>NC_133866.1:7070497-7137350 GCF_044706935.1 Curcuma longa
TATATATATATATATATAAATTCACCTGTAATACATTATTTCCAGAAAATCAATCTGACGGTTTAAATCATCCAAAAGACATCCATTATAAAACTTTTATTAAAAAATATTTCCTCTTACTATTTAATCATATATAATTATTTAATTATTTAAATTGAATATTATTACCTTCTATTAAAATTTTAAACCGACCTAATATATTATAACTATTACATATGTAATATTTATAAAATTGTAGTTGCTATAATGCATACTAAGAATTTATATTATAACAATTATAATTTTGTAGCTATTACAACATAATTTTCTATCAATCGTAGATTTGATGAGCAATTATAATACGCTAAATTAGTTCAGAAATTAGATGAAAAATAATATGATTAAATAATATTGGAGGACAATAAGTAATTATAAATGGTGAAATAGTGGGTGAGACACCTTTCAATAAAATATTAAAGTAGGATGTCTGTTTGATGATTAAAAAAATGTCTTGATTTCTACCTAAAGTTAATTACATAGGAATTTTTTTTTTATCAAAAAGCACACTTAAAGTTTTAGAATTTTCAAAAGTCGTACATACCATACTTTTATATTTCTCAGAAGATGCACTTAATTCTAAAAATACCATTCTCGCCTTTCAACCTTAAATTAAAGTAAAAAATTAATTTCTTTATTTTAAAGAGAACCAAACTAAACCTATTAAATCAAGGAGTTTTATACAAAAGTGATTAATAACCTAAATTTTTTTTTTAAAAATTACATCATTAAAATTATAATATCTCCTAAATTATCCATATGTTTTTAAAATTTTAGAATTTTAATAAAAATTTTAAAAAATTTAAAAATACAAAAGAAGATTAATAAAAAAAATTCAAAATTAAAGGAACGCTAATAAAAATAAAAAATTTATTATTTATATCTTTTAGACAGCTAATTAAAAGAGAAAAAATAAATTAAAATTAAAATTTAAAAAATAAAAAAAACTAAAAAAAATACTTTAGTAGTGTCTTAGTTAAATCATCACCACCTTTGTGCTGATTTCATTAAAATATTATCACATTAAGTATTGATTTTGTAAAAACATCATCACTTTGATATTGATTTCATCAAAGTATCACCACCTACATGAATTTTAAAAATAGACTGTGCATGATTGGGAAGGTCTTGAATCTGAGACTTTAGCGCACAATGAGATTGAGGAGTTCTATAGAAACCTACATGACTTAGATTGGGTCCTATCAGAGCTGTATAAGAACATCAATAGATTTTACCCAAAACTCATTGATCGACATAGAGAATTTAAAATTTTGAAATTTAGACATGGAGTGGAAGAGGAGAGTGTAAAGAAAGTAGATATGGTATGCAACCCTAGTTCTAAGCCTACTACATGAAATTATAGGTCTATGCCAATTGACACATCAATTGAATTTTTGAAAATAGATTGTGCACAGTTAAGAAGACCTTAAATATGAGATTTTAATTAAAGCACGATGAGTCTAAGAAGCATTGTAAAAACTATAGGACTGGTGCGCTCACTAGAGGGGTGAATATATAGCACATTCTTATCATCTATTCGTTCTATTAAAAACTCGCAGCATATATTAGTAATAAGACACAGGAAGGCGCTTGTCCACTAATGATCTTATTTTCAAAAATTTTTTGGAGGCAAAAAAATCCGTCTTACAGTCCAAATCAATAACATAAATGCAAGTGCAAATACAAAGGACTTAATAAAAATAACCAAATCCTGAATAGTGGTCGATCTGGAAGTCTTGAGCGTAGCGCACCCTTCTTGGAGCTTCCCCGATCACACGAGCTTAGCTTCATTTGCGTTCAGTAGCACCGTAAGATGAAGAAGTATGAGAGTATGAGTTGTTTCTTGTGGTGCACTTTGAGACTCTTATATAGACTCTTCTGGGCGCTTGAATTATTATCTGGGCGCCTAGAACCGATCCTATTCTAATATGATTTCGTTGGTCTATTGGGACTGATTCTTCCTGATCCAGACACCTGGACTATCCAAGGGCACTTGGACTGTTCGGGCGCCTGAAGTAACATTTGGGTGCCTAGAGTAACTCATGGACACGATTGCATCAACAGAGGCGAGAAAGAAGGCTTGCAACTTAATTAGTCGATTGAATTGATTGGTTCAACTGATGGTCGCCAATCGTTGCTATGACTTGGTAGCACTATAGCATCGAATAGAATATTATGACATGGATTGGCCAGTTTGACTGCTTATTGACAGTCGATTAATTGGTGATTTTTAACAATCGATTACTAAGATAAAAAAAAAGACATTCTATAAGTTTAAATTGTCAGATTCGATGATAATTGATTGGTGAAAGTAAGCAATCGATTGCTAGGTGGAAATCAGCCTAAATGCAACTTTATAAAAGAAAGTTTTGAAGTCATTTGAAGACATCAATTCTTGAGAGGTTAGAGATGAAGTATTGCTGCTTTTCTACCACCAAGAGGTATTTCAAACTAACAAAAAGAGTAAGTAAAATAAAGATTGTTGTAAAGTACATAGTTTAGTTATATGTATTTGCTTTTGTATTTTATATTCTTGTTGTATTATTGTGAAAATTTATTGTAAGATATTTTCTGTTTCTGAAAAGTATCCGAGAAGGAGAAGGATTGTGAGATAGTCATTAGGACTAGATTTTGAATATAGTCACTTTAGGAGGTCGTGAACTTAGTAAATCATCAGTATTGTGCATGTGATATCGAATTTGATTTAAATTTTTCATTACACATTTAAACGATGAGTACAAAATCAAAATAAATCCATAGAAATTATTCACCTCTAGCTCGTATATGTCCTATCACTAATCACCTGACTTGTAATGACTTTACCTATGTGCTTAACACCGAGATGAGATTTCATTTTATCTATCTTAATTTAAATATTATCAATTATATTAAAATTATATATTTTGACATGATTTATCAATAATTATCTCTTAAATAATATTCTAGAAAGCATTTTGTAATCATTATATAATAAAATAATAAAAAGTAATTTGTGTTTCTTTTACTTTTGGCTTTATGCGAATGCATATTCGCCTGTACGTGGACCCAACGTTCCATGACTTGTCTGTCCATCCCTTAAAATTATTAGGAGCGCGAGCGGGAAGGGTTTCCCCGACGCATCACGTGGGCACATATTAGATTGTGTCGGGAATCTTACTGGAACGCATCACGTGCTCAGCAATCATTAGGTATGGATAAATAGGGTAAGCAAACCGCCAGACCGGACGCATCACGTGCTCAGCAATCATTAGGTATGGCTAAATAGGGTAAGCAGATCGCCAGACCGCGCTACAGCGCCCGTGACGATAACAGTAAAATGACGATGAGTTGGCACCCGAATAAGTTGCCAATTATTTGGCATATATTTCCGTTTGCCCTTTGATTTATCTGAAATTACGCACGTGACGCATGGCTTAGATAGAGTCGAAGGCGTGTCCTCTCTCTATCCATATAAGATTTAACGTGACAATATAATTTTATATCGCCATAATTTTACATGACTATCCATTCACCCTCCCTATTCCATGTCATTTTACACCCGGCAAGAGGAAATTTATCCTATAGGATGAACTCCACAATATAGAATAATGCACATAATGTCGAACACTTTGGTATGCCCTTTAAAGTGTGTTAGTTCTAATAGTTGTTATGCCCTTTAAAAGATGCACTTATAAACTAGTGGACTTTAGAACCAATATTAGAGTTGAATCAATTTTCTCTAAGGAAGTCTATCAATGAAGGATTGTGGCAAGGAGCCACAGTGAATCCATGATTATCAAGTACCTTCACTAAAAACTAATAATAATTTTTTAGGATGAAAATTAAAAATGAAAAATTTTCATCACAAATTTGTAACAAAGTTTACGACAAATAATATTTTCGTCACCATTTAGCGATAACTTTTGTGACGACATTTTCTTTGTTGCTAATTCTACAACATATCAAATTCGTCGCAAATTTCATTGCGAAAAAAATTTTTTGTTGCAAAATTTATCATAAATTTATGATTAAAAAATATTTCATCGCAAATTAGCGATGAAATAATTATTCGTCGCAATTTTGTGATAGATTTTTTTTCATCGCGAAACTGCGATGAAATATTTTTTCGTCACCAAACGTTGGCAACGAAAAAAGGATTGGTCGTCAATTTAGTGACGAATTTTGCGATGAAAATTATTCGTCATCAAAATTTCTCATAAACCCTAGATCTGCCAACTTTTCCCCTTCTCGCGTTTTCTCTTCCCACATGCCTTAGAATCAGACACCATCTAGGGTGGTTGAGCTGCACTTATTTAAAATTTGAAAGTGTGGGGTTGTCACACTCTGCTACTTTTAATTCATTATATTCGCCTACTCTACCAGAGGTTTTCTTCTAAAACTTCGATAGAGAGATTTAGTAGATTGCCCACAGGAAAGGTTAAAGAGACCTGGGCCTTCAAGTAGGAGTTGCCGGAGGCTCCGAACGAAGTAAAATCTTTGTGCTGGCTTGTGTTGTGATTTTTCGTATTACGTTTTTCCATTGTGCACAATTTTTGACGTACTTAAAATTTCCTAAAGTCATGTGATTCACCTCTCCTCTGACGTGCACTCGATCCATCAAGTATGAAGGCTACACTTCTTTGAACCATAAATGACTTTCCGGCTAATGGTATGTTATCAGAATGGAGTACCGTTGGGATTTTAGGATGTCCAATATGTATGGAGAGATCAAAATCAATTAGATTGAAACATGGAAAGAAGCTGAGTTATTTTGATTGTCATAGACAATTTTTACCATTGAATCATAATTTCAGAAGGAATAAAGAAGAATTCACAAAGAATAGAATTGAAAGAACACCCCAGTCATTGAGATTAACAAGTTAACAAATTTGGTATAAAGTGCATAATTTTTCATCTATTATTAAAGATCCATATGGTACGCCTTATGAATATAAAAGTACACATAAATAGACTAAATAGAGTATATTTTAGAATTTACCATATCGGTACAGTCATTCAATTCATTATAATCTTGATGTAATGCATATTGAGAAGAATATTTTTGATAATCTGATTAATATAGTTATAGATTTCCCCAAGAAAATAAAAGATAATCTGAATGTAAGTAAAGATATACGACTCCTTTGTAAAAGACTCACTTTTAATGTTGATGAAAGTAGTAGAAGATCAAAATCAAAGGTAGTTTATATATTAAATAGAGATCAGAGACGTATTCTTTGTGAATGAGTGAAATCTTTTAAATTTTCAAATGGTTATGTCTCTAATCTTGAAAGATGTGTCGATTTAAAGGAATATTGATTGATTTAAAAAGTCATGATTGTCATATATTCATGGAAAGACTCATTCTTATTGCTTTTAAGGAGCTGTTACCAAATTTTGTATGGGATGTCATTACGGAGTTAAACATTTTTCTTCTGTTGGAATCAGGAGCGCAGCGGAAGATGTATTTTAATAACATGGATCTTCGTGGTACATATAGCTTTAAACAAAATGACATGAAATGAATAACATACCTTGTACTTCTTGACAATTGTGAATGATATCACAAATATGTAAGAGCCCCAAGTGTGACTCCTCTAGCGGTATCCACGCGCACTAGATCACGAACTAGACACGATCCTCTAGGTGCTAGCCTCTTGGATCAACAAAACTTTTGGAAGCACTATAGATCTCTCTTGATGGAAGAAAAAGGGAAATGGAGAGAGAGCTCTTTCTTTCTCTTCTATCTCTTCTACCTCCTCTTCTCTTTCAAGGGTGGCTATATATAGCCTCTAAGAGAAAGATGAAAAGTCTTCATCCATTAATATAATATTAATAAGAAAATCAAGAGTCTTCCATTAATATAATATTAATAACAAAAATGAAAAGTCTTCATTAATATAAAATTAATAAAGAGCTTTCATTAATATAGGAAAATGAAAAGTTTTCATTAATAAAGAAAATGAAAAATCTTTATTAATATAAGATTAATAAACGAAAACTTCATTAATAGAAAAGGAGGAGGAGTTTTAGATTTTAATAATTTTCTAAGAATCATCATGATTCAAATTTTCTCTTTTTGGATCAAATAAAATTACATTTGATCTTGATCCATTCTAACTTCCAATATTTCAGAATTAATTAATAATCTAATTAATTCTTATTCAGAAATAATAAATTGATTAATTTTAGTATCCACTAAAATAATCAATTACAAATATTGTTCATGTCTATGTGCTATGCGTGCGACCCTCTAGGTTTTATACACGAAGGCAATGTAAATCCATACATAGACTAAGGTAACCGTCTAGCAACAGTTTTTAGCCACCCAATGTGATAAAATATTAGTTATAAACTAAAACCACCATGAACCGATTACTGTGTAATTCAATCTCTTCATCTAGACTACATCCCAATTAATTTAGTGCACTATGCATCATCACCAATTAATTGTTTTACTTGAGTTTCAAGATATAATAGACTCCTCTAGAATGATAAACCATTCCACCATGGCCATGGATTTCGAGTCACTAATATTTCTATCAAGCGACCAGGATGTTAACCCCCTAATCTAAGAGAGCGATGAATCCTCTATTGACTCAACACTATTTTCTCTACACTTTGTCGTATACCCAATAACCGTATGAATCATAATCCGATTAAAGATTACTTTTAACGGCATCAAAGTATATAACTCCATGCATAGAATAAATGAAGATCTCAAGTCAAAAGATCAGTTACACTCGTTCATAAGAGGATTGACCAATGATGCTTAATATGTGGTCTCCTCTTGAACGGGTCGTGTCCAGTGTACCTCTAACTTGAGGCACCCCTAAGTACAACTTATATATCCATCCCTCGATCTATCTCGACCTAGTCATACTCAGTGTTGATCTAGATATCTATGCCCCCTCTAGATATTTATCTGATCAAGGACTATTTACAGATTAATATAACCATTAATCCGTGGGACTTTATCATCAATCACATACGTACAGAAAAGTAAATGATTAACGATAAATACTTAACTTTATAAAATAATTATCCACAAATACATAAGAGTGTCTTGGCACATAGGTGCACACACTAACATCTTCATGATATTTGCTTAACAGTTTTGAGATACTCATACATGGAGACGTTAGAGAGAGAAATTTTAATAATTTTATGTAATTTAGAAAGAATCTTTTCACCTTCATTTTTTGATTCGATGGAACATCTTTTGGTTCACTTGTCTTATGAAATTAAAATTGGAGGTCTTGTCCATTTTCGATGGATATATCCATTTGAAAGGTAAAATCATATTACTTATATACTTTGTTATTTCATATATATTAATATTTAATACGCTTTATTTTATTACAATCAGATTTCTACATCATCTAAAAAAAAGTGAAAAATAAGTCTCATGTTAAAGCCTTTATTGTTAATGCATGCATTGTGAAGGAAGTAACAACTTTTGCATCATATTATTTTGAGCCTCACGTCCGAAGCAAAAGATGAAGAGCAAGAAAAAATGATGAAGGTGTTGGGATACAATCAAAGTCCCACATTGAAAATACATGAAAAAGATCATGAATTTATAAGATAGAAGATATCTCCATTGATTTAAGGCCTTTTGGGTTGAGCCCAAGAACAAAACTATGAGGGCTTAGACCCAAAGTGGATGAGGAGAGGAGATATTCCCACATTGGAAAAATATGAAAAAGATCATGGGTTTATAAGATGAAGATATCTTTATTGGTATGAGGCTGAGCCCAAGAACAAAACCAAGCTTAGGCCCAAAGTGGTAAGGGGCTCTTAACTAGCCAAGAATCGATTATTAATAATTTATGTTATAATTATTTTTATAGGTAATTATTTTTTTATAAAATTTTTAGAAACTCTGAAATGTCAACACAAGAGTTTAAAGCGAGGAATTTGGGATGTGAGTATAAAATTTAAATTTGTCATTCCATCTTTCATGAGTCTAAAAGCAATATCATACCATTATGGAGATATTTTGAGCGGTGTTTGTGTTCAATCATCCAATGATAGATCGGTACTAACAATTGGTATCAGAGTCATGGTCTATGTAGAGCCATGTGGGGCCCTTAGAAAAAATGAAGGAGGTAAGGGAGGCTCGAACATAATATGCAAATTTTGATTTACATGAGGAGAATGGTAAGGGGCTCTCAGTAGGGGGAGTCTGGACTTGGACCATGAGAAGAATGGTAAAAGGCTCTCAGTAGAGGGAGAAAATTAGGTTAGGATCTATCAGTTTTGGAAAATTAAAGAGAGCAGAAAGAGGAGTCACCCAAATTAAGCTTAATCAAGCTTTTAATTCTGGAGACTTATATGCGGCATATGGGAATGATCTGAATTTATAACTGGAGGCCAGTGAGAGGATCCAAAGATGGTGGAAGAATATTGGGTAGAGTAATGATTTTCTGCATGAAAACCCACTAGGAAAATGCAGTAGGACAGACACATAGGGCTGGGTCCCACTTGCATGCAGGTGGGCCCCACTTCCATGCCTGTGTTTGTCCTGCTGTATTTTTCTGCTGGATTTTCATGCAGAGAATTATTACTCTATTAGGTATGAGTTCTTTGAGCAGAACCCATAGAGTTGCTAGTACATCTTCTGCCATCTCTCTAGCTGTAACAACGCAGATCCATAATTTGATTGAAAAAGTTAACTATTTGAAAGGTTTGTTAATGCAACGAGATCAAGAAATGAGGCAAAGAGATCATAAAATTAATGAATTACGTCAACAGTAAAACCTAATCATGCAACATCTTCAGTTACATTCTGCTGCTCGTGATAATGACGACGACGATGATGATGTGGTTCTTCATGAGTTTTTTTATATGAATTTTTTTTACAACAGAAAGAGGTAAGTCTTTACATATTTAGTTTATAGGTTTTAGTTTTATTTTTAAGAATGATATTTTTTTTCTTTCTTTGTTTTCTTATGCAAGATGAGAAAAGATATTGACGAAGAAGAAAGCAGAGTCTCCGGAGGACAAAAATGACGACGATGATTTAGTTGTATCTTTTTCTTATCTTCAGACTTCTTTATATTACTTGTATCATTTGATATGGATTTATATTATGATTGGATGTTGTGGATTAGATTTTATATCATGTTGATATTGATTTAGTATCATGTATTGGATTTGATTGACTGTTATATTAACATGTTATCATGTAGTGGATTGAAATGAATGAATGTTGTATGAGTATATTACATGTTATATGATTTGATATTTTTATATTTGTGGTAGAATGAATGTTGTATTAAATGAATGTGGTAGAATGAATATTTGTTTAATATGTTTGTATAAATAGGTTGAATGTAAAATTTGAATCAATCCGATCGGATCGTTATGTGGGATAACCCATAAATGAGTGGGTGGGAAAGACAAAATTCAAATTTTACGATGAATCCATTTTTATCACAAATCTATCGTAACTTATTGTTTATTGATATTTTGTGATAAAAATCTATTTTCGTTATAAAATTTTACGACGAAATATATAAGTTTTATCATAAAAATTGACAACGACTTCAAGTTGTTAATATTATCATACTTAGCGTGCAAAAGATGCACGTGTTTAATAGTCTTTAAAATTTTTTTAATAGTTTATGAATCCCTAAACCCTCCGCCGATTCTTTCTCCAAAACCCTCTCGCGACTTTCTGCTAAAGCCCACTCGGCGATTCCCTCTCCTCCGAAACCCTTCATCGCCGAAAACCTAAAATCCCTCTCCGCCGAACATCTCCGCCCAACCCTTCTCCGGCGAAACCCTCTCCACCAAACCCCTCTCCATCGAACCCCTCTCTGTCGAATCCCTCTCCGCATGCTGAACATCTCCGCTGAACTCACCCTCGTTCCCTCTCCGTAGCGGTCTGACTCAGCGCCCTCGCTCTTTCTCAGGTTCGATCTCTTTTTGTTTTCTTTTGGTTTTCTTTTATTTTCTCCGCTGAACCCCTATGCTGATTTTTTGTTTTCAACATCTTTTGTTTTCTCCGTAGAAAATTCTTTTTTCAGTTCACTATTGTAGCAACTTTGGGCGAGTAGCAACTTTGTTCATGTTTTTAGAGTGGATGGTTAACTATGGCGTGGACACAGTATCCTATAGTAGAAATAACTGAATAACATTACTTGCGGATGTGGAATAGTTCATTATATGTTTTAATAGTTGATGTCACTTTTTGGTTGTCACTAGTAATGTAATACTTTGTTAATTAAGCAGGTTGGATTTTTCTTGTGAAGTTTTAAATCATTTATTTGGAAATCCTTTGCATGTTGTTCTTTGTGGAATTGTTAGTTAGTTGGTGCAGCAGTTGCTAAGGAAACTTGTTGCATTAATATCCTAGGTGTCATGCCATGCCTATGGACAATGAGATTCGCTCAAGGCATGTAAAGTAACCCAATGTTGTAGTTTGTGTTGGTGCAATCGATCTCAAGTTAAGGTTGATCAGGCTGATCAAGCTCGGTTTGACTCGAGTTGAGTTTCGATGTTTGATCAATATGTTAATAGATGTCAGTAGGGCAAAGTTGACCGGATACTTGACGGTGAAATAGAAGTAAGTCAAAGTTGACTGGATACTTAACGGTGGAGAAATTCAAGCGGGTCACGATTGATCGGACACTTGACATGCAAGAGAAAGTGTACGTGGGTCATGGAGGACCGGACACTTGGCATGAGACTAAAAGTCCAAGTGGGTCATGATTGATCGAACATTTGGTGATGACGAAAGTCTTAGCAGGTCAAGGTTGATTGGATGTCAGGTAATGAAGAAGTTTTGACAGGTCAAGGTTGATCGAATGTCAGACAATGATGAAGGTTAATCAGATACTAGGTAACGAGGAAGTTTCAGCAGGTCAAGATTAATCAGATGCTAAACAACGGGAAGTCTCGGTAGGTCAAGGTTGATCGAATGTCAGGCAAAAGAAGTCTTGGTAGGTTAAAGTCAACTGAATACCAAACAAAACGAGAATTCGACTTTGTTAAAGTTGGAATAGAAATATTAATCGATTGATAGTGATGCAGAAACGATAGACCAAACTTCCAAAGGCTACAATTTTTGACTTGGATCAAAATGTGGCGATCTTTGGTGTGAAATGGAGCTCGTTCAAAGATGTATCTTGTTACTCGATATTAGTTGACTGATGTCGATTACAACCAAACAAAAGTAAGTCGAATTCAATTGCTTGATTCGATTGATGGAATCAATTGACTGATGAGGTGTATCAGTCGATTGATGTCGATTAGAAATCGAATAGAGGTTTATTGGATACAGTTGTTCGATTCGACTGACAATAAAAGTTTATTTTGATTCTTAGTAAAAAAGTATAAAATTTAGAACAATGAGGGAAAATCAAGACCATATTCACACAATGAGTCATAGAGGTTATGCCTGTTTAGTTTGCATGATGGTACAAATTATTATTTATCAAACTTTATGAAAAGTTTTATATATACACTTAATTAGTAACATTATTATTTGTTCTTAATGATTTTTTATATATTTATATATGTCTCATACTTAAGGGAAAAAACAAGTCCTGTAGATACACTAATTACACTATCAAAAGTTTGGATTGAAGGTCACAAGAAAAAAATGAAGAACCTAGTAGTCAAGTTGATGGAGAGAAAATAGTAATAAAATTATCTCTTTATTATTTATAGAATTCACAAACAAAAAAGTAGACAACCTAAATTTTTTATTTCATCAAAAGTTGTTTCTTGTTATTTGCAAAAAGAAATAGAAGAGTGCCCACCTGAATCTTACAACACAATTAACATTGTTGATGATGCAATTAGCCTTCTATTTGGTAAGGAAGTTCGAGGTAGAGTGCGTGGAATGAACTTTGGAGTTACACCATCTTGGAGCTTCTGTGCAACAAAATGGAACTATTAAACAATTTGAAAGTGTGGTGCATAGCCTTCAACATGAAATGCAAGAAATGAGGTCCCTATTTTTTTCAAAATATGATAACAAAGCGAACAAGAATAGCGTAGTACTTTAACAATACAAGGTGAATTATGGAAGAGTGATTTCTTCAAATTTTCTTGTTAATAAAATGATCTTATGGTGACATTACATGACATTTGTCTTAATTACTTTGATTTTTTATGTTATTGTTAGTAACAATTGCTATCTTTTGGTGACATTACTTGATATAATGTCTTAATTACTTCGAATTTTTGTGTTATTGTTAGTAACAATTGCTATCTTATGATGACATTATGTAATATAATTTATCTTAATTACTTTGAGTTTTTGTGTTCTTGTTAGTGAAATTATCTTATGGTGACATTACTTGACAAATTTGTTTATAAAATTTGGTTGTTAGTGATGGTATTGGTAGCGGTATTGAGAATGATGTTGGTGGCAGTAGTGATATCATGGTGCTAAAAAAAATAAAAATGTTGGTAATATTAACCAACATCAAGTTGCAACTCAAGGAACTATTTTGAAATTGTGCATTTTCTAAAATACATATTTGTAATAAAAATATGCATGATAGAATTAATAATTTTGTATTATTATGCAGTCAAAATTGAAGAAGGCGAGTCGTGGAGATATCAATAATAATACTAAATGTAAGTTGCTTCATTAGTGTAGTGATGAAGTTGTTGCAAAAGCTCGAATTGCATCCACAGATCCAAAAGTAAAAGTGCATCACATTCCTCTTATTTGGAAGTTTGGATTGAAAAGAATTTTTGTGGAGAAAGTGGACCTAATTCGACCAAATGATGAAATACTTTTTCTCGAGGATGCAATAGGAAGCACAGTCGCGTGGTTATATAAGTTTATAGTCTTGTGTGACTGATATAGGTTCTACTGATTTTAAAGTTATATACTTTTTTGTATGAAAAAAATCATGTTACTAGTTTGTATTGTTTTCTCTTACTAAGAGACTTATTATTTTGCTTAAGTATGGTGTTGATGATTATATGTGTTATTATAATTATTTGAGTTTTGATTTTATGATTGTATGTATGTGGTATTAAAATTGTCTAGTATTTGTATATGGTATTATATTGTATGGATATTTGTATATGGTATTATAAATGTGGGGATGTTGTTACCCGTGGCATGCACTGCGAGCTGTGGATGCTGTTAACCGTGGCGTGCACCACGAGCTGTGGATGCTATTAACCGCATCGTGCACAGCAAGCCACGGATGCTATTAACCGCTGTGTGTTGGTGCGTGTTGTTGATGTCTTATGACTTTCAATGGCTTGCAGTTGTGCAGCGTACAATGCATGTCACAGCTAATTTAAATGCAGACTGCGAAAAGTCAAATTTATTATAGTGATTTATGATACTCACATATTAACATGAACGTGTATGCTCTTACACATGAATGAATATGATCAAATTATGTCATGGAAGGCATTCTGATGGTAATAAAATATCGACCTTAAATAAGCCTATATTTCAAATTATGCATGTGTAGAGAGAAGATTTCCAAAGTCAAACTATTAAAAGTCAACCTCCCTTTAGAAGATTTATGTCTCAGGAGTTACCTACCCAGGGCAACCAAATAAAATGCCTTGGTTGACCTAATATATCTTATATGGAAGTTTGGCTCCTACAACCTTCATCCCAAAAACTAGGCATTTAGTACAAGGCTATCTAAAACTCCTAGGTCACCCATTTAATTATAAGACAGCTATGTAGATAAAACCTCTTTGCTAAAAGTTATCATATAATTATTAAAATATATAGCAGACCAAGGGCATAGTCAGGATTTAAAATTATCTGGGATCGACCGTTGACTACTTAGGGCTGGCTATCTGGGAGACTCAAGGAATAGGAAATTTATCTCTGTTTGTAATTGGGAAACTCAAGTAATAAGTGGGTTTGGTGTAAAATACCGAAACATTAGAGTATTAAAAAGGTTAATTAGCATCAAAGGTATTATTGGTTTAATTAATCAAACCCTAGCTCATTAATGGTATTAAATGGTTAATAGGATTAGGGTTAAAGGGGTAATGGTTTAATGGTTATTGGGTTTTGGATCCGAGATCCGTTAAGAAGGAATAAAATCGGTACTGTGCATTCCGTCCCAAATCGCGATTCTCATCCTACGATCGCGCGTCTTTCGCTGCTCTGTCTCTTCTCTCCATCGAAGCCGACGCCGACTGAAGGAGCTGCCCGACGCCGGTGCCGGACTTGAAGAGGAGCCGACGACCAGAGGGTGGATCGGTGGAGGGCTGATTGCATCGGGGCTTGGGTTCGTGAGGTGTAGGCGGATCGGCTGGCGGCGGCAGATCGAAGTGAGGAAGCCGATCGGTAAGTTGAGCTGAGGTTTCTCCTAATCTAGGGTTTAGAAGCTTAGATCTAGGGTCTTGACAGATTTCTAAGCTTGAATTCCTTTGGATTGTTGATGGATTTTCCTCCTTCACAGCTCGGTTGCTGTGATTCGATCGGCTTGAGGTTTCGGCCGTGAAGAAGAACTGGAGGAAACGATCGGTAAGAGGGAAACTACTCGATTCTGTGATTTGATGGATGGTTTCAGTTTCTTTGAATCCTTGAGTTGATTGTATTCCACATTTTGGAAATCCGATCAGATCAGGTGGCGTGGATTGGAGTGTAACCGAGGCTTGAATTGGGATTCTAGGGCATTCCATTTAATTGAAGGTTGAGTAGGGTTCTTGATCTGATTTGGAGGTAAGTTGATGTTGATTATTTGGTATGAGTTTATTCCATTGGATTTCGATTAAATGACTACTGTTTTATTGAGTTTTCGGTCCTGTTGGAACAGAACTGTGAACTAAGGGTTGGAGGTGAAGTGAATTTGGATATGGAGATCTAGGGCATGATTTGGATCCAACCTTGAGGTGAGTTCTTCGCATATAGAATCTGATTTTATTTCCATTTTAGCAAGATACTATGGGTTGGATTTTAGAGTGTTTACCCTTGGATTGATGTTGATATGTTGTTGTAGGTGTTGTTATCATTTGAAAACTAATTAGGATCTGTTCTAGTTGGAATGTCTTGAGATTAGGTAGGTTTCTATGAAACTGATTGGGTGTTTAATGAATTGATCCTATTAGAATTTTGTTGGATTACCAGGGGTTTCGATTAATTGAATTGTGGTTAAATTGTGTTTAAATGTGGGATTAAGTTAAACCAGGTGGATTGGATTAACCTAAGTGTTGGGTTAGGATTTACTTTAGTGTAATTTAATATGGGCGTGTATTTAGTGTTGTTTTGTTCTTATTTGCAGGATTGTGATTTACGATCCTATTATACACGGAGTGAGTATATTTTCTGGGGGTTTTGAGTTGACGATTGTCGGATCAGGTGGGTATCCTATACTTGGTCAATACAGGTTTTCTATTCCAGTGCATGTGTTGTTATTATCCTGTTTATCCTGTCGATATCCATGATAGTTGAGTTAGTATCTAGTTGATACCTTTGAAAATCATTGTTTGATACTTGCCGTTGACCTTATGATGATCTTTGATATCATGTTGATACTCTTGTTAGCTATATCATCTATCTTGTTGATACTCGTATGATTCGTTGTCTGATACATGTCATATGACCTCTGATGGATTAACTGTTGTATTATTGATCTATGTCGAATCCTGTTGACTTCTGCTGAACATGCTAATTAACTTTAGCTATTACATGTTGGGATAATTATCATACATCCATAATAGTTGTAGGTGTTGTTGTTGTTGGCTCTTGCCTGACACCGTGTTGTAGTGGCACATGGGTAAGAGGTTGCACTACAGTTGGGTGCGATCAGGACTGACTACATTGCCCTCCTGCTACACTGCCACTCCCCACTTATCTTTAGTGGTCAGTTGTTGGAGTTTGTGCAGTATGTCCTGTTTGGCCCCTCAGTTTACTGCCCTAGGGGGGTGAATGGGGAGTGTAGAGTGCGGACAGTGACGGATATTTTGATTGCGTTGATTGATACATATTACATGCATTTGTTGGTAGGATTATTACATAGTTTACTTTATTCATATGATTGTGGCTGTTGCACTTGGTTGCTATGATTGTTGCACTGCGTGACATTACATACATGATTACATGCTATGATTCTTATACCTGTTGCACAGTATAATTCTTTCTTTGTTGTATTAGTTGATATACCATGTTCTATTACCTTGATACATGATATCTCGTTGATATTTGTTACCATGTACACGTTATTCACTTCTGCTATACATGTTTACTTTGGCTTGTGCTCTTTTACTATTCCTGTTGTTTACCCTTACATGCACTTCATTACTGTACCCACTGAGTATCTAATGCTCACTACCCAGACCTTGGGGTTATTTTGTTTTCTCCCCAGGTAGCAGATAGGCTATTTGGAGCTTGGAGAATTCAGTCGGCTGGTTCTATCTCACTTCAAGGGTTTATGTTGTGGTTTGTAGTTGTACTTGAGTATGCATTTTGTATTTTGTGGATATGGACTGTAGTTATGCTGGGTTTGCATTGGTGGTTGTTTGTTTTGTCGGATTTACGCAGTTTCCGCTACGCATATTTATTTATTTTGGTTATTGTGCATGTGATAATAATGTGTGGCCGTATAGGCCTTATGTTATAGTTTATGTTGCATCTGTTGTGATTTTTATTGGACGTGTAGTCCTTATTCCAGCTGCATGTGGCTGTGTATCATTGTATGTACTTAGGGAAGGTCATTGTTACGGGAGGAGATGCTATCAAAATTTTTCGGACGACCTCCTGGGACGTGACAATTTAGTGGTATCAGAGCAGGTTAGATCATTTCGGATTTGTCGTTGCATTGTTGAGTCTATCTGATACCAATTTAGTGGTATCAGAGCTAGGGTTCATATCTAGTTTCTTCCGTGGTTGTCATTGCATTTTAAGCCTGTTTGATACCAATTTAGTGGTATCAGAGTGTAGGTTCATTTCTTTGGATTTTTCGTTGCATTTGAGTCGATTTCCGGTGTGTCCGTCGGATTTGTCGGTGTTTTCGAGAGTTATCATCGCATTTGTAGGTTTATCTGATATCAATTGTTTGGTATCAGAGCATATTAGGCTAAGCATGTAGTTTTAGGTTTAGTTTTTCGAGTTTGTTGTCGTGTCGGGGGTGTCAAATTTGATTACTTGACCCAAGTTGTGAGATGGACAGACAGCGGCATGAATTTTCCAAGCAATTGTAAGTAGAATTTCTAGTACTTTTATTATTGTTCTAGAAATTTATAGGAATTATATATATTACTAAGTGTTATTATGGTCCCGGTAAATCGAGGACGAGGTCGACCATTGAGACATCTGCTGAGCCAGTAGAGCCGGTCGAGTATGTTGCTGACAGTCGGGAGATACCAGCTACTGATCTGGTACCGGCTCCAGTTAGCTAGACTGTAGATTTGAGTCGTATACCGATATTGGCAAAGACTGTCAAGGATCAGTTGACACTATTCCATGGGGATCTGACCCATGGCTCGCTCGCTCTTGGTTGAGTATGTCAGACACATTCGCTTATATTTCTTGCACGGAGGCAGAGAGAGTCAAGTTGGCGATATATCACCTACGTGATCAGGCTGTCACATGGTGGGGGATTCAGCGGACTATACTCGGAGAGCGAGTTTCATCGTGGACATCTTTCTGAGAGGCCTTTGAGAGACAGTATTTTTCAGAGGCATTCTGTCAGACACAGCGATAGGAGTTTATTAATCTGAAGCAGGGGGACCGATCAGTTACTGATTATCATGTAGAGTTTTCTAGACTTGCGGAGTTCTGCCCTTATATGGTAACTCAAGATAAAAATCGGCTGTTCCATTTTACGCAGGGTTTAGCTCTGTATATCCGCCTGAAGATGTCTAGTTGCCCTATCAGTACCTTTAGAGAGGCATTGGATCGGGCTCTGATCATTGAGACTACCCAACAGCAGATTACGCGTGAGAGAGATGCAGAAAAATCAAAGGGTCGGAGTTCAGAAGAAATGTTATCGCTGTGGATCTGGTCAGAAGATCAGGCAAACAACCAGCTCAGGGATCCGTTGTAGCGTACTGGTAGATTTCTCAGGCCGACAGAAAGGCAAACGACCTGCGGACAGACCTTCGGGTGGTAGTCAGCGACTCTGTTGCAGCAAGGACAGTACAGAGAAGAAATGTTATCGCTGTGGATTCGGTCGTGATCATCAGGTTGCGGATTGTACTGATACTTTGATGATATCGATAGGCTGTTTGCTACTATTGCAAACAACCTGGTCGTGTATATGACCTTGGGTGAACTGCCCACGGAGAGCTCAGCTGGAGCGTACTGGTAGTTCTACTTCTGGAGGCTACTGAGCTGCCCCAGTGGTTACCTACCGACCTCCGGATCAACCCGTTTGGGAATTCGTTGGTACTTCCCAGATATCATTTGCAGCTCGCTAGAGTGGTTACCTTTGGTGGATGTTGGAAGATAACCACTCTGGCTTGGTAGGTAACCACTCGTGAGTACCAACGAATTCCCAAACGGGTTTGATCCGGTAACCACTTTGGCTCGGTAGTCAACAGTAGCATAATAAGTGGCTAACCAATTCATGCCCAGAATGATATCAAATTTCATCACATCCAGTACCTGAAGGTCCACTGTGAGGATATGACCGTCGAAATTCAATGGGCATCCTCTAATCTCCTGACTTGTAGTCAGCACTTCACCCGAAAGTAAAGAAACTGCTAGACTACACGATCTAATCATAGGGATTCGTCCAATTTTCTTCAGAAATAGTTTAGAAATGAATGAATGCGAACTACCGATATCTATCAAAGTATCAGCAAATATGTCATAAATGGAAATCATACCACGAATGACCGATCCGTCGGCCCGCTGTGCCTCCTCTCGGATAATAGCATATGCACGATCGAACTCCGTGTTGGGCGGCTGTGTAGCTGGCTGTGATGTAGTCTGCTGAACATAGTGAGGAGGTACAGATGTCATCTAGGGTACGCTATAAGAAGTCTGCACTGCTGGTGGCTGCTGCTGCAACGGAGTCGCTGCATAACAGATCTCAGACTGGGAAGATGCTGGAAACACTATATAATCCCTCTCCTATATCTGGTATAACTGTCCGGAGGAAGGTAGAGCTCTCGGCTGCTGGGGTGCTCTGTGTCTCGGTGGTATCCTCGGCTGTCGCGGCTGTGTGGGTCGTCCTCCAGAAGTAGAACTACCAGTACGCTCCAGTTGAGCTCTCCGTGGGCAGTCACCCATCATATGACCAGGTTGTTTGCAATAGTAGCAAACAGCCTGATCAGATGGACAATCCGCAACCTGATGATCACTAGATCCACAGCGATAACATTTCTTCTCTGTACTGTCCTTCCGCTGACTACCACCCGAAGGTCTCGCAGGTCGTTTGCCTTTCTGTCGGCCTGAGAAATCTCGTGTACCGGATCCCTGAGCTGGCCTCTTCTGACCAGATCTCTGTGAACTCCGACCCTTTGATTTTTCTGCATCTCTCTCACGCGTAATCTGTTGTTGGGTAGTCTCAATAATCAGAGCCCGATCCAATGCCTCTCTGAAGGTACTGATAGGGCAACTAGACATCTTCAGGCGGATATACGGAGCTAAACCCTGCGTAAAATGGAACAGTCGATCTTTGTCCTGAGTTACCATATAAGGGTAGAACTCCGCAAGTCTAGAAAACTCTGCATGATAATCAGTAACTGATCGGTTCCCCTGCTTCAGATTCATAAACTCCTGTCGCTGTGTCTGACAGAATGCCTCTGAAAAATACTGCCTCTCAAATCGGAAAGATGTCCACGATGAAACTCGCTCTCCGAGTATAGTCCGCTGAGTCCCCCACCATGTGACAGCCTGATCACGTAGGTGATATATCGCCAGCTCGACTCTCTCTGCCTCCGTGCAAGAAATATAAACGAATGTGTCTGACATACTCCTCAACCAAGAGCGAGCGAGCCATGGGTCAGATTCTCCATGGAATAGTGTCAACTGATCCTTGACAGTCTTTGCCAATATCGGTATACGACTCAAATCTACAGTCTGGCTAATTGGAGCCGGTACCAGATCAGTAGCTGGTATCTCTGGACCGTCAGCAACATACTCGACCGGCTCTACTGGCTCAACAGGTCGTCTCAATGGTCGACCTCGTCCTCGGTTTACCGGGGCTATAATAACACTTGGTAATATATATAATTCTTATAAATTTCTAGAACAATAATAAAAGTACTAGAAATTCTACTTACAATTGCTTGGAGAATTCATACCGCTGTCTGTCCATCTCACAACTTGGGTCAAGTAACCAAATTTGACACCCCCGACACAACAACAAACTTAAACCTAAAACTAGATGCCCTAATATGCTCTGATACCAAACAATTGGTATCAGATAAACCTACAAATGCGATGATAACTCTCGGAAACACCGACAAATCCGACGGACACCGGAAATCGACTCAAATGCAACGAAAAATCAGAGAAATGAACCTACGCTCTGATACCTTAAATTGCATATGACAGCTATGACAACCACGGAAGAAACTAGATATGAACCCTAGCTCTGATACCACTAAATTGGTATCAGATACAGATAGATTCAACAATGCAACGATCAAATCCGAAATGATCTAACCTGCTCTGATACCACTAAATTGTCACGTTCCGGGAGGCCGTCCGAAAAATTTTGGCAGCATCTTCCCTGTAACAATGACATTTCCTAAGTACATACAATGATACACAGCCACATGCGGCTGGAATAAGGACTACACGTCCGATAAAAATCACAACAGATGCAACATAAACTATAACATAAGGCCTATATGACCACACATTACTATCACATGCACAATAACCAAAATAAATAAATATGCGTAGCGAAAACTGCATAAATCCGACAAAACAAACAACCACCAATGCAAACCCAGCATAACTACAGTCCATGTCCACAAAATACAAAATGCATACTCAAGTACAACTACAAACCACAACATAAACCCCTGAAGTGAGATAGAACCAGCCGACTGAATTCTCCAAGCTCCAAATAGCCTATCTGCTACCTGGGGAGAAAACAAAGTAATCCCAGGGTTTGGGTAGTGAGCATTAGATACTCAGTGGGTACAGTAATGAAGTGCATGTAAGGATAAACAACAGGAATAGTAAAAGAGCACAAGCCAAAGTAAACATGTATAGCAGAAGTGAATAACGTGTACATGGTAGCAAGTATCATGTATCAAGGTAATAGAACATGGTATATCAACTGATACAACAAAGAAAGAATCATACTGTGCAACAGGTATAAGAATCATAACATGTAATCATGTATATAATGGCACGCAGTGCAACAATCATAGCAACCAAGTGCAACAGCCACAATCATATGAATAAAGTAAACTATGTAATAATCCTACCAACAAATGCATGTATCAATCAACGCAATTAAAATATCCGTCACTGTCCGCACTCTACACTCCCCATTCACCCCCCTAGGGTAGTGAACTGAGGGGTCAAACATGACATACTGCACAAACTCCAACAACTGACCACTAAAGATAAGTGGGGAGTGACAGTGTAGCAGGAGGGCAATGTAGTCAGTCCTGGTCGCACCCAACTGTAGTGCAACCTCTTACCCATGTGCCACTACAACACGGTGTCAGGCAAGAGCCAACAACAACACCTACAACTATTATGGATGTATGATAATCATCCCAACATGTAATAGCTAAAGTTAATTAGTATGTTCAGCAGAAGTCAACAGGATTCGACATAGGTCAATAATACAACAGTTAATCCATCAGAGGTCATATGACATGTATCAGACAATGAATCATACGAGTATCAACAAGATAGATGATATAGCTAACAAGAGTATCAACATGATATTAAAGATCATCATAAGGTCAACGGCAAGTATCAAACAATGATTTTCAAAGGTATCAACTAGATACTAACTCAACTATCATGAATATCGATGACAGGATAATAACAACACATGCACTGGAATAGAAAACATGTATTGACCAAATACAGGGTACCCACCTGATCCGACGGTCGTCAACTCAAAACCCCAGAAAATATACTCACTCCATGTATAATAGGATCGTAAATCACAATCCTGCAAATAAGAACAAAACAACACTAAATACACGTCCATATTAAATTACACTAAAGTAAATCCTAACCCAACACTTAGGTTAATCCAACCCATCTGGTTTAACTTAATCCCACATTTAAACACAATTCAATTAATCGAAACCCCTGGTAATCCAACAAAATTCTAATAGGATCAATTCATTAAACACACAATCAGTTTCATAGAAACCTACCTAATCTCAAGACATTCCAACTAGCACAGATCCTAATTAGTTTTCAAATGATAACAACAACAGATCAAGATCAACATCAATCCAAGGGTAAACACTCTAAAATCCAACCCATAGTATCTTGTTAAAATGGAAATAAAATCAGATTCTATATGCGAAGAACTCACCTCAAGGTTGGATCCAAATCATGCTCTAGATCTCTAGATCCAAATTTACTTCACCTCCAACCCTTAGTTCACGGTTCTGTTCCAACAGTTCCGAAAACTCAATAAAATAGTAGTCATTTAATTGAAATCCAATGGAATAAACTCATTCCAAATAATCAACATCAACTTACCTCTAAATCAGATCATGAACCCTACTCAACCTTCAATTAAATGGAATGCCCTAGAATCCCAATTCAAGCCTCGGTTACACTCCAATCCACGTCACCTGATCTGATCGGATTTCCAAAATGTGGAATACAATCAACTTAAGGATTCAAAGAAACCATCCAACATCAAATCACAGAATCGAGTAGTTTCTCTCTTACCGATCGTTTCCTCCAGTTCTCTTCTTCTTCACAGCCGAAACCTCAAGCCGATCGAATCACAGCAACCGAGCTGTGAAGGTGGAAAATCCATCAACAATCTAAAGGAATTCAAGCTTAGAAATCTGTCAAGACCCTTGATCTAAGCTTCTAAACCCTAGATTTGGAGAAACCTCAGCTAAACTTACCGATCGGCTTCCTCACTTCAATCTGTCGCCGCCAGCTGATCCGCCTACACCTCACGAACCTAAGCTCCGATGCAATTAGCCCTCCACCGATCCACCCTCTGGTCGCCGGCTCCTCTTCAAGTCCGGCATCGGCGTCGGGCAGCTCCTTCAGTCGGCGGAGAGAAGAAACAGAGCGGCAGAAGACGTGCGATCGTAGGATGAGAATCGCGATTTGGGATGGAATGCACAGTACCGGTTTTATTCCTTCTTAATGTATCTCGGATCCAAAACCCAATAACCATTACCCTTTTAACCCTAATCCTATTAACCATTTAATACCATTAATGAGCTAGGGTTTGATTAATTAAACCAATAATACCTTTAATGCTAATTAACCTTTTTAATACTCTAATATTTCAGTATTTTACATTTGGAGCCCAACGGTGGCTCCGCCCCTGTAGCTGACCAAAATATACATTACAATCAATTGTTTTTTCGGGTCAAAACCATGCTCCTCAAGCTTGATCTATCATGTAGGTATTCCTTTGGCACAACTCCATATGAGTAATTCTACATGTTTGCAAGTGAAACATCAAATGCAAATACCTAAATTAATGCATTTATCTAATATAAAAATATCATGATTAATTTTAATTATAAGGCATGAATCAAATTGTTCAACACTAGTTATATCCTTGTAGTATATTGTAATACAACTATATTTATTCATATAATCTTAATTTGCATACTGACTATCATATACTTTTCATATGAATTTGTTGCACGTCTAATTCCCATTTGTTTGTTAGAGATATTTTCACCGGATTAATGTGTCATGAATTTGAAATCTCATAATATCTCATTCTTATTCCAAATTTGACACTGTTGAAGTCACATTGTGAGTAGAAAATCTTGAACCAAATCTATCCTTCTCAAGTCTATTTAGTCAAAGTCTTCCATGCCGTTCTCTTCCTCCGCTGGCTTGCGCGGCGGCACTTTTACAAACACTTCTCGGCAGCCACTTTGTGCTCATTGACCACCTCCTCGACGCCGGGATATATGGTCGATGCCGCAGAGCGAGCCTGCAGCAAGATGCATTGGCATGATGGAAGAAGGTTTGTCACCCAATGTTGTAACATATACAGCTTCGATTAATGGATTGTGTTAGAATGGTGCCACATCACTTACAATGGATGTCCTGGCTGAAATGATAAAGCTCAGCCTAATCTTCACACTTATACTTCTCTTATTCATAGTTTGTACCAGGACAGAGATTGAGGATGCTGAGAAGATGTTTGTGAAAATGCAAGAAAGAGGATTAGCCTTATGTGAAGTTGATAGGATTCAAGATGCTCAAAATATTTTCCAGAATGTGCTTCAGCAGAACTGGAGCCCTGATGGAGTGGTTTGGACAAATACTAGTTGATGGACTTTTAAATGCAGGGAAACCAATTTGTGCACAGAGTTTCTCCAAATGGTGGAAGCTAAGAATTGCCAACCCACGTCATATACGTACGATATTTTAGCCAGAGAAGCGTCGAAAGAAGCCATATCCCTGAAAAGCTCCTAACTCCTTGGGTAGCAGTTCACCAACTGAAGCAGTTTTGCAGACTCCTATTTGAGAGAACAATTCTTGAGTTGCAAACTTGTTGGAGATTGGAAAAAATATCCAAAAGGTATCTATAACTTTTATATTTTCCAATTTTTTTGTTTATACATTTATTTTCTCAAATTATTTTCTTTGATTCAGCGTAACTGCAAGAATTCTTCCATCAGGTAGCAACTGGAATATGCCAATGGATAACAAAGTACAGATAGCACCAGAGAATTCCATATCATACTAATCAGAAATCCAAACACCTTAAGGTAGAGTCCAACTTCATTTAAATTAAATTTTGTAGAATAGTTTTATCGAATTATTTGTTTACTTGATTCTAGTAAACAAGGTGCTTACTTAGATTCAATAAAATATAAATGCAAGTGATTCCTTCCAAGGATATTCTTGTACAGGATATTTGAGTTAATTCTTCAGACGACTAAAGGCCATACCACTTTCAAGAAACCAAATAAGCTTGAGTTTTATTAGGGTGGTTCAATGCAAATCTTGAAGGGACTACAATAAGTTGGCCCTCGATCCCAATCTAACAAAACAAAGCACATTCCATTAATTTTCTCCACTCACAGCACACAAACACATGGTCTAATACATCATGCAAGAATTAGGGAAGAAGAAAATCAGTAAGCCTCTTTCCACACAACCCCAAACCTCCAAATAAATAAAAGAGAACATGTTCCAATATAGGCAAGGGATACAGGACAAAGCAATTGCATACCCTTATATTCTTCTTGTGACTCCATGCCAAATGCTATACTCCACACTTGTAGGTCTACTCTCCCTCACTAACACCCTTTAAAAAGTGGCCTTGCCCTGCTTCTGTCCACCAAACAACTCCTTAGACAACCTTCCAAAACTTTTACTTCTTGGCTTTTGCAACTCCCCCATAGATTCTCCTCTCCCTGTATCCATCAAACCCCACTAGTTCACACAAAAAGAAAGTGCAACAGGACACACTTGTTTGTCTATAAAACAACTTGCCCACTTGCCACTTTGCCAAATCAAGCTGAGGCTTGCATCCATGAGCAGGCAAGGAAGTGACCCCGTCGTCCTCAATTCCTCCATTTCTCTGCTGCAGGAGAGGTTCAAGCAGCTGCAGAGGGTTAGAGAGAAGAGAGAGCCTCACAGGTCGGGGTTCGGGGGCCAGAGACAGTGGTTCTTTCCTGAGGCTCCTCCGCCCGGCCGAAACCGTGCACAGGGTGGTGGCGACGTGGAGTTGCCAGTTGACACCTCACTCTCCATGGCTGTGGGTCTTCAAGGCCATGCAGGTGTCATGTTCAGCTTGATGATAAAAGAGAAAGATCATGTTGATACTTCTCTTCACCTGTAGTACCAGCCATGTTCTTTAACAGATTCAACTGATGGATTTAGCTTGAAATTGAGACCTTCTATGTGAATTATAGATAAACAGATTAAGTAACGACCAAGTATAATCTTTAGCAAGCTTGAATTGTGGAATGGTAATGGAAGAAACTGTTCTTGCAAAATTTTCAACTAACTTTGTACATTTTAAAAATACATGTACTCATCAATTAATGTAGGAGTAAACTGAATCAAATTTATTAATTTCAGTAGAAAAAGGATCTTTGGTTTTGCTTGTATTAACAGTCTAGAAGAGATGATCTTAAGTAAAATCTTTTTGGATTCACAGCCTTGAAAAGAAAAAGCAAGACACACGATTCCTTTGCTGCTTCCCCAAACAAGCAATTCCAGGGCTGCCTCCAAAGACAAGTTAACGAATAAATTTAACTTTGGATTAGAGAGAGCAAGATGTTCGAGCGCAGAGAGACATGCATGATTCCAAGGAAGCTCACTTCTGCAAGCAATTCCAGTTTATAAATTACAAGACAACCTGTAGTCCTGTAGTCTCCCTCTCCTCCCTAAGAGATGTTGGAGGCCACCTTAACCGGCAAATACGAGACCGGCGGCAAGCCTGGCAATCTCAGCACCACGCTCTCCGTCGGCACCAACGTCGGCGAGGCCAAGCTCAAAGCCTCGGCCACCAACTGCTTCGCCCTGGAGGCTGACAGCTACTCACCCCCTAGCTTCGCCTTCTCTCTCTCGAAGCCCGACTCCTTCTCCATCCGCTACTCCCCGGAAAAAGTGATCCACAACAACATACTCCAATTCCATTAATGCTATATTAACGTACCATTAATCTCTTCATGAATGTGATCGGCAGAAGGACGGCGATCCGCCGGACTTGCGGTTCAAGTTCATGAACTCCATGAACGTGATGGGGAGGAGGGTGAACTTGGCGTACCACCACGCGGTGCAGGAGAAGAAGATGAAGGTGAAAAGTTTGGTGGAGCTCAACGACGAGCACAAGCTGGCGGTGAAGCACCTGGTGGGCACCAAGGACTGCGAGCTCAGGTACAAGTTCGCGCCCCATCGGTTTGTTCTGGTGGAGCCGTCCTACAAGCTCGAGAGCAAAGCGTGGGCGGTGGCCGTGTCCAAGAGTTTCGAGAGCGGCGACGTGCTGAAGGGGAGCTACGAGGTAGAGGATGGAAAGGTGGGCCTTCAGTGGAGCAGGACCTCCAAGGAGAAAGGAACCTTCAAGGTACTTTTAGCTTAATAACATATAAAATATAATTTATAAATTTTATTTATAAATTTTATTCGTAAATATTTTATTAATAAATATTAAATTAAATACATATCTTTAAATTTATTTTTATTAAATAAATATAAGAGTGTTGATATTCTGCGCGACCTATGCTGCGTGATCCCGTACGCGACACAGCCGACTCTCACTGCTTTCAGCCGCTCTCGCCGTGCCGTCCGGTCACCATCGGCCGCCGGACTGGGCCCGATCGATGCGCCACTCGTCGGCGCGTCGGCCGACGTCGGATTCCGGTCGGATTGTAGTCGGAATCCGACGTAATTTGGCCGGAACACGGCTAGCAATGGCACGCGGCATTTCCGGCCAAATCGCGGTCGGAGACCGGCCGGGGAAGGACCGGTGTGCGACGACTATCCTTCCCCGATCGGTCTCCGGCCGTGATTTAGTCGGAATCTAGCCGCGATTTGGTCGGAAACGCCGCGCGCCACTGTCAGCCGCGTTCCGCTCAAATTGCGCCGGATTCTGGCCACAATTCGGTCGGAATCCGACGTTGGCCGATGCGCTGACGAGTGGCGCGTCGATCGGACCTGGTTCGGCGGCCGACGGTGATCGGACGGTGAGGCGAGGGCGGCCGAAAGCGGCGAGGGTCGGGCGGGTGGAACATTGTGCATTCCCACATTTGGACGGTCAGATCTGGCTCGCGATCGCGTGATGGACGGTGGATCACGAGTCGCGCATGAGGTAGTCACGTAGAATATCAAAATTGATGAATATAAATAAAGAGTCAAATATTAAATATTTAATTTATTTACAGCCCGTTGGTGTCTGTTATTTATAGCTGATTGTGATTGGCTTGGCAGGTTTGTGGGTCATTGGTTAGGAAGAACAATGAAATACTACGGCAACTTATGGCACAAGCTACATGGAGCTGCAGTCTTTGACTCCTATTTTAAAGGGTTTTTTTTTTCAATTAATGGATATCGTTAAAATCCAACATTGTATCTTTCATAAAGTAATTCTGTGTTGGTTGTTATTTATTAAGCGTGATCATCAAGGTATTTTGCAAAAAAAAAAAAAAAAAACAAGACAAAATTTGATAGATGCATTGATGGCATTGAAGGACTTAAAGATTCATTCATAGAGGCGACTCTGGAAAAGATCACACCATCAGAAATAAAGAACGATAAGAAAACAAAAACAGAGAGAGATTTAGAGTTCCAACATTAATTCAGTTACAGAGAGGGAAGAAATAACAAGAAACTGAGTTTAATTGGCAATAAGTTCTTAGTAAAAGAAAGGATTAATACACTATGAATGACCAAATTGACAATGGAGGAAAGAAGATCAATTGGTCGTAGTTTCTTCTGGCTATTCGATCTATCATCTGTTATTGTCTTTAGCATGTATAATCTACTTCTGGCGGTAGGCGATGTAATTCGCCAAATGTAGCAAAGGTGCTGCCTTTATTGGATCGAATCCGGCGAGCTGCTCCGTGGAGGCTTTCAACAGTTGGCCGGCGAATTCCTTGGACTTGTCCAATCCCAGCAGCTTTGGGTATGTTGTTTTATCGCTGGCCAGATCCTTCCCTGCCGTCTTTCCCAGTTCCTCCGATGACTTGGTGACGTCGAGGATGTCGTCGACTACCTGGAACAGTAGGCCGATGGACCTGGCGTACTTCCTCAGCCTTTCGATCTGGTCGTCGGAGGCGCCGCCCACGATGGCGCCGAGGACGACCGAGGCCTCCAGAAGAGCAGCGGTCTTGTGGAGGTGGATGAACTCGAGATGGTCGAGAGTGACGGGGGCTCCGACGCCAGTGGCCTCGAGGTCGGCCACCTGGCCCGCGACGAGGCCCTCGGCGCCGACGCAGCGGGAGAGCTCGCCAACAGCGCGCACGATCCGGTCCGGGGGCACAGATCCATCCGCGGGATACGAGGCGGGATTGGCCAGGTGGCCGAAGGCGAGGGCAAGGAGGGCGTCGCCAGCGAGGACGGCGGTGGCCTCGTCGAAGGCACGGTGGCAGGAAGGGCGGCCGCGGCGGAGGTCATCGTCATCCATGCAGGGGAGGTCATCGTGGATAAGCGACATGGTGTGGATCATCTCCACGGAGACAGCCGCCGGCATCGCCCAGACGTCCCCACCGCCAGCGACCTCGCAGGCCGCGAGGCACAGCACGGGGCGCACGCGCTTGCCGCCGGCGAGGAGGGAGTAGCGCATCGCCTCGTGGATCCGATGCGGGTGCGCGAGCGGGACGGCCGCGTCGAGAGCGCAATTGACGACCGCCGCTTTCTCCAGCATGAAACCCTTGAAGTCGAAGTCCGTCGACACGGCCGGTTCGGGGGGGGCAGGGGCAGGGACAGGGGAGGTTTCGACTTCCACAACCTGGGGCAGCGGCGGGACGCGGCGGCAGCGGCGCGCGGCCGAGGTAGCAGTCGGCCTCCCGAAGGGCACTGCCAGCGGCACAGTACGGCAGGAGGCGGAGGAGCGTCGGGCCCTGGAGACCGCAGCGTTGCAGCAGACATGAAGGTTCATCAAAGAAGCCATTTTTCCCCTCTAAACTGAAGAAGGAACCCAACTCCTCCCTCAAATCGAAGTTTCCCCTCTTTACACGGAAAGGAGAGACGGCGAGGAAGAGGGGAAAGGGAGGATGGAAACGCAACGAGAGGGCGTTGGATCGATTGGCATTTGGGGGAGACGATGGTGCTGCAGCTGTAGAGGGGGGAGGAAAGGAAGGAACGTGACGGTGGTGGAGACGCACGACACGACAGCGGACGTATCTTAATGGGAGGGAGAGATGGAGAGTAGCCGATAGGGTGGGCCGATAGGGTGGGCGAGGCGGCAATTGGACGGGAAAAGGTAGAGCGCAGATTGCGTGACAGCGCACCGGCTTCCGGTTAAATCGCATGGATGTAAATGTGGTCCGATCGAGTCAAATTAATTTTTTTTTATAATTAAGTTTTATTATATAGAGAATTGATTTGCTGAGCGACTCCTTTGTGAGCGTCCGTGAGTGTCGTCCGATCCATCGTCTATCACACGATCATGCATAGATCTGACCGTCCAAATGTAGGAATGCACAGTATTCTCATCCGACCCGCTGCCGCCGCCCTCGCCGTGCCGTCCGACCACCGTCGGCCGGGAGCGATCAACGCGTTGCTCGTCGGATTCTGGTCGGATTTTGGTCGGAATCTGACGCAATTTGGTTGAAAATCGCGTGAGCTATTGCCGATCCGTTTCTAGCCAAATCGCGATGAATTCCGATCAAATCGTGATGCAATTTGGTCGAAAACCATGCGAACCATTTGTCCGCCACGATTTGATTGGAATCCGGAGCGCTACTGTCGGCCGCGTTCTGGTCAAATTGCGTCGGATTTCAGTCACAATCCGATCGGAATCCGACGTCGACCGATGCATCGACGAGCAGCGCGTCGATCACATCGGAGCCGACAGCCGGTGGCCGGATGGCGCTGTGAGGACGGTAGCAGCGGCGGTGGGTCGGGGTCGACGCTCATGGGCGCGCACGAAGGAGTCGCTGAGCAGATCAATTTCCTAGAGTACTATTTTATAAAATAAATTATGTATATAAATATGTCGACAAACCATCACATCCGGGCAATCCGACCTACCCGGTCCATTCCCGCTGAGCAACCTTTTTGTCACTTTGCACCTAAATAATTAATATAATTTTTTTATTTAACAAATTAATGAAAAAGGAATAACAGTAAGGGGTGCTTTGATGTATTTAAAATTTTATTCAAGGGGTTATTAGCAATTACAGCTTTCGTCTTGCTGAGCTCAGAGCACGCGGAATGGCCTTTATGGAAGGTGCAATAAGGAACAGTGAAGCTTCGAAGAAGAAGGTAGAGGAAATGTTGAGACAGTGAAGCTTCTTTTCCGTTCGTAATTTTACCGGTTCAACATACCTCCCGATCTTTGCCCGTGATCCCTCTTTGTTCATCTCAAATCTGCACCTGCCTTGCTTAATTCCGAGATTTGACCGTCTCTTTCTCATTTAGGTTCTGGCATTTATAAATTTCAGCCTTTTGTGTTAGATTTTGTTATCGGCACTTTATTTTTTTTTTTTTGAAGAATCTGTGCGTATTCTACAATATTTTGTTTGATCTCCGGCTGTCAGTTGTCCAGAATCTGTGCGCAAAGAGGGGTTCTGCTTAATCGGTGTAATAGGTGGGATTTCGTTAGCTAATTCATCGTTTTTCTCCGGTTTTAATCCCCCTTTTGGTCAAAGTTTGGATCTTCCTGTGCATGTTTGAGGGTTTTAAAATTTTGTCCTTTGAGCATTGTTCATCGCGCTCGAGATGGGTGGTCGGCTTAGCAAGAGGCCCAGCATGAGGCCAGACAGCCTTGATAGTCACGGCGGAGGCAACAGTATCCGTGGCGGTGATCAGGTTAATGGTGCCGCCGTCGGTCGGGCTGATGCAGTCCAGAATGGCATCGAGTACTCCGATGAACTGAGTTACTACGAGGCGGCATGCCACGCAGACCCAGAGCTTCAGTCCTTCGACTCCAAGATCCAGCAGCGCACTAGCCACGCCATATCCACCCTGGCTCTCGGGGTCGAGCTTCGCTCCCTCTCCTTCAACACTCTCAAGGAGGTGACCGGCTGCCTCTTCGAGACGAACAACGAAGTGGTTGTTGCTATTCTGAAATGCAAGGACGACATCTGCAAGAACGAGGAGCTCTTTGACCTTGTCAAGGACTACTTCGAGTGCAGCATCAAGACCCTCGATTACTGTACTGAGCTAGAGAAGTGCCTCAAGAAAGCTCGCGATAGGCATCTGATCATCCAATTCGCTCTCCAGCACTTTGAGGAGGAGGACAAGGAGGAAAATGGAGTTGAAGCTGAAGAAAATGGTAGGAATTACACAATGACCATAGAGAAATTGAGAAAATTTAAGGCTGCTGGCAATCCATTCACTGATGAATTCTCTCATATCTTCCAATCTGTTTATAACCAGCAGCAGTTAATGCTCAAGAAACTGCTAGTGAGAAAGAAGAAGCTTGATAAGAAGCTAAAATCAATACAGACATGGAGGAAAATATCAAATATACTTTTTGTAGCTGCTCTTACAACTGTCATTATTTGCTCTGTTATTGCAGCTGCTATTGCTGGACCTCATGTTGCAGCTGCACTGGCTGCTGCATCTACAATTCCGATAGGTTCTATGGGAAGGTGGATTAACTCATTGTTAAAGAACTATCAGAATGCTGTGGGAGCAGAGAAAGAGCTTCTGAGTTCAATGCAAGTTGGAACATGGATTTCTTTAAAAGACCTGGATACAATAAGGGTGCTGGTTGATAAGTTGGAGATTCATTTCAATTCACTGCTGGAAAATGCAGAATTTGCCCTCAAGGATGAAGAGGTAGTAAAGTTTGCAATTGAAGAGATCAAGCAGAACTTGGAAGTGTTCATGCAGAACATTGAGGATTTGGGAAAGGAAGTGGATCAATGCAGCAGGAATACAAGGAAAGCAAGAACATTGGTGTTAAAGAAAATTATCAACCACCCAAACAACTAGAATTATCTGCTGGTAAGGCATGGTATTTGTTTACTACTTTTTTCACTTTTTTTTTGTATCCAATTAAATTTAATTATAAGTCCTCTAATAAATTGCGACCATAAACATGTCAAAACCAAATTTCATTAATAAAGCATATTGTACATGTATGAAAATTTGATGATGGAATAGAAATGGAGGATTAAGTTTGCTTTGTGTTAATTGAAGTATAGCTTCATTTTGAACCAAAAATTCTGCAATGCCTGACCTGTTGACTTAACCCATGCTTTTCTATTTGATAATTGCGCATCTTCAATTTATGTTTTTCAATTTCATTTGTATCAGCATAGGATTGAGCTCAATATGCAACTAGATGCCAGTACTTTTTGAATATAAAATAAGCATGATTTTCTTTCCTTCTGTTTTTTTGCAAAACTTGTGTGAGATGCACTATCATGAATTTGCATTTGAATGGATATCATTAGTTTTGTCATTTTCCACCATGACCTCATATGCTGAACTTATAAAATTACTATCAGAATCAGCCATCCAGACGACATCTTTAGCTTTTCTGTACCCAATGGGAGTAATCAGCAAGGCATTTCTCCTTTGTATCCTCATTCAACGATCATCTTTTTGCCAACCTTGTAAGTGACGAAACCAGCAAAGATTGTGAAAAAAAAAACATGATGAGGATGAACATGATACAGAAGTAGATATAGAGGAGAGGATTGTAGCGGTTGGTCTACTGAGAATGATGAGGGATCTGGGAGGGACGTTGTTGGTTGAGGATTTGGGTGAATAAAACAGCAAAGGGGCTGAACAACAAAGATGAATGAAGCAAAAGGAATCAAAGTAGCAGAGAAGAGTGGTTTTCAGGTTGCAGAATTGAGGTAAGGAGTGTTGATAGGTGAACAGAAAAATAGGATTAACAGCAAGTTTAGTAGGGGAGGGGAGGCCCCCTGCTACATTGATCTGCAGCTTCCTCCTAAGGGTAAGGGGTTGAAAATTTTATGAAAGACTCTAGATACCAAGTTGACAGGGATAAGATTATATTGTATCCGTCAAAACAGAAACTTTACACTCATATCCCTTAAGAATTCTAATATCAACATCCGTATGTGCGTCAAACTAAATACGAGCTAATCAAACTAAATGAATAACCTGTACTTTGTGTCAACACTGCACTACTTGGACCCTCTTGGTCCCATTTGCTCACTTGATAATGAAATGTGTTAATGTGTTTTAATATAGCTGAGCTCAAGTGACATTTCTCCTAGTAGTTGGCTGGCGTGACCTTGTGATCATTCGACTGTGACAACTTGGCTTTTTCACAATTCAGATAAAACTTCAGAAAAATAAGTTGAAGAAACTGCTGATATCTAGCAAGTTAAACAGGATGAAGAATGGGGCTAGTGTTTTGTAGCAGGAGGAAATAGGGGATACAAGTGTGTGCCATCTGGGAAGAGGAATGTTCAATTAATCTATTGAAATATCAAATTGAGTGAAAATTTAGGAATCTGTAACCTTTATATTGATTGAATGTTGATTATTTGGTCATATGGTTGATTCTTTGATCACAAAATGCTTCTTGTAGACATGCAATTTGGAGCTCTATTTCGTCTAGCTGATCAGAAAGTAAGGTCAACCTTTAAACAAAAACAAGGATTATAAGAGAAGAACAAAACTGTCTTCCTTTTTAGAGCAATAAATGGATGCATAATGCAAACATGAAAGACTGGAGGCATGTAATACCAACTATTGTGGTCAAAACTAGTCTAGCTCGAACCTCAGTTGAGGAAGTTGGCTAGCGAATACTAGATTGAGAGGAGTTCAACTAGGTTGTGTTGAGGATCAGGTTTATCTTGGCTGACGTCAACACTTTAGATGAGGTAGGTTGGGTTTGGTCAAATTGCCAGCACTCAGGTAACTGTATTCCCATTACTGATCATTATGGATGCTCCTCTTCATGGGCCACCAACAATTTCTTTACTCTTACTCCTAGGGCGTAGTTGAGTTGGTACCTAGGTAGTAGACTTGCATCAAAGGGCAAGAGTTTGAGTTACGGCCACTGTGATTAAAAAGTCCTTCCACCTAGAGAGTCACTCAGTATCTGATTTGCATCCCTTCATTAAACTATGGGGCTGGCCATGAGGGATGCTTGTCATGAGCGTTATCACATTTTGCATCAAACAATTTCTTTACTCTTAAGTTGTGTAATGTGAGTGAAGTGGTAACAGTATTTCTCATGCATGAATAACCAAGTCGAAGAATGTAGGCAAGGGTGATAATTAACTTTCCATAACAATTCAACAGAAACTACATACTCTACTAGTAAAATTTATGATACTTTCCATGATCATGCATTATTGCTCAAAATCTTCATTCTTCTTTCAACTGGAATCATCTGGTTGTCCACTCTTTCAATCTAAGTTCTTTCTGTTTCATCTGCAGAATTTTCTATAACATTGACATTATTGAGATGCAACTTATCTTTGAGAGGAATACTTGTTGAAGAGAGACTCTTGCTGATTTTGGAGAACACTAATAAGGAACATGACGCAGGGAGAAAACTCAGAAAATGGCTGCCAGTTGAAGCTTGACATAGTAGTTGTTGGAAGATGAATGTAGTGTCAGTGAATCCAATGAATGATGAATCATGTTACTTATATCTCCTGTAGTCTTTCTTTCAAGTTAGAACTGGCTTAAATTGACACTGTATTAAGAAATCACTTGGTGGTGTTGAAGCTCATGTAGCTTGCTCCATCTTTACTTGCTTGATAATTTAATTGCTGAATATTTTACTCTCAAGGCATGTTGCCCAATTAATACTCAAACTTTTGTAGGACTATTAGTTGCCAAAGTTGAAGAAAATAAATTTGAGGATTGACAAATCGTTGTTTCATCTAAAATCAGGGACCAAGGTCGAAATTTTCAAATTAAAATTCATTTTTAACTTCTTAAATTTGAAATTTAAGATTTTATATTGTGAAAATTGACCTACATCAATGTTTAGAGATTTTCAAATTTTTTACATATATTTTTTAAAGTATTTTTGAATTTTTAGAGTTGAATAATTTAATTTTGGAAGTGTTGGTGTATTATAATTGTGAAATATAATTTTTAAAAATTATTGTATATAGTTGTGAAGTAAAATATAAAATTTGGGATTTTTAATAAGTTTTGTTTGAATTCACCTCTTTTGATTGAAAATCCTGACTACACCACTAATAGTTGTTACTATAGCTATAGTAACTATAGTTTTATAGTTGTTATAATGTGAATATTATTGAACAATATAAGTTCACGTTGTAGCAATTATGAAATTATAGTTGCTATAATTACGGTAGCAATTATGAAATCGTAATGACTACGTCACTAATAATTATTACTATAGTTATAGCAACTATAATTTCATAGCTGCTATAATATGAATGTTATTGAACAAGATAAGTTTGTATTGTAACAATTATGAAATCATAGTTGCTATAACTGCAGTAGTAATTACGAAACCATAGTGACTACGTCACCAATGCTATTACTATAAGTTATAATTTTATAACTACTACAACGTAAATTTTGTTGAATAAGATAAATTCGTGTTGTAATAATTATGAAATCGTAATTTATTATGTTTATATAATAATCGATTCAAGATTTAATATATGTGTTTAGAGATAATAATATCAAATTGTATGATTATGTTATTCTATGAGATGTACTTTGAATAAATGACGGGCCCTATGATTAAAACAAAAATGCGCTAGTTTGATTTTTCACTCTTTAAAAATCTACCGATATAATTAAAATTAATTACATCTCGTCTAATAGGAAATTATGGATGCGAGAATGCGATCTCTTGCGGTTACGCGAATCGGATGATTGGTGCCCAAATCTAAGTGGACCCGGATAGCGATGGCCTTGACGAGTGAATGCGAGGTAAAGTGATAGCGGTGGCCTCGACGAGTGAATGCGAGGTAAAGCATGATGACAGCAACGGATGGTGGGGCTGATCGCATCGCCTGTCTCCGCCTCGGCGCCTCCCCTCGCAGATCGCTTCTCTTCCATCCTCCTCCGACCACGATCGCCGTCGATCTCGATTCTGGTGCCTGTCCCGCGTTGAGGAGAAGAACAGGAGTCGAGGCGGACAGAGGAGATGGTAGGGCCAGGCCGCCCAGTCTTCGTGCTCTTCGGATCCTCGATTGTCCAGTACAGCTTCAGTAACGGCGGGTGGGGGGCAATCCTAGCCGACGTCTATGCCCGCAAGGTACTCGATCAGTGCTCCTAATGATCTAGTTTTCCATCTCGCAGTTTCGTTGATGCAAACGTTGGAAGGTATCGTTTTGCAACTTGATTTTAGAGGTTGAGGCAGCTCAGACACTGTCTGTTGGAATCAACACTGGAGAAATAGCAACACTAAGTAGGTTGGAGTCATACTCCGCCGCCTCAAAACACGGGACAGAAAACCTTGTTTCTCTGATGGAGTAAATAAAACAAACGCCTTAGGAACCATGGTTCGTCGGAACACGGGAACGCCCAACGCCGTTCCAAAGTTCCGGCATATAACGTGGTTTGCTTTGAAACGCCATTCTTCAACGTTATAACAGCCGGAACCGAATGGTCGGAACGGAACAGCCATCTTGATTGATTGATCAAGAAGCTTTGGATTCCAATTTTTTACCATCTGACTTTGCTTTTCATTCATCGGACGGCTTGATTAATTGATTAAGAAGCCTTGGATTCCATTTTTTACAATCTGACTTTTCTTTTCATTCAATGGATCTTGATTAATTGATAAGAAGCTTTGGATTCCATTTTTTACAAACTTTGCTTTGATTAAGAATTGTTTATTTTTATGTGCTTCATTCTCATTATCATGATTTTTATCATTATCGTTAGGTCAAAATTATTATTTATTGTTTATTTATATTTTTAGAATGACACCAAACCCTGATATTGATTGGCAATTTGTTCAAATAGTGGGGGATAATCGTAAAACAATACGATGCAAATTTTGTGGAAAAGTTATAACCGAAGGAATTACGAGATTAAAACAACATATTGCATATGTTACTGGAAATGTCGAAACATGTGACAAAGCTCCTAAGGAAATATTATCAATGTTAAAAAACATCTTCAAGACTCTGAGGCAAGTAAAAGTTCAATGCAAAGAAAAAAATAAATAGCCTTAGATTCAATTACACAAAATATATGTGTATCAGAAAGTGGTAGTAGTGGTGGAGATGACATCGAAGATATAAAAAATTGAGATTTACAAAAAGCCATTAAAAAAAGTCGTAAAACAAGAGTCATTGAAGAGGAGATGCATAATCGCTATGGTCAAGGTAAAATATATAAATAATATTTTAAATTTGTGTGTATATATCTTATCAATTTAATGTACTTAACTACTCTAAATTTTATAATTGTAAGATTTTCTAGTTCTTTTTCTGGCTTAGATCCTGGTTTGAAAAAGGGGACGTCTTGAAGCTTTAGTGCAAGAGAGGATTCTCAATTACCATCAAAATGAATTGACTCTTTTATGTTTCCCATGAAATATAAGAGTCTAAAAACTAGTTTGGTACTGAAAAAGTAAAAGATGTTAATAAGACAATATCAAAATGGTTCATATATAATATTATTCCATTTAATGCAACAGATAATGGTCCATACTATCAATTACACCATTGCTGAGGTTGGAACAGAAATATAAGGTCCCATAGGACCTCAAATTGGTGGTGTTTATTTACAGGAGGGCAATATCAAAATGCTTTTGTTGGGTTGCAAGGGTGCAAACATAGTCTCACATCTAAAACACATGGGAAAGATCATGGGTTTAAAAAGGATGAAAAGTATCTCCATTGGTGTGAGACCTTTTGGGTAGAGCCCAAGAGCAAAACCATGAGGGCTTAGGCCCAAAGTGGATAATATCATGCCATTGTGGAGATACGGACATCTTTTTGGACCCAACAAGTGGTATCAGAACGAGGTCGCTCTTCACCGGACTAACCGCCGGAAGAGCCATGATCTAGATCTAACCATGTGGGACCCCTCGGGAAAAAACAAAGGAAGTAAGGGAGGCTCGGACCATGAGGGACATGGCAGCCGGACCATGAGGGACATGGCAGCCGGACCATGAGGACATGGCAGCCGGACCATGAGAAATGGCAGCCGGACAATGAGAAATGGTAGGGGAGCTTCCAGTGGTCCTTTGTTTGAGGGGGGATTGTTGGGTTGCAAGGGTGCAAACATAGTCCCACATCTAAAACACATGGGAAAGATCATGGGTTTAAAAAGGATAAAAAGTATCTCCATTGGGGTGAGGCCTTTTGGGTAGAGCCCAAGAGCAAAACGATGAGGGCTTAGGCCCAAAGTGGACAATATCATGCCATTGTGGAGATACGGACATCCTTTTGGACCCAACAGCTTCATATATAATGTTATTCCATTTAATGCAGTAGATAGTGGTCCATACTATCAATTCATAATAAACACCATTGTTGAGGTTGGAATAGAAATAAAAGGTCCCACAAGACGTCAAATTGGTGGTGTTTATTTACAAGAGGAGGTGGATGAAATAAATGGATATTTGAGCACTTTAAAATCAAAATGGTCAAGTATGGATGCACAATAATGTGCGATGGTTGGAGTACGCACAACAAACATCCAATCATAAATTTTATGATATATTATGACCTCAACATGGTATTTTATAGTTCCATTGATTGCACCAACAAAGGAAAAATAGCTGATTTTATTTTATCTTTGTCAAATAAAATTGTTGACGAAATCGGGGAGGAAAATATTGTGCATGTGGTCACAGACAGCGAAGGTGCAGATAAGGGCGTTGGTGCCAAAGAAAGGCAACATTTGTTTTAGTCTCCTTGTGCAGCACATTGTATCGATCTCATGCTAGAAGATATTGGCAAGATGACAAAAGTACAAAAAGTGTATTGAAACAGCCAAGCAAATAACGAGCTTCATATATAATAGCGATAAAATTGTGAATTTGATGAAAACATTTACAAATGACCGTGAATTATTGAGATCAGGAATAACCATATTTGTGATAAAACTTATTTCAATTGAAAGTATTGTTCGACATTCTTCAGATTTAAAAAGAATCTGCACTTCTGATCATTGGGAAGCATACAATAACACAAGCAAAAGAAGGAAAGAAGCAAAAAAAAATTGCAAGCATTATAATGGATGGAAGATTTTGGAAGAGGGCTCGTGATATTTGTGCTGCAATTGAACCATTACTAAATGTTTCGAAATTAGTTGACCAAAATCAAAAACTAACAATGTCAATTATTTATAAGCAATGGATAGAGCGAAAATGGCAATAAAAGATAATATCGGAGATTGACAATCATATTGGTATATTATTGATAATCGATGGTACAATCAATTACACCAACATCTACATGTTGCAGGTAATCGTAAAATTTATTTGTTTAAATTGTAGAATACAAAATATGCCATCAAAATCATTTACAAATTCCTCATTTCTAATTTCTTATTATCTTATTGATATTTCAACTTATTTCCTAAACTCATTACTTCAATATTCTGAAACTTGTGTTTATAATCATGAAGTTAAACGAGGATTAAATGTTGTAATTAAGAGATTAGAGCTAGACTTAAACACATAAGCTTTAGCCGTCAGTGAGGTATTTTTTTATGTTCTTATATTTTTTTCCAAACATAAACAATAATTATTTATTTTTTCTTATAATTTTCAGATTAAATTATTCACAGATCAGATAGGTGAATTTGGATCTCCACTAGCAAAAATGATAGTTAAAAAAAGTCTCTTGGGTTTTTAATTTAAATTTTACAAATATTTATAATTAAAAAATATATACGATATTGATTTTTTTGTATCAGTTGAATGGTGGAGCAATTATGGTAAAGATGCCCCCACACCTTTAGAAAATTGTAATAAAAGTTCTAAGTCATCTCTTATACACACAAAGCTTCTTAATCGCTTGGCTATCAAAAAGTTACACAAATTAATTTATGTTCACTACAATATACGGCTTAGGGTACGAAACATGATGCGCAAAAAAGAAGATGATGAATTTTACAACCCGATAGATCTCAATCACGTTTTTCATGACGATGACATCTTAAATGAATGGACGAGAGATAATGAACGATCAATTTTAGAAGATAATGATTTGACATGGTTAGATCAAACACTTTAAGTATCAGATGCTGAAAAACACAACATAACTATAAGCATTCAAAGTCATTCAAGAAAGAAGAATAATATAGAAAAATCGACACAAGTGAAAGGAAAAGAAGTTTTATCAAAAGATGATAGTAAAGATAGTGATGGCAGTGACGATAATGACCATAGTGATGATTCAAATGATGGAAGTAATCAACAAAGTCATGGTGAACATCATGTTCATCAAAGTCATCAAGATGATCAACATGACATGGGTATGACATGGGCACAAGGTCATGAAAATTATTATGTAACACAAGATACTAATCATGAGTATCAGTCGGAGATGGAGAAACAACGCCACTTTTTGGCAAATTTATCAAAATCTCTTGATGCCAATGATAAAGAACATTCAATTGGATCTTCACGACAATATACAAGTGTTGAAGAACATATGAAATATTTGATTTTGAGAGGGAACCAATGAATTCCAGTAAGAGATGATTATGGATCAAGAAGTTATAATTAAGAGTCTCAAGATATTGGGCATGGTCCAATTGGATATCAATCAGGTGGATATGAATACTCTAGTAGCAATCAACCCAGATACGATTCATCTAATAGATCATCTAATTATTCACCATCCTATACAAGTGGAATTAGACATCATGAATTTGAGGGTTATTTTGATAATGCACAGAATATAATTCCTAATTATTCGACATCTCTTAGGAGCAATATTGGATATCATGGTCGTGATCGTGAATCGTCGAGGGCTATTGGCAGTTCTATTGGGTATAAAGATTTTGGATATTACAATTGTCATGATGAAACGTTATTACAAAGTCAATCATCTAATTCTGAACATCTTTCATCAACTCAATCAAATGAATATCCATATGAATAATTTAATGCTAATGTATATCAACGCTCATATGTTGGAGATCAATTTAATTAGCATGATACTCAAGGAGAATATAATAAAAATTTGGTTCTCCCCGTCACTCTTCGTGGTATTAGCTCTGATAAAGTATAATTATCATTGTATTTTTTTCATTATGTTATATTATTGTATGATAATTATGTATTGATGTATTGATTTTTATGACTTCATGTATTTTATTTTTTTATTACTAGTTCTCTATTTTTATATTTTTTTTTATAAATCCACACCGCGACCGTTCCATGAAATGATATTGCAACTAGAACGGTAGTGTCCACGACGGCCGCCACGACCATTCCAATGAACCATGTTAGGAACCATGCATGCTAGTAACGATGATAGAGATTATGTCTTTTTCTTAACTTCTCGTTCTATTTCAATTGCTCATTATATTGAAGGTTTCATCATCTACTTCCAACTCAAACGGAAAAATTGACCAATATCATCATTAAAGTGTCTCTCATTCATCACTTAGGAGGAGAAACGACCAACATCTAGTAGTCTGAAGTGTTTTTGTTATTGTCCACATTAATGTACTCTTGGTTAAGGAGGCATGGTAGATAAAAATATAACCGGTCTAAGGCGTACCTAGTCTTACGATAATGTTAAGATAGAATAACTTATTTAGATATAGATAGAATTAGCCATTTTAAGAATTTTATATTGAGTCTATAATTATATGTAATTAGTGTTTATCAAATATGAAGGAGAGCTTTGAGACAACGGTAAAGTTGTTGTCATGTGACCTTCAGGTCACAGGTTCAAGATGTCAAAACAGTCTCTTGTAATGCAAGGTAAGGTTGTGTACGATAAACCCAAAGTGGTCCGACCCTTCTCCAATCTACTGTTTATCAAATACATTACAATGCAATATTTTATTTTAGTGCCTAGAATGAAAAACCTTTAAAAATATATATAGAATAGTGCATCTAGGAGTATGCTCAAGTCTCTTTTGTTTTTCTTAGGTCATGACTAATCGTGCATTTTCAATATGGATTATGTGGTGCACCGTTGGAAAAGTGTATGAGAAAATGGATAAAATGAGCTCCAATGTGAATGGGAGCTTAGTCCCATATTGCGAGTTTTGGGCAACATGACTGGTATATATTGTATCACATTTGTAGATGTTGTGAATATATATAGATGAGAGGTTCTCTCTTACCTGTGCGCCCGTAGGGGGTGCAAATCCAAGGTTTGGATTCACTAAACTACTTGTGTGTGAGCTCAAGCTGCACACATCGAATGTCAAACTGGTCGAGACAAAAATTATCTAAGCAGCCCACCCAATATTACAGGATAGACGGCTGAGGCAGTAAATGGTTGAGTAATGACTATTAATCAATAGTTAATGACCGCCAAAGTGGAAACAAATCTGTTTTAGGGAAATTGTGTCCGACGTGGGCCCTTAGGGATGTCAACTAGGTTGTACTACTTGCGACTTAGTTCAACACTACATGCTTGTTTTCCCAACTTGAGCCATACTCGACTTGTGTCATAGCTAGTTTCGGGCTGGGCAACACCTACACGACTTGACCTACCTATTTCCCCATTCCCTAGTGGTCAAAAATAGTTAAGTGATAAGGGAATTTTGGTCAAGTGGCCACAAAATTATCATATTTGTATTGAATATTTACTTTCTTAGCCAATAATATTAACTAAGAATATAAAATAGTCACTAGAGTAAAAATTTTCTTGAACCCATAGCGTTCAAAAAGAAAATGGATATTCTTCTGTAAACTAGATGGAGACTTTGCTCGTGCTGGTTGGCATCCTAATGTTGAATGAGTAGGGAAAAAAATAAGGGCAAAAATCAAAAGGACATCCCTTATTTTTAAATCATCAAATGGGTGCCCTTATTTGATAAGTATCAAAGGGGCACCTTATCACCTTTAATATACCTATTATACTCTTTATTATGATTTATTGAAAAGTGAATAATTCTAGTGACAGTTCACTTTAGTAATTTGAATAAAAAAAGTTATTTTCATTTCTCATGCAATTCTAGACCTACTACAGGTGAATATTCAAACCTTAATTGAGCAAAGGTATATTGCAGTTTACATATGAAATTCTCAATCTAACGAAATAATTCCAATCAAATTGTTCACTTTTGCTAATTTGGCTCTGAACCTCCATCTCTCCCTCTGCAGAATAGTTACTGGCAATACTAGCTGTAGACTACTTGAGGTTAGTAGCTACTAAGGTTGTAGAAACTCTAGTATATGGCCTGAATGCATTGCATTCTGATTAAACTTAAAAAGTTATGCCAGGATTCACTTTCAACTTGAGATTCTATGTATAGTTAACCTATGGAGATTAGCTCATGGATCCTTAGAGGATTTGCACATACATATACTTCTTCTTTATCTCAAATACAAGTCATCATGATCAGTAACAAGGTTTGGGAGGGAAAAGCTGCACTTGACCTTTTAGTTAGGAATAATCTTGTTTGCCTTTATGGGATGGCTTCTCTTGATTTTTTTCAAGGATCTTGCTTGCATCCTGAAAATAAAACAAGTACTTGCACACTTTCAATTCAGCAATTAAACTCAACTAGTTTCAGGAATACTTGGGTTGCAGCTTCTTCAATATTTGCTATATTCCTAAGTTGTTTCTCACTGTTTTGTATTTCTGTTGACGAACTCCCACCTCAATGCATGTGAATTTCACATGGATGAGTAGATTCATTCATTGGTAACCATTCAGTATGATCTCTGTATATTTTGCTTTGTGATGTTAGTGAGAGGTGATTCTCCAAATATTAACTTGGCAAAAACCTCCTTAACAAGAGAGAGAAAAAATATCTGGCAACAAGGTAAAAAATCATGGATCTTGGAGGTAGTAATCAAATAGACAAATAGCATACGTTGAGAATAATAGCATAATTCCTTGAAATCCCTTTTCTATCAATCTTAGTTATGTTAGGAATTTTAATTTTTTTAATCATTTTATTAGTGGATTTATTGTGTTCAACTTGAATTACCCTGTTTCATTCAGACAAGATAGACTTTGCAAATCAATGTCTCAGATTCTTTTGGTTTTTTCAGCATAATCAATGTCTTGATACTCTTTTTTTTCTTTATCTAATTCAGGCTGATATTTTGCTGCGTGGATATCTTGGTTGGAATTCAAGACGTGCTGTTCAAGTAGTTGAAGAAGTTTTTCCAAAGGTATGATGTTTTGTTCCTTCTGTTTGTAATGATGTTGACTTGGCTGAGTGATAGTTTAGGCAGTTTCAAAAGCATAATCATCAATTTATATCGTAGAGCACTGGTCTTACTTCATGCTATGTTCCACATTATTTTTTTGTTATTCAATGGGCGAGTTTTCATGTAATTATGCTTCTATATATGATATTGAAGAACAAGGGAATTCTTGTTCAAAATGCTACTTGTCTGCATTCATTCTATTGCATCCAGTAAATCTATAGATCATCCACATATCAGAACTGTTTATTGTTATTTGTACGCTTTATTCTAGCTTTTGATGGGCAATGAACACCACAATCCATGTCTAGCATCTGAAGAGATTGTGGTTGTAAGCTTTCCAATCTTATAGAACAGCAAGAATCATAGAGTTTGCCAACTTTGATATTTCTGTTAGCTGATCTTTACTGTGGTTAAAGAACATATCAGAGAAGAAAACTTTTACAAGATTGAATATTTAGCTTCCTTAGCCAAAAATTGTTTGGGATTGATGGTTGGTAGCTTTCCAATATTATAGAACAACAAGAACAATAGAGTTTGCCAACTTTGATAATTTCTCTTAGCTGAACTTTACTGTGATTAAAGAACATAGTAGAGAAGAAAACTTTTACAAGATTGAATATTTAGCTTCCTTCACTTGGTCTAACACTGTTTGTTTTTCTCTGACCTTAAAGACGACACTTTCACAGTTTTAAATGATGCATCCATTTATTCTGAATGGTTGGCATAATCTCCAGGCTCTATGTGAAGGCTTTCCAAAGATTCAAAATACTTGCTTCTGTTGTTGGAGAACCTGTCAGCATTCTTTGTTTAATTTTTATCAGTGGCATTGCAACAACCACAAACTAACACACTTTTCTTGTGTTTTAGGATGCAGCTGTGCAACCTTCTTTAGTTATAGTTTATTTTGGTGGCAATGACTCAATGGACCCGCATCCATCTGGCCTAGGTCCTCATGTGCCTCTCCCAGAATATGTCGAGAACATGAGAAAGATAGCAACACATCTTAAGGTGATCATACAAGGCATAGATGACCCTATTCTAACAGGCTCTTGTATGAGCTAACACTCATTTTATATTTAGAGCTTATCCGAAAAGACACGCATTATCTTCCTTACTTCTCCACCAGTGAATGAAGAAATGTTTCGTGGCTCGCGAATTGGGTATCATATTGAATACACATTTCAAGTTATTTTGTGATTTTTTTTAACAACTTTTCTGTCATGTGCAGTCCTTTATTGAGTCAATCAGTCCGGACGAATGAGTTGATTTGGATGTACTCTGAAGCTTGTATAAAACTGTGTAAGGAGATGGACATAAAGTTTATCGACATGTTCAATGCGATACAAAAGAGGGATGACTGGGAAACTGCCTGTTTTACGTGAGTCTCCATGCTGTTTTTCTTGTTCCAAAGGCAAATTATTTATGACTGATACATAAGAGCTCCATTGCAGTGATGGTATTCACTTGTCCTCCAAAGGAAGCAAGATAGTGGTAGCAGAGATAATTAAGGTCTTAAAAACTGCTGATTGGGAGCCTTCTTTGTACTGGAATTCCATGCCGACCGAGTTCTCGGAGGATTCGCCTTATGATGTTATTGCTTCTGATGGAGTAAAAACAATCAACATTTCCAACTTGACTACCCACAGAGAAATCCAATGGGACTAGGCCTGGAACCCTACCAATAAATAAGGTTATTTCTAAATGTGTTCAGTATGAAACATCCAACTGACAGATAATTTCGTAGAATTAAACTTGGTGCCTGAACTACACCTTGGATTGTTATATTCATCAGAATTTTATGTGTCCTTTGGCAATTGTTGATTTCATAGCAGGATATTTGCTAATGAAAGGAACCAGTATTCATGATGGTGTTTGATCACGAGGCAAAGGAACTTAATGCAGACTTTGCCTGTAAATCGACAAGAATTGAAACACATGAAGGAAAATTTCATAGTGAGGGATGATCTTGAGGTGTACTGGTTGGTTGGTGGATGGAGAAGTCCAGAAATTCCTCAATAGATCTCTTGCTCGGGGAGTTGTAGTCTCTGAAGCTATTCTGTGATTTTTATCAATGGAAGCAGGAGAGAATATCAGGAATAGGTAATGACTGAACAAATGGAGAGGGGCAGTGAAAGATAGAATGCCTTGGTGTTGATGAAGGCCAATATTGAGATCGTGGTTTGTTTTTTTTTATTTGTTTCCGGGGCATAGTTGAAAGATAATTGTTGAGTGGATAAAGGTCAGCTATTCTGTGATTTTTATCAATGGAAGCAGGAGAGAATATCAGGAATAGGTAATGACTGAACAAATGGAGAGGGGCAGTGAAAGATAGAGCATGCCTTGGTGTTGATGAAGACCAATATCGAGATCACGTTAGTTTTTTTTAGTTGAGTTAGTTATAATGGAGCTTATTTGTCCTTCTCTATCGTGATCAACTGCAGTTTCTCGATTTACCTCTTCACAGATAATCGTGGGACTGACTATATGGGGTCGTTGAGGTGACAGATTTTACTTTTTTAGTAGTTGGTTTTTAAGTAGGTAAAAATTATATTTCAAATTTACCGATGAAGTTTGGACACCTAAATTATTTTTATTTTTTTAAAAATAGATTGATAAATTTGCTAATATAAAACATCCAATTCAATTTTCATCCTTGCCAATTAAAGAGTCAAGATCCACAATTTACCTTCCTAAGACTTTTTCAAGAAATTTAAAATAATAATAATAATAATCAAATAAAGAGGAACTCCTTTATTTCTGAACCAAATAAAAGTCCTTAAAAAGGTATGATGCATCCAGTAAGTCTATTATATACAATTTTATCCTATTTTATAAAAAATTATTTTTGAGATTCAAATTCGTGATATTTAAATCACATAGTAGTAAGTTTATCATTATGTCAACGTCTCCTTCCAATAAAAGTCTCTAATTGTGATAATTCCATATAAATCAAAAAATAATTGAAAATGAATTGAAACAAAATGAATGCAAATGGACGCCATTTTCTTCAAATTTATTTATTGAATATTCAGCAATAATCGAGGTAATTGTTAAACAAAAATAATTTTGGAACTTCAAACTTATCCATCTAGAAAACATCATTCCAATTCCGTTAATTTATTCTGAATATTTATTTTTAATATTATTTTTGTCTAATTTATTTGTCATTAGATTAATCATTTTCCGCCTAATAGAATCCAAAATCCTTCCTTAATAATTAAGATAATTAAGCTCGTGTGAATGTCTGCTTTATATTATTTTTAAAATTGCAAACAAAAAAAAGTGTAATAGCCACCAAATGTATTGTCTATTTGTTATTTTCTACGAATAGTAATATTATTATATTCCTTTAACAGAAATACATTAGAGTTGAAATAACTTGTTTTGCTCTAGACTTAAAAATAATAAATTAAATTAAATTCATATTTAAACTTCTTAACTTTCTAAAAAATATTTACAGGGCAATTTAGTAACGCTAGCTATAAATAAATTTGGCAAAACAATATCCTTGTGATTTTTAGGAAGGATTTAGGATTTAATGATAACAATTTTTTTAATTAAAAATATTTGTGTAGTTTATTTCAAGATATTAATTGCACTTAGTTATCCACTAGGCCACTACTAGTTATTTCAAGATTTTTTTTTTAAAAAAAGATAATGTGGAGTACTTTCGTAATTAATCAAATATTCATAGATCCATTTCTAACTGCGGAATAAAGATAATTTTAGAATAATGATTGCAGAGCGATATGTCATTTGTATTTTTTGATTTATTTTGATGATTGATAAAAAAAATTTATAGGATTGAATCAATCACCTCCAAATTTAATTGGTTCAAAAAATTAGATATATAAATTATAAAAAAATAATGAGATAATATAAATGTACATAAACATACTAAACTTCAATATCAATAGGAACTGCCAAGAATATAAATGGTAAAAAAAAACTCTCCGAATTTCTATTATCTATAATAAGATCATTTTTATGTTAAAAAAATATTACAAAATAATTTATCTTATTTTTATTAAAAACTTGTATCCATAACCATAGAAATTTTGACTAAAGCTTCTAGAAGTTTTGACTAGAACTTCTATAACATTGAAAATGTTCAAACAATTAAAATTATTTCAAATAACTTTAGTTTTGGCTAAAGCTTCTAGAATTAAAAATATTTTAATTTAGAAAAAATTACTTCAATATTATTATAGTAATTTTCATTAAGATTATTTTATATTGTAGTAATTTTGATTATTAAAATAAGAGTATTTTTTTAATGAAAAAATAGAACAGAATGCTTTTTTAATGGTAACTAAAATAAGGGGTTTTTTTGAAATTTTCCAATATAAATTGCCAAACTTTAATTATTTCATTAAATAATCCAAAATAATGGACCGAGAAGGACCAGGAGTCCGAATTAGACATTTTTCCAGGGGTGGTTCTGCATATTTTTGCCAAATTGATTCAAATGCGCGTGTAGAAATGTAAATAAAATATATTTTGAGTAAATATTAAAAGCTAAGGATTTGGCGTCGGTTGCTTTCGCTGCACGCTGATTCGTCGTTTCGTTTCTTCCTGTCTTCGTCTTTGACCCGCTTGTTCAAAAGAGCAGCCATATGATGACCGAGGTTAATAATATAATTCAAAATAACAAAATTGCTTTAAATTTTATATATATATATAGCATTTTAATTTGGATAAAAATTAAAAGGATAATTTTATCCAAATCATTAAAGAGATATCCCATTTTATTTTATTTTATCAAAAATGACACTTCACCGTAAAATATACAATTATTTTCCTATATTATTCTTATTATTATCTTGTTCATATTAATCAGGTGTGTTATAGCAACTGCTACTTTGTAATTGTTATAACTAATTGTCATACAATTATAGCTATTACAATTGAGATATCATACCGTTATAACAATTATAATTTGATAATTACTACACAATTATAGTAATTACATTTTCATAAATCTTTAAAAAAAAATAAAATTGTTCAATTTTTGAAAAGATTTTAAATAATATTTTTTAGTCTAAAATCTAACCATTATAGGTTCTAGCTCGTAGTCAATTGTAGGTCTCTAAACGAGATTTGATTTGATATATTATATATTTTAAAGTTATGACCTCTCTAAATTTTTTATTCGTCTGTGACGCTCTCTCCTCTATTTAAATTTTACCTACGTTGTAGCACCTATAATTTCATAGTTATTACAATACAGATTCAACTTATTTACATAACATTCACATTATAATAATTATAAAATCGTACATGCTATAAATATATAGCAACTATAATTTTATAACTACTATAATATGTCCTCGGTTTAATATATGTATTAAAAGTGAACAATATATTAAAAAAATATTTATATCATTTCACATAGATTGGAGTACCATAAGTATTTCCGGAGCATAATTGAGTTGATTATGACGGAACAGACTAATTGAAGTGGGCAAGGATTGAGTTTCGATAAAGTTAAGGCGTCCTTCTCTGTTGTAGCCAACTACAACTTCTTGATTTATCTTCTTATAAATAGTCATGAGATCGATCGTTAAGATGATAAATTTTATTTTTATATTGAAGAGTACCCTAAGCTCTTTTAATTTTTACCTTTTTAATTTTAGTGGGAATATGCACGCATGAATTTTTATGATTAGCTACGGACCCTAAACATAAAATAATTCAATCATAGAAAGCGCCCGCCGACGACCGCTCGGAGACTGACTCCACCATCAACTTTGAAATGGACGGCCCCATCCTCACGCTCCAAACATCTCATCCCATCGCAGCCGTTCGTTTCGAACCATCGCATCACGGACACTTCGGAAGTGGAAGTCATCTTCTACGTACCACTACGGTTTAATAAGTTTTTACAAACTACCCCTTTTAAGTTTTAGTATTATTATTATTATTAAGTAACTTCAAATATTTGTTAAAAGAAATCTAACGTATTATCTACAATTACCACATAAATTACTCATTCATTAATTAAAAAGTTATATTTTGAAATTAAATATAAATGATTAAATAAATTAAATAGATGGAAGAGAATTTTTAAAAGGGAAAAGGTAGGATGGCTTTTTCAAGCATACCTACCTACATATAAGGAGTTTTTTAAATTTTAAATTATTTTTTGATAATTTAACGGAGAATTTTATAAAGATAAACATAATATGATAAAATTTTAGGTGGAAAATACAAAAAGGACTACTATAAAGTTTTCTCATCGTGGTCTTCTAGGCAAATCGTCGTCTGTTCTTCTTTTGGTGGCCTCGGATTTGGGGAGGAAGATCGAGCAGGACGATGAGCTACTACAACCAACAGCCTCCCGTCGGCGTCCCTCCTGCTCAAGGTGATCTCCGATTTCAAACTGATGCCGATGGTTTTTGATTTCTGCTAAAATTTCTGATTGATTTTTGTTTGTGGGGGATTAGGTTATCCGCCGGAGGCGTACCCCAAGGACGCATACCCGCCGCAAGGGTATCCTCCTGCGGGATATCCTCCAGCGGGGTATCCCCCGCAGGGATATCCGCCAGCGGGGTATCCTCAGCAGGGATATCCGCCGCCCTACGCCCAGCAGCCGCCGCCGCGCCAGCAGCAGAGTAGTGGACCTTCCTTCGTCGAAGGATGGTAATTAACGAAACCCGATCTCTCTCTCTCTCTCTCTCTCTCTCTCTCTCTCTCTCTCTCTTCCCCTTCTTGTTCTGTACCGTCGCTGGATCTGACACATCCGAAGAAGATTTCGTCGATGGAGAGAAGTCACATGGTCAATCAAAAGGGCAGAACTTTTGAGTGAATCAATCGATCTTGATCAAAAGTTCTAGCCTTCTGATTTTGTCTGGAATTATTTTCTCCGTTGACGAAGTCTTCTCCGCAGCAGGCTATCGCCGCCGTCGGCTGGTGGCTGAGCAGAGCCTGGTCCATCGGACCCACGCCACCGGCGCATGATAGCGTGGTTGTCGTTATCGTACAAACCACCGGCAGCTAATTCCGCAACTTTTTTTTTGTTTTCTTTCGTTGTTTCACCATCGATCGATGCTGCTATTTTTATTACTTAAAAGGGTTAAGATGAGCCAGTGTTGACCCACAAGGATACCTAAGGGTTGAGATGTGAGACAAGTGCTGGCCCACAAGGATAGTCATGAAGATACATGTACTCCTTTTGATCAAATGGTTCTAAAAGGGGGCTGCACAGAGTTTCTCAGTGCAGGTCCTTGGGGCAAAAAAAAAAAAAATAAAGGGAAATTAATAGGATGCCTCTTATTTTTTATTATAATCAAAAGGATACATTATTTTTTAAAAAAATATATTTTAATATTATTATAGCAGTTGTGATAATATGTAATAGTCAATTTACTCCACCAAGTTGTAGTAGTTATGGATACACATTATAATAGTTATTGTTATAATGCTGCAACAATATTGATACAATTTTGATTGAGTTGGGATGGTATTGTTTGAATTTGAATAATTTGATCAAATGAATAAATGATATTTTGGCTTAATAATACTTTTTGTACAGTAATTTTGCTCTCTGCCACCATAGCTAAAGGAAATTTTCTAAAGGTAGAGATGTCATTTTAATATTTTTTTTCAAAAAAAAAACCATTTTGACGAGAATAAAAATAGCCTTTTTGATTTTTGCTCTAACTCTTTTTTCCTTGAAGCATTTTAATAGGCAATACCAGCATCTTGTGGCTCTTCAATTGTTAAGAACATGAGTTTGGAGCAAAAATTGATGGATATTAGGAAAAGAGAACAAACCATCTTTTAAAAAAATTTTTCTTTTCCTAATATCAAATTTTGTTCCATACTTATGTTTTTGACAATTGAAGAGTCACACTGCTGTTATTGTCAGATCAATGTGCTTTCAAGGAAAGATAGTTTTATGAAGGGACCTGCACCTGCACTGAGAAACTCTGTGCAAGCCCCTTTGGAACCATTCCATCAGATGCACTACATGCAAATCAATCTGAACAGCTAATTAATAGGTCCAGATTGATTTCTCTTCTGTTCCAACGGCTTAACCAGGGATCTTAACAGAAAGCTGATCCCCTTCATATAAGTTTTTTTCCCCCTTTATTAGAAAATGAATCCAATTTTTCAATAATGCCACATAATTTTTCTTCTCTCTTTTTTCTGTTTCTGAAGCTTGGCTGCGCTTTGCTGCTGCTGCCTTCTGGATGCTTGCTTCTGAGAGCGGATAAGAACTGTCGTCTATATCATATGAACTTAAGAGGATGGCATTGATTCTGTCAATTAAAGATTCCTCAGCAAAAATATCATGTAAACATTGATATGTCTTTCTTTTTCATTTAATTGTTAGAAACTTCGCTTTGGTGTGTTTTTTTGGTTTTACATTTGGATCTTCACGATCTATCGTTGTCTAATAAAAATGAATCATTTGATGGTAGTGTTTGGCTTGTTAAATTGCTGAACTTTCTCGTTATCTTGCTTTTATTGTCAATCAGTAGTTTTTACAGAAAGCATCAATTTAAGTAGTGTGAGCACCATTTAATATCTCAATACTCTGGAACTGTACTGAGGAATCTCTTCCACATGAAAAGAAATGATGCATTCATATAATTCAAATGCAAATTGTTGTTGTTTCAAATACAAGTACCTCAATGCCCTAGAATTTGTAATGTTTCTAACAAATTGAATGTCTTTCTTCTACTGTCAAACTTTTTGAATTATAATAGGCCTTTTTCTATTCTGGATGAATATTTTCTTCTCAATCTTGCATACTCTTTTAGCCTCACTAAATAATGTGTTTGATAAAGAATGCATGAAAAGTCATTAACAGTTATGATTCACCCTATCTTTGAACAATTTATTTTAGACATTTTGACTCCTTGATCCATCTACCTTGTTTAACACATTTGACTTGGTTTCTCCACACAGACACACACTAAAATATAATATTCAAGTTTTTATTGAAATAATGATAAAATATCTAGTTATATTTTTTGGTAACTCGACAAAATTTGATAGTTTACAAATTTTATTAAATTTAATAAAACAAAGATAAGTTATATCAAATGTAATCCAATCAATAAACGCCTATCAAATGTAACTCATTGATTTGGCATGCAAGTCTCAGTGAGGCTATCTATGCAATATACTTTTTACTAGTCGGTAAAATTTACCTGAATTTATGCAGTTCGACGTGAAAATGAGAAGTTCAAAGCTAGCATTTCGTGCTCAGGTAAAATCCATATTGAACAGAAGTACTTGCCTATTAAATTTTTAAAAGAACTGGCGTTGAGTGCGCAAAATTTGACCGGCTAGTTGCAGAGACCACAATGTCAGATATGAAGATCCTCGATGTCAGTCAATAGAGTTGCACCACCAGTTGATCTTTGTTCTGAAAGGTTCACAACCAATTGGCCACAGGCACCACTGATATCTTGACCCATCTCTTGTCGGATTGTTGTCCTGATATTATACACACCTCTAAGAACTTTTTGGAATCTTGTTACACTCTGCTCGCTGCTTGTCCTGAAAGAACTGGAACTACCGATTGGATTGAAAGGAATCAAGTTTACAACCTGTCCATAAAAGAAAATGTTAGAAACTGGAGCTTACAGAAGTCAGATATCGCCCAAGAAATCACAATAGCATCAACCAACTAATGGTTTGGTCAGGAAAAAATATGCAATCCTAAAGGAAACTAATGGTTTGGTCTATTTTGACCGTATGCTAAAGTTTAAAGGAATTGCATATTTGATCTGCTACATCAGAGATACCATAAGTGACATTAACTAGTCCGTATACGAGCACTGTGGTGTTATGTTCATTATTGAAATGAAAAATTCTACATAATTTTGAAATAATACAGCAAAAGATCAGCACAATTCAATGTTGCCTCATGATGGATAAGAGAAAACAAAAAACAGAACAAACGCTCAGAAAAGGGACATATAAGTTTATTTCACTAAACCTGGAAAAATGTCCTAGACTGCCACATTCATGATTTATGTATCAAGCACCAGATTGTTTGTAACTATAACATTTATGATCCATTGGGAGAAATTCTCCTCCCATCTCTCTCCAACTAAACATACTCTTAAGCAGTAAATACATGCATATACATTACTTAACAGACGGTGTATCATTACGAAACAGAGTATGCATAGAACAACATGTAGTCCCGCTATCTTGTAGACTACTTATAGGTATGATTCTAGCATTCCATTTTTCATACCAATTGGAACCACAACGAGATACTGAATAAACCACAGCTCCATGGAGGAAAGTGTTACTTAAATTGCCACCATGCACCACAGATGCATCTCTAAGTCAGAAGAAAATCATATGCAGTGACACAAGTAGATGAACCAAGTTAGATGATAATTCAAGAGTGAAGCATGCATATCCATCACTCATTCTCACAATTGACTATAGGAGCTTGGACATAGTTTAAAGCCATTAGAGCAGTTGTCCTTGCAAAAGGCATAATGGATAAATATCCACGGTATATGGATTTCAGAGAGTGCTTGTCCCACAAAGGACTGATAGCAGACAAAATTTCTCTGGGTCAATCAATATATATTTCCTTTCTGTATTATCAACAGATGTGGTATGGCATTAACTTGACCATTTCCTAACACCAAACACAAGACAATGTGTCCCAATTATTTCCTGAAACCAACATAGTATAGGATGATAACTTAATGTTTGCCACAGAAGTAAAATAAAGGAAGAAACTGAAACTATTTAAGGATATATCTTAGACAAGAACTAATCATTTGATATCATATACGCAGAACCATCCTAGAAATGCAGCTTTGGATTTCATTCCAACAGAAGGCAATGCAGCGGCCACATCTATAAGAAACTACACGATTCACACTGATTAACGAGGAAAAAAGTTCATGTGCAAGATTAATCTTGTGTCTACTCAAGGGAAGCAAGAGGGGAAAGAAAGGAAGAGTGTTGAAGGAGGGAAGAAGGGACCAGAGGAGAAAGAAAGGAAGAGTGTTTTTCTTTGTTTTGTCTACTTGAAAGGAGACGAAAGAAGAGGAAATGAAGGGAAATAACAACTTAACCTTCAACTTTTGTCATTCTCAAGACTTGCAATGTTAAACTGGTCTTTTTAATATTTTTCTTCCCTTTCTCCCCTCTTCCGCCCACTTCTGGAAGGAAATAAAAGTGGGGAAAAGAGAATTCACTTTTACTGTTTTTTCCTTTACTTTTTATTCTTACACTAAAGTAGACAAGAGAATGACTTTCTGTCCTCCCTTCCCTCTATTCGGGCTTCCTTCATCTCAAGTAGACACAACAAAAGTGTTTTTAGTGGCAATCAACAGAACTTGTAGAGTGTAAGTCAACTGTTGGCAGGCAAACCAACAAATTTTTTAGCCTCAAAGCAAACAAGATACATCAATAGATTCTACAGTATATTTACTAGTAATATCCCAACCTAGAACTCCATAACTGATCCTTGATTCATGAGAAAAAAGCATTAGTATATTTTTAAAAAAATTGTAGGAGAATCCTGAAAATATGGGACATGGGAGGATTGATGGAACAGCAACTTGAGCTACTAGCATCCTAAGTTGAATCAGAACAATCTAGTACGGATATAAAGCTAAAAACCAAAAACTAAAAACAAATCACTAGATAGTAGAGTCCAATTGTATCTGTTTCATTTTCACAGGAATGTCTCATGTTGTCAACGCATTGAACTATGGTAAACAACTGTGCTTGAAATTTATCTGCCTATGGTCAAAATCATACACAAATTTTGAGCAGAATCACAAGATGTTGACAAGTTACAACAACAGATGGTAAGCAATATATTGAGATAAGTAGTGTTTCATGCACTTGATCATTTTTCTAAACTTTTTGCACAACCAGAAATCATGTTTATAGACAAGTGGCCTACCACATGAAATGTTTCTAGTAATTTGCCCAGTTGGTGAGCATGCTGCTCCTGATCGTTGACCCCATCAAGCATGATGTACTCAATAAAAATTTTCTGCTGACTGCAATCAAAGTTGAAAAAAGAAAACGAAAATCATTAACCTCTAATAAAAAAATGTTAGCATGCAGGAGATATTATTTTAGTCCTTACGTGTTTTTTTGATAGGTCTGTAATGCATCCATAAGCTTTCCTATAGGAAAAGCTCGTGCTGCTGGCATAATATGACAACGGACATCCTGATCTGGTGCATGCAATGACACAGCTAAATTTACATTGGGAAGATCACCAGGTAGCTTGTTGATAGCATGAATTATCCCAACCTAGCGAATTCATGGAACAAATGTCATATTCTTTCAGACAATGACTGTGCACTTTGAGGCAGCATGTTATCAGTTCAGGAGTAATGGATTTAATTTTTTACAAAAAATTGTTTGTTTCAACTTTTTAGTATAGATGGTGGGAAAGACATTGCAATAAAATTTAACTAGCTTCCTTTGCCAAAAATAGTGGAAACTGGAAAGTAATAAAAAAAAAACTAGAATTATGATATCCAATTGTCTGTATTTTTCCCATGTTATATATATATATATATATTTTGCACATAAATATTAGAAATGACAGGTACAGGTGGTTCCTATAATAAAAAAAAATTCACCAACTTCATATTACAGAAAAATGATGTTATGTGGAGAAGGATCTGATTGTGTATGAGAAAGAGAGAAAACAAACCAATGAAAGATGAGACATAAGAAACTAAGTTATTGCAACATAGTTCAATTGTTGAATTTACACATGATCATGACTTCTCAGTTTCTTCAAGCACATTGTGATAATTATCAAGATGTAGTCGCATCCTAAAAAGGGCATTGGTTGAGACAGAGAAAAATAGGATTTAAGGAGATATTACATGGGATTATGCCATCAGGTTTATGAGGATACTATATGGGATCATGCGCACACTACATGGATAATGGGATACATAGGGATCACAAACTCTAAAGCTACTTCTATCTAATGAACAAAGCTTAAAGAAATCTCTCCCACAAAAAAAAGTAAAAGAGTAAGTTAATGGTCATTAAATCAGAATGGCCAACAGAAACTGTCTTTTCTCTTATCAAACAAATGAGTCTGGATGTCAACAGAAAAAAGCTAGCCTTCATACGATTTGTTTACTTCAAAGCCAGAATAAATTACAAGAAAAATGTATGCATGTGGGAAAGAAGGTACAGTTCTATCATTAGAAAGACACCAGTGTTAGTTAAAAAGCAGCATTACATGATAGTACCTACAGTTGATACAGTAATTCTTTTGGGAGATATCTGAAATGGGAATCCTGTCATGATATGGATAGCTTCTACTAAAGCAGCATAGTTGTTCAATGGTTCTCCCATGCCCTGTACAAGTTCAAACACCAATTTAAATATTGAAAGCACCGAATAGGGCCAGGTAATATTATCAAAATCTCATGATCACAAGATTTCAAGTTGATTAATGTACATGAAAAAGAACCTCCAGATCGATTCATCAGATGTTTGGAACTATATAAACATTGTTTCACAGCTAAGGAAATGCACAGTATAATGTTGCATAGTTTTAACTTCTTTGAAATTATTTATTAAATAGCCTAAATTCTTTTTTCCCTTAATTGTATACATGAGATTCTTCTCTTTTTTATTTTTTCATTTTATGGTTTTGCCTATAAGTTTTACCTAAATAAAACGACTTAGTGTAGCTAAATTTTACCTATAAATTTTATTTTTCCAGTATGCTTATTCTGCATAATTTTCTTAACTGAAATTTACTGTAACTAAATTCACCAATACAATCTAGCTAAATGGTAACAAGAGGATCCATGCAGATATATAGTAATATAGATAAAGATATATATCCAAATCTGACACTCAATCATGATAGGAGTTAAATAAGATGCAGGAAGGATGGAAAGATCAATTATCTGAGAGATGCAACATAATTACTATTGATTGCCGACAGTCTCCACCAGGAGGATGAGTGTGGTGGTGCAAACAGTGCCCTTGCCACAATCATAGAGAAATAAGAGCACAGAGCAGGCCCTAGATGTTGGGAGCAAGCATGGCAAGGACTTTCACAAGAGAATCTGAGGCAGGAGAGAATGAGCATATTCTCGCATCCAAACACGAAGTCATAAAATGACGCACCAAATCACAAGGAAGAACCAAGAGATAATTGTCCTTCAACCTTCAATTCCTCTACTATCATCGCTCCTGATTTTGGGCAGAAGCATTTAATGCAAATTTCGAATATGCTAACTCCTTTGTCAATTTCATTCCATCATTTTTATACTTCATGATCCCTCTTCTGCAGAATTGCTTCCACATCCCCTCGAAATAAACAGACCCTCAAGAAACAATGGGAGAAAGGAAGGCTTATGAGGCAAGTTATTCTAATGCTTCTTGAGATGGCATAATAGTTGGTTATCATCAGTGTAAAAAGTGCCATAAGTCAACTGCTGCTAATAAATACAGGAAATAGACAATTAAGTTGATCCAGTCACGCAAGGAATACTCTTTAAGGAGAAAACTTTTTAAATGGTGAACAGTGCTATTACCCTTTTCTTCGTCTGATTAACTTTAGGTTCCTAAAGTTCACATTGAGATTTTTTTTAACTAAATAAACTTCTGTTTTAAATGTTACAACATAGAATTAAATGCACAACAACACTATATTTAAGGAACAAACCCATGATCATTGGAGACATGGATCCTCTACTGCCTGAACAAGAGGTGGTGGCCTAATGCCTATCCAATGGTTGACGTAAATAACATATGTGAAAGTAAGATGAGATATTGTCTCCAAAAAACTAGTTCAGACAGATGCATGTTGAGATTATAACATAATGGTTTGATTATCTAACAGTCTAACGAATTGATCAATTATATATTACCATGAAAACAACATTCCGAATATTTGTGAAGCGAGATGCATACACCAATTGTTCCACAATTTCTCCTGTTGAAAGATTATTCTTAAAACCCATTGTGCCAGTAGCACAAAACTTACAACCCATCTTGCAGCCAACCTGAAAGAATCTGGTTAGAATCTAGCCTTTAACTAAGAAAGTTGTAAAATTTTTAACTAGAAGCAGATCATATAATGGGCAAAATAGACTATCATATATAGAAGATGCCAACTATGGTCAAGCAAACAGAATATTATACCTGTGATGACACACACAAGGTTGATCTTGGGCCTCCAGGACGAGGCTTTCCATCGTATTTTCCTAATCTTGTATCATATCTCATGATTACAGCTTCCACAGAATTTCCATTCTGATAACACAATTTTTTTATGAAAGAAGGTAATGTATTTTAAATTTTAATAAGACAAAAAGAAATAACATCAGAAAAATATCTCAGTTTCTCTAAAATAAATGAGAAGAATTTAATAGATAAATTAGAATGAATGCTAAAACATCCATTAGCATGATCCTTGTCTATCTATTTGATTAAATACTTGAGAAATTTTACTTTTACACTTCTAATGGCCATTGAATAAATTTTCCAAAAACTTACTTAAGTGGTATGCAATTAGACACCACATAATGCATATGTGATATGTGTACGCATGAATATGTGTGAGTGCATATGCAGTTCATAAAATATTTTAGAAAACCTTACTGAAATTAACATTGATGCACAACATGATGCATCCAAAAATATGAGTTTGCATCTATTGTATAAGTATCCAAATTAATCAACCTAACCAACCATTCCAAAAAAAATTTGCATCCATCACTTGATAATTAAATTGATCATGTTAATTCATCCAATTTAATTGAATATTTTGTATGAATCTAAGCAATGCATATAACACAAAATACATGATATGTAACAACATATGTTAGTCAACCATGACAATTCATATAACAAAATGTTTACCATTTGAGGTAAGGAACATAAATAACTTACTCCAGAATTTTCTATTTGGCAAAATTAGTTTAATCTAATCAATATTAAATTGAACATCACCTTGACTTTAACAAGATAGAAATTGATGAAGCATGCATGATCCTTATGTGGCCATTAAGTCAGATGTCACGCAATCCCTCACTGCATAAGCTGGTGCAACCACATAAATGGTTTATGTGGAGAATTTTTTTTAAGACAATGATCAGTGGATTTATGTGGCGATCTTATACTAAAAGATGGAACTTTTACATTTCCACATCCAACACAAGCTGAGAATACATAGGTGTGATATAGGTAGGTATGAATCAGCTCAGGTTTCATTTATGCAAAACTCAACCTTCCTACAAAATAGGGAATTGTGGCCTGTCATACGCTGCCTACAACTTTTCACAGTTCAATAACTCGCTGATTTGAACTTATTTTTGTATTTAGCACTCATTTATATCAGTAGTAATATGAGAATAAGTGATAGTCTAAAATTATTATAAGAATATAATAAAAGAAATCAAAGACTTCAAACTTCGATGAAGCTAATAATTAATTGTATTTAGATGAGAGCTGATTGCTGTCAACTACTTGCACCCCCTTATCTCCCACAGTTGCAGGAGAACCATGATGCTTCTAATGGATTGTATGTACAAGGGGGAAAAAAACGAGGAGATATCTTGTCGCCTACTTCAGTCATCATCTCATCAGCATTACACTTGCCCTGCTGCCGTTACATGAAACAGTATAGCTTCTGCCTTTCCCTATTCTCTCATTACCCTTATCAACTAGAATCTACTTGTGACTCTAGCACGAGCAAACGCTTAACAACAGCAAAAGCATATCCTACCTGGTGCATAAGCATAATCTATTTGTAACAGATGTCGATACTACATTATTTCCTGGAATGTATGTAGCATGTACTAGCCATAAAATTATGCTGAATGAAAAGTAGATTTCCCATGGCCCGTAACTAGAGCAAAAGAATCAAATCCTGCATGGAAAAAAAAAAAGAAAAAAAGAGCCAAAACTAAGCGCAAGGCAAGAAAGGGAAAGGAATGAAACCTGGAGGGTGATGAGGAGCTTGGTAGTGAGGTGGTCCTTGGAATCGATGGCGGAAGAGAGGGATGAAGTAAGGGGCCGGAACTTGGAGCGGAGAATAGGATATGCCGCTGAAGGGAGGGAGGGAACATTGCCGAGGTCGCATCCCGGGACCTGGAGGACGTACCTGCCAACATTGACGCCATCGAGCATAGATCAAAACGAATGATCGCGCAGCCATTGCTTGATCGATGCTAGAAACAGAAGAGGAAAAGAATGAAACCCTAAGAGGACGAATTAGGGAAGGATAGAGAGAGAAAGAGACTTCCAGATTAATGGGACGAAATTGGGACTGATGCCGGCGCTTTCGAGCTCGGCCCGCAGGGCTCCGCCGTCGAAGACGGAGCGCAACGCCATGTATGAGAGAGCAATCAGATCGATCGGAGCAGCAATGACCGACAGAGCCCTTATTAGGTAAATCTTTGGGAAAAAATTTAAAATTAAAAATAAAAAGACATTTTTATCATATTTTTCTATACAAAATTCTTTTTTATTTTAATTACTATACCAATTTTAAATTAAATCGTTGAAGAAGTGTTTTGATATAATAATACTATGTTATTTATTATAATCTTAATTAATTAAAATAATTTTATTTTATATTATAATATTAGAATAAGAAATAATAATAATAAGATATAATTTTAATTTTAAAATAAAACAGCTTTTGATAATAATAAAAATAATGGCGCTATTTATTTTTTTATTCTAAATTTTTTAGTTTGATTGTGTGGTCTAATTTAGCTTCCTTATGAGGGGAGATCTGCAGCAATGACTTCCAATAATTCTTTCTACGACGTCGAAAAGATTCGGACTCGAGCTCGTTCGGATTTCTGTGCTCGAGCAGTATAGTGCGGTACTTGTACGCGGTAATACTCGGATGAATCGGAACAATACCCTGCAGTACTCAAACGAGGCGGAGCAGTACTCGGTGGTACTCGGACAATGCGGAGTAGTACTCAGTGGTACTCGGATGAGGCGGAGTAGTACTCGGTGGTACTCGGGCGAGTTGGTGCAGATCGAAGATGCTCGGACAAGGCAGAAGAGTATTCAGCGGTACTTAGCCGAGTTGGTGCAGAACTCGGCGATGCTCGGACAAAGCAGAAGAGTACTCGGCGGTATTTGGCTGAGTTGGTGCAGAACTCAGCGATGCTCAAACGAAACAGAAGAGTACTTGGCAGTACTCGGACAAGTTGGAGCTGTACTAGGTGTCGAGGTGTGTGGTTTCTATAGTGTCCTTAAAACAGATTCGTCCCCTCTTAAGTGCTTTCAAAAGTGATGGATGACTATTTTCCAAGATACAGCGACAAAATGATCAAGCACAGATCATTTCCGACGAACTGATTACACCCAAAGGTTATCACCGAAGAAGAGAAGCAGAGACAAGGCCAGCAGGGATCGAAAACACTCTTCCTATGATCTACCATCGCTTCATCTTTTATAACTTTGTAACATATATCCCCATTAATCTTCAATTAATGGTATAATTAATGACTTGATTTGAAACGTCTGTAATAACACTCGGCCGTTTCAATGCCAGGTAATTAACTCGTCCATTTCACCACAACCACCATTAATTTGTGCATTACAAAAATGAAACGGGAACACAAAATGTTGGTTGATCCGCTTAGGCAAATTATACACTAACCTCTCGTATATTTACACACGAGTCACCTTGCAGTTAGTGTAATTCGGACCCTGGATTTGCACCCCTTCTGCACATCCATGCATGAGAGAGAACCTCTTCCCATACATATATTCACAACATCAATACTTATGATACATTATAAATCAATCAAGTTGTCCCTGAATTAATAATGTGAGACTAAACTCCTTCATATGAGAGTCTTCTCCATCCTTCCATCTCCTGATTTTTATTCACATTTACAATCGATTGATTAGTCTTTTTCTCAAATAGTAATGTAATATTTTATTTTTCATATTTTTGAATTGATCAAATGTATTCATTTTGTTTTGTTTGCAAAGATGTTTAACTCTCAGTTTTATATTTTATAGATGAGTCCACCCGAATTAAACTTTATATTATTCAAACTTACTGATAAAACAATCGAGCAAATTAAACCGAGTTTAAAATGGATTAAGGCATTGAATAATTGTTTAAACTTAAAAATTCTTATTTATTTATTCGTTAAATTGCTCCGGACACATCATCGTTTATTGAAGCTAGGCCAGATAATCAGCTGAAGCTTACATGCATGGAAGCATACAAGTCAGAAGCAACTTAGCAGTTAAAGGACTACGTACGTACTCTCCCTTAATTGCCTGGGTCACGGTTCCAGGTCGAAAGCGGACTTGGGGAAGGACTTGGACAGGCCCGTGGTGGTCAGCATGACTACCTTCTCGGTCGACTGCTCGTCGACGCCCACTTGCTTAACGGTGAGCCAGATGAGCAGCTCCCGCGCCTTGATGCCGGTTATCCTCTTCAGCTTCCGATCCTCGATGAAGCCGGTGACCTCGGTGCCGAACGACACCAGCTGCTTGATCTTCTGGAACATGTGGTTCTTCTTCTTCCTCAGGCTCAGCCACACGAAGCCGCTGGCGCGGTTGTAGCCCAACTCCTCGATGTCCTCCAGCGGCAGAATGCCCTCGGGGAGGGAGAGCTCGTCCTCGAGCAACTGCACCAGGCGCTGCCAGCAGGCGCCGTGCCCCTTTCGGATCTCGGCGCCCCTGCGCTGCTCCTCGATCAGCTGGGAAGCCATTGAGAATCTGATCTGATGATGAAGGAAATTAATTAAGAGTTGGCGAGGAGGGGGCGGGCTTCTTATAGCGTACGTACGTGGATTAATTAATAATTGGATGGTCAAAACACTTTTCAATTGATTTGATTCATGTACCTGATTCATTTAAATTAAAATTGCAGATCCCAACGGATCACTCGATCGACCACCTCCGGCCGGCGTGAGCGTGAGGTGGAAGAAAGAGAGAAGAATTTCTTTGGATAGATAATATTGATTGACCGTTTATGCCAAAGTAATAAGACGCCGTGGTGGCGAGTGGCGTACGTCAAGAGCTGTTTTGTGCATGTTGATCTTTCCTACATAATTGATTTTATGGCCATTTATAAAAAAAATTATAATTGATCACAATAAAAAAAAATATTACTCAACTTCACTAAAATTTAAATTCTTATCCTCTTCTATAAATCTGTTCCGTCATAATCAACTCAACTATACTCTAAAAGTGAGGGGCCGCTTGGTAGCCGGGTTTAGGAGAGGGGAATGGGAATGAAATCTATTTCATTCCCATTCTTAATGCTTGGTAGACAGGAATGGATATCCAAATAAGGATATGATATCCCTATTTTCATACCCTACCCCTCCCCCGGTTATCGCCAAAACCCATTCCCTCGCGCGGCGGTATTTTTTCTCGTGGACAACAGTAACCCCGCGACTAACCCCGCGACCTTTCTTCTTCCCCATCCGCCGCGATTCTTCCCCCTTCCTCGCGATCGCCTCTCTGCTGCGCGCCTCTCTGCTGCGATATTGAGTTCCTAGTTTGCTTTCTTGCGTTGCTGTAGGTCTGTTGTTTTGCTTCCGATGAATCTTCATAAATAATTTTTTTTATTGACAACGTGTTCTTTTGTAGGTTTTTTCTGTAAAATGTACGTTTCTGATTTGTTATATTATTGTAGATGGTGGAATTTGTGGTGTTGGTTCAATAATTTTATTTATTTATAGTTACGTACATGAAGATGTTCCTTGGATTTCTCATGTTATAGTCTTTGTTCATGAATTTGATGGTGAGAATCTCATAAATTTGTAGTTTCTTTGATTTCCTCGTTTGTTATTGGTACCGCTTGGTGATCCTGTAAAATTTCTTAGTGACACTAGGAAGAAAATACATTTCTAAAGCCTTTAGACTATGTTGCCTTTTCTTCTGGACGTTTATATATTTGATTGCCATGTATTTAAGTTGTGCTGAAATAGGGTAAATTAGTTTGCCTTTGCAGATTTTGTCATTCAAAACATTGCACAAACCACACATGACACACTGCAGTTTGTGAATTATAAAATTTCTTTCCTTCAAGCAACAGGTCTTTATGATGACTCAATATTGGATATAAAAGATTTTCCAAGATGATGACTTTGATAAGTTGTTGAATAATGATTAAGATTTTTGAATTTTCTACCAAAATGAGATTTATGCTGATTTGTTTTGCTTTGTTTTTACCAATGTTGATCTCACATTAGGCATTTTGGGATACACTATATTTTGATTTGTTTGTTCAACTTGCAGTGAGGTTCTTCATGATCAATGGCACTAATCAAAGCTGGTTTCATGGCTCGAGTTGGCCGCCGTAAAGCTAACACATGATCAGAATATTCTCCAAGTCAACAATGCTACTCTTCAGCCATTTCAAGAGAGGCTCTTCTTTTGTTGTTCAGTTGTTTGAACCCTTGCTCTGAGCTTGTCTTTTCATGTACTCTTTGATTGCAACACTATTTAAAATAATTTTTAGTCATGAGAATCTTTTGTAAAAAACTTATTTCGACTTAAAATTATGTTTCTGCCTTCTTTAAGGATGTGTTTGTTGTCATTGTTTGTCGCAGCTTGTGCCCTCGAATTTAGACGATATTGAGAGCATGAATATGAAGCATAATATTGAGAGCATCCTTAATTGAAAATCATGAACTTCATAAGATCTCAATTAGGAAATAAAAATGTAACAACGTCATTTGTCTGAAGAGAGCATGATATAAAGCATACGGTGAAAAACCATCAGCCGTTTATTATCAAATGTTCCTTGGACTCCCTCACTCAAGTAGATATAAAATTTTAAATTTTTTATTATCAAATAAGCCATCAGCCTAGTTTTGACCAAAACCGGCTGATGGACTTAAAGACCTCTAATGCACATGATCCGAACACCTTTT
>NC_133866.1:7137450-7277378 GCF_044706935.1 Curcuma longa
CATTTCCCGGCTGTTTAGGACCAGAAATCAACAACGTCAGCATCATATATTTTCTCTTTAAACACAACCATGGCGGAAGATTGTAGGTAATCATTATTACTGGCCAACAACTATATGTAGAAGTCATCAAACTATGCGGATTAATCCCATCAGCTGCTATGGCCAATCTTAGATTTCTCTTCTCAGAAGCAAAATCTGGCCAATTATGATCCACAAGTCTCCAACAAGGTGCATCAGCTGGATGTCGCATATAGGCATCACATACTCTTTTATCAGCATGCCAAGTTAACTCCTTAGATATTTCCTTACTCCGAAACATTCTTTGAAATCTAGGAATAGGAGGAAAGTACCATAAAATCTTTGCAGGGACTCCTTCAATTATCCTTGAATTCTTGGCCAACTTCCACCTTGACATCCCACAAGTAGGACAATGGGTAAAATCCTCGTACTCCTTCCAGTATAGGACACAATCATTAGGGCAAGCATGTATTTTCTTATAAGTCATCCCCATTGCACATAAGCTTTTCTTTGCATCATATAAAGATAAAGGCAATTCATTTCTAGCAGGAAGCATTTCTCCAAACAAGATAAGTAGGTCAGTAAAACTAGTATCACTCCAGCTGTATTTCGCCTTCAAGTTATATAACTGCACAATTGCAGATAACTTTGTAAATTTTGTACACCCAGGATACAGAGGTTTTTCAGCATCTTCAAGTAATTTTATAAATTGATCTGGATTCTGTGAACTTTCATATGCAGCGTGTACCATATCTACAGGTTCATCAGCAGCAAAATAGTTTTCACATTCTCCATATGCATCTTTCTCTTTCTTTAAATCCCCTAATATAGATTCTTCCCCATGCCATATCCATTTTTTGTATGTTAAGTCTATACCATTGCAGTACACATGTGCCCTTATGCTGTTAATATTATTGTTCCATAGATTTCCACATTTTGTACAAGGACAAGGTATACTAGTAGGATTAGCAGCATGTTGCAGCGCAAATTGCAAAAAATATTCCAATCCAACTTCAAATTCATGTGATAATCTATCCTTTGACATCCATGCTTTGTCCATTTTGTTGTACTGATGAATCAAAAATATCACATTGTTAACAAAAATCATTGCTCTCCAAATTGAGAATTGTTTATAGAATTTAACCAACTCGTATGTTTACAGCAACAATGCAGAAGAAATCAGATTTGCCTTCGAAGTCAAGTTTATACATTTTGTACATGCTACATATAATTTAAGGAGAATTGTTTCAATTATAAACTTAAGATGTGAAACTAGTTTAAAAGATCTATCATAATTTTGCCAAAGAGATTTTAAGCATGTAACAGGGTGGTTCAGACAAAAGCAACTTATATGTGAATATTAAGAGAAGCAAGTTTCTCCTACCCAGAAAAGAACATCCATTTGATTGAGACAACATTGTAAATGAAAAATAAAATGTCAGAAGACACCCAACTAATTATGAATTAGTGTTTATTTCATCTGATCACTATAAGACAAAAGCAAATATTATCAGTAATCAGTATATGTTTCTAGAGAATAGCAATCAATAACCACAAACACTTTTTTCCACAAGCCATAGTGAACTTCGATGAACAATTGTTTCCCATGATACAACGACAAGACCGACAAAACGATCAAGCACAGATCATTCCCCGCGAACTAATTACACCCAAAAACTATCACCGAAGAGGAGAAGCAGAGGAAAGGGCAGTAAGGATCGAGAACACTCTTCTTGTGATCTACCATCACTTTATCTTTTATAACTTTGTAACATATATATCTCCCCATTAATCTCCAATTAATGGTATAATTAATGAATTAATGACTTGATTTGAAACGTCTGTAATAACACTTGGCCGTTTCAACGTCAAGTAATTAACTCGTCAGTTTCACTGCAACCACCATTAATTTGTATATTACAAAAAAAATGAAACAGGATGATAAAATATTGGTTGATCCTACATTCGCACATGAGTCGTCTTGTGATTATAGTGCAATTCGAGTCCTGGATTTGCACCCTCTCTACGCACCCATGTGTGAGAGAGAGTCTCTCCCCATGCATATGTTCACAACATCAATACTTGTGATACATTATAAACCAACTAAGTTGCCCCTCAACTATCAATGTGAGACTAAACTCCTTCATATGAGGATTTTCTCTATCCTTTCATTTCTTTATTTCCATTCACATTTCTAACATATTGATTAGTCTTTTTCTCAAATAGTAATGTAATATTTTATTTTTCATATTTTTGAATTTATCAAATGTATTCATTTTGTTTTGTTTGCAAAGATTTTTAACTCTCATTTTTATATTTTATAGATGAGTCCACCCGAATTAAACTTTATATTATTCAAACTTACTGATAAAATAATCGAGCAAATTAAACCGAGTTTAAAATGGATTAAGGCATTGAATAATTGTTTAAACTTAAAAATTCTTATTTATTTATTCCTTAAATTGCTCCGGACACATCATCGTTTATTGAAGCTAGGCCAGATAATCCGCTGAAGCTTACATGCATGGAAGCATACAAGTCAGAAGCAACTTAGCAGTTAAAGGACTACGTACGTACTCTCCCTTCCCTTCCTTTGGGTCACGGTTCCTGCTCGAAAGCGGACTTGGGGAAGGACTTGGACAGGCCCGTGGTGGTCAGCATGACTACCTTCTCGGTGGACTGCTCGTCGACGCCCACTTGCTTAACGGTGAGCCAGATGAGCAGCTCCCGCGCCTTGATGCCGGTTATCCTCTTCAGCTTCCGATCCTCGATGAAACCGGTGACCTCGGTGCCGAACGACACCAGCTGCTTGATCTTCTGGAACATGTGGTTCTTCTTCTTCCTCAGGGTCAGCCACACGAAGCCGCTGGCGCGGTTGTAGCCCAACTCCTCGATGTCCTCCAGCGGCAGAATGCCCTCGGGGAGGGAGAGCTCGTCCTCGAGCAACTGCACCAGGCGCTGCCAGCAGGCGCCGTGCCCCTTTCGGATTTCGGCGCCGCTGCGCTGCTCCTCGATCAGCTGGTGGGAAGCCATTGATCTGATCTGATCTGATCTGATGATGAAGGAAATTAATTAAGAGTTGGCGAGGAGGGGGCGGGCTTCTTATAGCGTACGTACGTGGATTAATTAATAATTTGATGGTCAAAACACATTTCAATTGATTTGATTCAAGTACCTGATTCATTTAAATTAAAATTGCAGATCCCAACGGATCACTCGATCGACCACCTCCGGTCGGCGTGAGCGTGAGCGCGGCCCTCGGGGTATAGGTGAGTTGGTTACAACGCAACAGATTTATAGAAAAGGACAAGGGTTCGAATTCTGACGAAGTCAGTCGTGGGACCGATCGTGTGGGACCGCTAAAGTGGCGAATCCATCTTTTTGCAGAAGAGCATGAGCGTGAGGTGGAAGAAAGAGAGAAGAATTTCTTTGGATAGATAATATTGATTGACCGTTTATGCCAAAGTAATTAAACGCCGTGGTGGCGAGTGGCGTACGTCAACAGCTGTTTTGTGCATGTTGATCTTACATGGTCTGCTGAAAATAGTGAAAATCTTACATGGGAAGCTTGGTGAGATGTGGGATCATCAAGACTAGTGTTAAACACTAGTTTCGTAAACGATATTGGTTCCCAAGATACAATGATGATATCTCGAAATAGTAGCACTTCAAATTCCGAGATCAACGAACCTTCTTATAAGTTTTTTGGACTCCGAATGAACAAGATGAAATAAATGTTCAAAGAATGAATATCCTCGCAACGACGCGTACGTGCGAAGTACAAAGTGCGCCGACAAAGTGCCCATTACGCACGTGACAGACTGCGGGCTCACAAGTACAAGCACTTGTTCGCTCGTGAGAAGAGAACACTTGGACTTTTTGTGTTAACTCTATTAACACAACAACATTAATAAAGAAGACAAACTCATTGAAATTCTGTGAAATTATTCCCCATGCACTTTCTTATATAACATTAATTAACAATTAATGTTATTTTAAACTGACTTTAAACAATTAATTTCTTATTCACCCTTAATCGATTTTAAATAAATTAATATTCTAAATTGATCTACGTGAAACTTCGATTTTAAAATCAATTATGATTTTCATCCATTGATGATATTTTAATTTTCCACAAAACCGTATTAATTCTTTAAGATCCTAATATCTAACAAATGATACCTTATACGTTCCTAGTGATTAGAGGAATTTAGTTTGGTAGCTCAGGTAACAACCATAAATTTAAACTTATATCTTAATCAAACAAATTTGTATTTTTCCAAAGTGTGGCACATTTGTAGATAAACGCTGCCACGGCTTGGAAATTAAAATTATTCAAGCTTAATGTCAATAAAATTAACTGTTCGTCACTAAGACGGTTAATGTCTCAGAAACGTTGAAAAAGAAAAAAAATAAATAATAGAAATTATATATTTTGTAAATTTATTAATAATACTGATATTAAGAAAAATTCGGACAGAATGGTGTCTGGTTGGATCATTTTCAAGGTCTGTCGCATTAACATGCGATCATTCTTTCACATACTATGCTTGTCATATTTGTTCTATGATCCGCAATGCATCATAATTAAAAATTAATCAATGAATACTTATTAAATACCAATTGTTCTATGAATACTTGATTAAATACGGAAGTATCTTACAGTTGCATTAGAACACCGGAGAGAAAAAAATAACAAGTTGAAGATCAATTCATTAAACCAAAACAGTACTTAAAACATTGCTCAGCCACAGTTCTTTCAGACAAAGTTTCAAGTCTTGGGAAGAAACATGTGAAAACAAATCTAAACTAAATCTTCTAGCGCATAGTAGTTTCATAATGAAAACTCACTCTTCATCCTTGAGACCCTTCCACCTTCAGCGATACTATACGAACAATTGACACTTTTGATTAGATTACAGTCCATCACGAAATATAAAACGGAAGTAGAGGTTATTATGAAGAACAAAACACATGCAATGTATCAATTCTGCAAGCAAAGGCGATTTGTATATAAAATTCCTACATGTTAGAGAAAAAGTTGAGCATGGAATAGGAAAAAAAACAAAGCTGGGCAAATGAGGTTGATACTTTTCGATATAATATCTAGAGGAAATAAAATACATTCATTTTCATCAGCAATACATCACATAAAAACAGAAATCAAGCAATGCAATTGAGAAAAATAATCTTAGAACCATAATGAGCTTTTAAGTAATAAGACTCGTCTAAAAAGAATCTAATATAAGCATCCGTGTTCAAACTATTCCTTGAAAAAAGGGTACAGAATAATAAGCAGCTCAGTGTCAGGTCCTTCTTTCAGCTTTTCATGCCCACATCACGGTGAGTTTCTGATATTAGAAATTCAGATAGCATAACCCTTCAGACAAGCATGATTTCCATTCAAACATTGAAAGGAAATACAGCCTCAATGTATCTAGAGAACTTGTTGAATGATCACAAGTCTCTTATAGAAATTAATATCTGAGGTGGTTCTCCAATCTCCAATCTTAGTCACTCGCAAGATACAGGCGCCATTTGAGGAATGTAAGAGCCTTTCTATACATTTTTCATTACGAGATTGATGTTACAAAAGACTACTAAACTTCATACTAAAACTGATCCCTTCAGCAATTAGTACAGGACTCAGTGAGGCATTCAGTCTACTGCCACGACTAAGGGAAATTAAACTTATACTAGGATCTGATACATTCGGCAATCAGTACAAAACTCAGTAAGATATACATTAGCTGCAACCCTATGGGCCTTCATACTAGGATCTGTTACCTCGAGCAACCAATACAGAACTCATATAGAATAGATTTTGCTGCTACAATTTGTAAGATGCTAATGGCCTTTCAACTATAGCATACTATAATCAAATAGATTTTAGCACCTGCCCAGTGCTCATCAAGTCAATATGTTTTCCCTTCTTTTTGCGCACTGAGCCCCACGCATGATTTCTAATGCTAACTACTAACTAGCGCTAGGCCAAATTCTGGCTTTAGGATATTACTTTTAAAGGACCCAAAAAAACACAAGTTTCTTCTCAATATCACTTCAAAGAAGTAACCCAAACTAACATCTTGTTCCCATTCCTCTTCTCCTATTGGATCTGAAGTTTTTACTACCGAGAAATTGATAGCTCAGTTTGTTTCCCATAAACTTTTACGTATAAATTGACTAAAGAGATATGGAAAAGTAAATGGAATCGTTGAATGATTTTGTAGTTTTGGTGATAAAGAAGTACAAATTGAGAAAGTCATAAAAAAAGGTTAATGTTACAAATCCAAAACTTGCTAAACTATAAAATAAGATCAACTCAAAATCCTGCCAATATCTAATAATAAATGAAAAATGTTAATTAGCATAATGTCATAACCAAGCAGATAGAAGAGAAAGAATGTGCAGAAACATCTAAATTATCTTAGTGATACTGAGTTTTATCTAGCAAAAATAATGAACGATAACCATCAAAAATATAGAAAGAAAGATGTACGAGTACCTTAATAAAGCCAATTTCTTTGGCGTTGCTGCGGAAGCACTGTCTGCAACACATGAGACCATACTTCCTGATTATTGCATGTGGGTTCCCACAAACACGGCTACAAAAGAGAGTAAACAAACATCAGACGCACTGAAAAGATAGCAACATAGAGTAAAAGCAAGCATGTATGAGGGTAGGCATCTACCTCAAATTAAACAACACGAACGAGTGATCTTAAAAATCAAATAAGACAGTTAAACGATCTCTAAGGTATCGGTAACAGATGACAAACTTAGCAAACAATGCAATCAAAATTTTTCAGGGATAATAACGAGGTGATCAGAGAACAGACATCGAGGAATATACCATACTTTCCGATCAGCTTGACCTTGCGAGAAACAGAAGCAATTCTAGGAAACTACGAGATTGAATGATGGATACACTTACCATAGCCGAGATCCAGGTCCATAGTTCTTGGGATGCGAGTTCCAGATGTTTGAGTGCCCCATCTTCTCTCCGGCAGATCTTCCTCGAATCGGAAAGCAGAACAACCAAAGCAGCGGCGGACAGACGTGAGGGCGGATTGGAGGAGGAGTACCCTTTTATAGAAGAGGAAGCGAAACCCTAACATTTTTTTATAAATTTTTTACTGATTTATAAAATTTGTTGTGTAAACTATAAATTTTAAAAAATACATTAAAAATAGCATAACTTATATATATAATAAATTATTAAAAGTAAAATGATATATATTTTTTGCATAATTTAGAAATAACTGGTAAAATTTGTAAATATAGAAATATGATTTTTAAAAATATTATAAAAATGTTTTAAAATATAACAAGGATCAAATTAATATAAATTTTACATATTTAAAAGCAAATGTAACAAAAATTTATGATAATTTTGGTAGAAATGACTCTATAACTATTTTTACTAAATTTTGAATAATTTGATGTGACCTTAAAAGTTTTGTCCATATTTTAAAAATATAACTAAAAAATAGTTGTGTAAAAGTTTTAAACAAAAGTATCATGTAGTGATTTATATTCGGCAAGCTAGTGGCTCACTTTTCAATTAAATCATCAGCATTTCATTTTTAAATAAAGTTAAATGGGCATCTCATTTGATTTTAACTGTCCAAAATACTTTATTATATTATCTAATTATTAAATCGGGTAGAAGCTAATAACTTATTTTTATAATTATAAAAGTTAATTGTTAATTTATACACATTGTATAAGTTAGATTCTAACTTCTGATGAGATAATATGAGCAATGATTCTTGTCACAACAAATTCATGTCACAAATTTGTCACAATAAATCTGGACCGTTAGATTTTAAAATAAAAGATTAAATCCAAGCCATCACAATCACCCATTCAATCTACGACCTGGATTTAATCTTAACTTTAAAATCGAACGGTCCAGATTTGTTGTGACAAATTTGTGACATGAATTTGTTGTGACAAGAAACTTTATTTTTAATTATATTATCAATTTATCACTGAGAAAAATAAAATTAAAATAATATAAAATTATTATTATTATAAAAACTAGTATTTCACCCGTGCAATACACGGGATATTTTTTTTATATAATTAATAATTAAAATTAGTAAGTATGAGCATTTGAATAAATAATTAAAATATAAATAACAATGATAACAACTAATTAATTTTTTTTTTGCTCGACACATTTGTAGAACGATAACAACGGTTCTTCACTTATTTTTTCCAAATATGTCATGATGTCATTGACAAAGTCTCCTCACAAAGTATATGATATCTTATTGTTCCTGAAAATAGTAAAATAATTGATTATTAAAAAATATTAAAATATTAGATGTAATATATCATAATGTCATTGACAAAGTCTTTCCATAAATTAAAAGAATAATAAAACAATACTTACTCCGAATCTTCTAAGATAAAATCAAGAAGTTTTGTAAGGCGGCCACCAAATTCTTTACTTTGAGGCGATTCTCGTGCAACCATTTTGTCAATGACATCTCAAAAAAAAATTTAAGCTATAAGATAAAATGTTCGATCAATTAATCATGAAATAAAAAAATAAATTAACTTATCAAAAAGTACGTTCTCATTAACAGAATCTGTCTCCTTCAGTTCACTAAAAGACTTGAATTCATACATCATCGATGGAAATGTATCATCAAAAATTTCGCATACATGAGTTTTTGCAATAAAATTGATCTTGTATTTGTTTGTTGTTGTCTTATACTTCATTCGATTCTCTGCAACAATGATATTTTTTATGGCAAATACATGACCTTCTAATAAAATGGGTTTCACTTTCTCCATGATCGGACATTTTATTGTTCCATGTATGCGTTCACCCTATAAATATTTAGAAAAAGTAAATATTTATATTTTTGAACAATAATCAAATATATACGTAAAAAATATATATACAACCTCTTTATCACGAAAGACACACTCCAAGCTAAAATCTCCATTGTTTCCATATGTAGGTAGATCGTAACAACGAACTAATCGGAGTTTCAACGCCCACTGCATTTTCGAACGGTTAACCTCTCGGATAAGATTAAACAGAGGAGCCATTTTTTTATTTCAATCTAAAGTGAGTGAGTAAAGATATTACAGTCTTAATTTATAGAGTGTATTGAAGAGGAATTTGAAAAGTTTAAATCGAAAAAGATGGTAATTTTATTGATGACATTAAATATAATTTAAGGCAGGACCTTGAAACTTTGGAATATGTGGTATTTCAAAGGTGGTAATATTTAATTTGTGTAACTTAAATCATGGAGTGTTGCACAAATTAAGTCTAACGATATCAATATCATTTAAATTCTAAGATGAATTTTTAATTAATATTGTAAAAGATGGAAAGTATCAACAATCAAAGAGAGCACTAATCTTTTCACGATTTTCAAAATCTCTTCAATGTCATAAATATCAAAATTGAATAATATCGATGAATCTTCATTTTTTAATTTATATGGTAATCTTTAATTAAGGTCATTTCAATTATTAATAACATTTTATTAGCTTTGCAACATTAAATGATATTTTACAATCAAATATGGTAATCTTTACCATATATAAGTTTTAGATATAACTCAAATCATTTAAATCAGACAAAAATGAAAAATAAATACTTTATTGAATTAAAAAATCATACTATTTGTGTAAAACAATTATAATGATAATTCATAAGATAAATATTTCTATATCAGGTAAAAAATAATAATAATTGATATGTAATACATAATTATTTAAATACATTAACTAAGGCTACATTTTCATAACTTAATTAAAAATAAAATGTATGTCCGTTCGAGTTGTAAAAAATCATTAATATGCAAAATACAGAGATTCAAGACATCTTCCTTAAATTAGGTTCACTGCATATATGATTAATTATTTTCATATAGATAAATATTAATTGTATGCAAAATACACAGATTCATGACATCTTTCTTAAATTAGGTTCACTGCATATATAATTTATTATTTTCATAATAAAAGATTTGATTGAAACTAAAGAGTTGAGTGTAGCTATATTAGGTCCCCAAAAATTAGGTTCCTTAAATTGTTTCCGTATAGATAAATATTAATTGTATGAAAGATTTTTGCGGTCCTCGATGGGTGTAAGTTTGTTTCCATATAGTTAAATATGTCTATAATTAATGTTTAGGCGGGAAATTTTTGGACAGACAACTCTGTTTTTATATATATATATATATATAGATTAGATGCTAGCTTCTATAATGTGGAGAAGTTACATCATAACTTCTACCATATATAAAAGTCAAATATTGTAAAGGCATAGAGCAGTTCAAATCAAATAGAATATCTATTTGATTTTAATTAGAAATGAGGCACCATCTTATGAAAAAGATAAATGATGGACGCCCTTTTTAATTTTTATCCATTTCTATTCAAATTTTTTATTTGCACTCTAAAAGGAGATTTTTTAAGTCCCAATTGTATTTTAAAAATAATTAAATGACTAAAAATAATAATAAGTGACTAAAATTACTATATGAATTTAATAATTTTGGCCGCAATTATTTTTAAAAATTATCATATGGCCCAAATTGTTATATGGAAACTATAAAATAGTTTTGATAAAAAATTACTATATTATATAATATTTTTATTTAAATTACTATAGTTAATTTTGAATAATTTTATTATTTTAAAAATACCATTGAATTTCAGTCACCTTCTAAAATGTATTTATCTTTTTAAATTTAAATTTTGAAATAAAATTGATCAAACTTGTATATAATTATGTTATAAATTGTTTGGTCAAGATTTTATAGAGTGCATTTATATACTTAGATTTAGATTTTAAATATGAAATAATCACGTATTAGTTTGCCTAAAATTATTTTAAAATACATTAAATTTTGTATAAGTGCAATGTCGGTTATTTCTCATTAATTAAGTGGTTCATGATCTCTACTTGATGCTCACGTGAATCATGGGAACATGATAGTTTATTTAACTACCCACACTCACTGATGGTATGAGTTTATATATACATCATATTCATTTTCAAAGGTCCCTAAGTCTACTCTCTACATAAATATACATCATCATATTGAGTGAGACAAAGTTGCCTTAGAGCATGATTGAGTTGGTTACTATAGGACATATTTATTGAAGTGAACAAGGGTTAAATCTTGAGGAAGTCATGGTAATATTCTTTCCATAGTATTAATTGTAATTTTTTGATTTACTTCCTCATAGATGATCATAAGATTTATCATCTGAGACTACTGGGATAGCAAATTTTATCTTTTCACTAAAGAATGAGACAAAGTTTAGAAGTATTAAAATTTCCAAACCAAACCCACTTTAATAGAATATATAAGTGTGTGCAAGTGTGAATATATAACAATGGTTGGAGGTATGTTTTTACATCCAATTTCGTTTATTCTTTTTGATTTGGATATATTATTAATGATACTAAATATGTTTAAATTGTTTTAATGTTTTAATATTTGGTATCAGAGCACGATTTTCCCTCTGTCTTGTATGTTTTAGCTAGTTTGATTTAATTGTGTTTGTAATTTACATGTTTACATGCTTCTATTGTTTATTTTTTTATAATCTATTGTTATTTATTTTATACATGCAATGTTTAATTAAATAATATGAGCACATTCTGAATTAATTTTATATTGTTTGAGGTTTTATGCGATGTTATGAACCTATGTTTAGTGATCATATAGTTTTAATTAATTGAGAAGTAGCTTTAGCATCCTTAATTGATTAAAATTATACAATAAAGTTATTAAAATTAGTGGGAGCAAGATTTATTATCTTGTGTTATATGTGAGTGATATTTTACTTGCGATAAATGTAAGAGTTTGTAGTATAAGGTGAAATAATTCCTCTCAAAGAGCTTTGATATGAGACATATAGGTGAGGCATCTTATGTCATTGACATAGACATTAAGATTCATAAGGAAAAATTTAGTGGCGTTTTGGATTTGTCTGAAGAGACTTATATTAGTAAAGTTTTAAAGAGATTTTAAAGATTGTTCATCAAGTGTAGCACTCATTAGAAAGGGAGACAGATTCAATTTGATTCAATGTAGGAGTGTCAATTCGAGTGGGTTCGGATCGGATTAAAATAAAATATTATTAAAAAAAATATCAACTCGAACTTGTATAACCTAACCAATTGTCCGAATTTTTTTATTATTATTATTTTCGATAATTCTTCATTTTTATCTCAATATTTTATCATTATCATACTAATATTATATAAAATATCTTAATTTTTAAAATAAAATTTGATTTAACCTCCAAAAAATCTCATAAATCTTAAATCTGAGTCAACTCAAACCTGACCCAAATAATTAATCAAATACAAAACCTCCAACCTGAACCCGAAAACCCTCAACTCTAACTTGATTTTTTTTCAATTGAGTTGGGTTGGTGGGTTAGGTCAAGTTCATTTTTGACACTCCTAAATCAATGCCCCAAAATGAGCTCGAACTAGAACAAATGAAAAACATTCTGTATGCTTCAACTATTAGAAGTCTAATGAATGCTTAGGTCTGCACTAAATTTGACATTGCATTTGTTATTGGGGTGTTAGGGAGATAATATAGTAACTTAGATATTGACTACTGGACACCTACAAGAGACACCTTCAAGGGATAAAAAAATACATGCTCATGTATAAACAAACTGAAACTCAAAAGGTGATTGGTTACTGTTTGATGTAGATTTCGCAGGGTATATTGATTCAAGTAAATCAACATCTAGTTATATTTTCATGCTTGCTGATGGAATTGTATCTTGGAGGAGTGTAAAATAAACTCTAATTGTTATCTCCACTATAGAGCCCAAGTTCTTATCTTTTGAAGCTACCTCACATGGTGTATGGTTGAAGAGTTTTATATCTAGGCTTAGAAAGATTGATTCTATTTCTAGGCCATTGAGATCGTACTATGACAATTTAGAGGTTGTGTTTATGGCTAAGAACAACAAGAGTAATAGTCGTAGTAAGCATATCGACATCAAATACTTAGCCATAAGAAGTCATGTCAAAGAAAATAAAGTGATTATTGAGTACGTTAGCACTAAATCGATGATGACTAATCCTTTCACTAAAGGCATGCTACCGAATAATTCAAAGATCATGTACTGCGAATGTGACTTAATTCCATGATGTAAATTTTTATTGTATGTACATTTTAATATTTTAATGAAACTCTTTTAGTTTGAGAAATATTATTAATGTTTAGATCTTGAATAAACATAGGATTTATTTATTAATTCACAAGTAGTAAATAAGAAATAATATGCCTTGTAATATATAAAAGATAATGTTGATGTAGTTTGCACTAACGATCAAACTCAGGTTTTGATGTATGACAAAGTGGTTAAAGTTAGGTTGTTGTTTTTAACCTCTTTACTAAGTGTGCAGGGTCGAAAGACTTAGAACCAGACACCAGGCTGAAGTCCAGGGTGGTTGAGTCATGGCAGGAAGTCCAGTTGGGTCCGCGGAGCCTAACAACTGGCCGAAGACCAAGTTGGTTGAGACTTGGCAGAAAGACCAGGGTGGTTGAGCCTTGGCAGGAAGTTCTGGTGGGTTAAGAAGTCAAGTAGAACTGTATGAGGTAAGTGAGGTAAGTCACTGGAGGAGCGAACCAGTGAGGATGAGTTCAATTTTGGACTTTAGGCGCGATCCAACTTAGACCCACTTGGGTGATCTAAGTTGAGTTCATGGTTAGATCCTGGTCTGGATTGATAGGATCTAATTAATTTTAAATATTCTATATTTTAATATATTTTATTAACTCTAGGATTTATTTGGTATACGGATAAAATTAATTTTGCATGTGAACTCTGCAAAATTAATCTTCATTATTATTTATTTTGCTAATATGAAATGTTATTAAATGATAAAATTATTTCTATCTATAATAAATATTTAAGAAGGATAAAATAAATATAATTTGAATTATTCTTTAATCCTGGATAAGATAAACTGCAAGAAGTGGATCAAGTTTTGCGTTTTTTTTAAACATTTGCAAATCTAGATAACTCAATCGTTTCTATATAAAGCCTTAGTCAGTGCATGAATTGCACAACTTCGACCAATGTCAATCTTCTGCGGTGACCCGAGCTTCGACACGACCACGTCCAACTTCTGCCGGAAGATCACCCCCAAAATCCGAGCATGTCCAGAATTTTCTGTTGTTGGGTAACGAAGAAGTTTTCTTATATTTATTTTCGGCACTTATTTAAAAGTCAAAAGTGTGGGGTTGTCACACTTTGATCATTGTATTCGCCTATACTCTACCAGAGTTTTTGTCTAGTAGAGAGATTTAGTAGATTGCCCATAGGAAAGGTCCAAGGGTCCTGGGCCTTCGAGTAGGAGTCATCGATGGCTCCGAACGAAGTAAAAAATTACTTGTGTCTTTCGTACATATTTTCTTTCATCGCTTCGTATGTATTTTTCGTTGCACATTTTTCAAAGCATAAACTTTCTAACTCTGATTTTAAACGAACAAATTTAAAAAAAAAATTCATGATTCACCCCCCTCACATGCACTCGCACTCGATCCTACAGATAATACCATTTTTGAAAGACATATCGCCATGATTCTTATTATGGTAAGTGATTGATACATAAATAAAGTGGGAGAATATTGATTATTTCTCATTAATTAAGTGGTCTATATATATATATATATAACTGTGTGAAAGTGTGAATAGTAGTGATTGGAGGTATATTGTTAAATCCAATTTTGTTTTCGTTAATTTTTTTCAATTTGAATATGTTATTAATTAATGATACTAAACATTTTAAATCGATTTAATATTTTAACATTTAATACCTATTACTTTTGAAAACATATGTTGGTATATATACATCACTTTAATAGGTACTAGAGTGGTTTGATTGGTTTGCTTTTTTTTTAAAGCGGTACAGATTTTTCTTTCTTTGCAAAAAAAGGTTTGATGTTGATGATTTTTTCCTTAATTTATTTATTAAGTATATATAAAATACAACTTATACACATTTAAAAGTTGACCTCCACAATATACATCTATACTATACTAAAAAAATTTTATATGCCGACTAATTTTGGGGGTGATCGGTTTGGTCCTATAAAAGTTCTCCATTGATTATCAGAGTAAATCAAAAAATGCTCACGATTGCCCATCCAAACAACTCGCTCGCTTTCTCTGACCCACTATTCACTAGAGGAAAATAATTCTTACAAAGCACCACAATTGAGTCTTAAATTCAAAATTTTTGAAATACATTGGAGGACCTTAACCGATAGCTTAAGAGGTTATTATGTTAAAATTTTGTTCATAGGCTAAATAGTAAGATCACTTTCCCGCTCAGTAAATGAGAAAGTTTAAGGAGATATGCATTTAAGGCACAACGTTGAAGGAGGAAACCAAGATCGAAACTTTGTAGAGAAACTTTAATAAAAAAGTGGAATCTATTATCCCAACGGTCCCACACAATCGATTCCATGATCATATGTGAGGAGGTAAATCAGGAAGTTATAGTTGTCCACTACGACTACTACGGAGAGGGCATTGCCTCGGCTTCGTCGAAATTCGACTCTTGCCTACTCCAATAAGTCTGTCTTGTAGTAATCAATTTATGATCATGTCCGAGGAGCAACTTTGCGGACAGACAAACTTTACATTTTATTATCCAAATTATACAAATACAGAACAGATTTCCTTATCCTCACAGTTCTATCTCTACCGATGACCATGAATCTGATGGCAATCAACTAAAATTTATCCTCAGACAAGTTTCTGATCTCTCATCCATTTAGTAACGACCCATTTCTCTCCTTTCCTTACCGGACAGCTCCCATGCAGCGACGTCTGACAAAAGAAGAAGGTCCAATCAACAAGCCATTCTGTTACTTCAAATGGAGTCGATTTAGAAATAATACAGTACTCCTAATCATCAATTTACCAGTACTCACAGGATCAATGGTCTGATTTAAGAACATCGAGAAGAACAAAAGTCCATCGCCTCTGTTTGGCTTGATCTTCAACCCAATACACTCCTTGTAATCAAAACCAGTGTCCATATTGGAACCATTCTGCAAAGAGATCGCTATTCATATGACTGATAATCTATAGAATACAATTAGTCTGTTTCTGCCATTGATTACCTCAAAGGGAAAAGCAGTTTCTCCACCTTCCTCCACATCTGAAAGATACAGTATGAACGTAGCTACCTAATCGCATGGACAAACATCGATTTCTGATCAGTAATGTTCAGCGAACAAGAACAGATAATCAATCATTCGAGAAATAAGATGAGAAGTGGTCAGTGGATACCCTGCTGCTCGTCTGTGGTCCGTATTCAGCAGGGTCGAAAGCATCGTAGTGAGAAGCATACCTCTGTCCGAGCTCATACCGGAGAACGTTGAATGGCTGAAAGATGGACAGAGATATTTAGAGTAACGAAATGAACAGAGAGACAGAAGTTTATTCATTAAGATATGATCGTCGATACAGTACCTCTCCATTTTCTCTCGGGATCAGGGAAACTCTCGCAATCTTCTGCTCAATTTCTTCCAGAGTTCCAGTCGAATCTTCTGAGGCTCTGAGAAACGTGCCAGTGCTGTTTAACAGATCAAAAGATTGTGAGATGTCTTATTGATTAGAGTCAAATCTATGAGTATTGACCTCGTTCTTATTCCTTTAGTATTTTCGGGCGTCTCTCCCTCGCGAAGCATTAGTTTTGATGGCTCGAGTCTTGCCCTGGCAGTTTCTGTGATATCTTCACATTGCTCCTTCGTCGCAAACCCAGGGAAATAGAATGCACGAGGTTTCCAGCTCAAAACCTGAAAAGGGATCGAAGCAGTCTTAGACTCGCCGGTGCGCCCGTGAAGCACGGCCGGGGGCAGGGGCTCGACTTCCTCCACCGTGAACTTCCCGCGAGGCCCGCCGCCTGCCAAGGAACCACCCTGCAGCAGTCGCGCTACGTAAAAAATCAGTCGTACAAAGCTGAACGAGGAAAAAGGAGTTGACGGCGGCTGAGGTGGTGCACCTCCTGGAGGAAGAGCAGGGACGCGAAGAAGCCGGACACGAAGCAGAGAAAGCAGCAGCGGAGCAAGAGACGAAGCTCGACCTTGGCTTCTTTCCTCATCCTCCTAACCTCCATGGCGACCAGTGCTCCTCCGTTCCCGTCCTTAAAGAACGGCAAACCAACTGCTCTGCTTCGGATGCATCCCCCATTTTGCATTTTGATCCAAACAAACGGGAGGAATATTTTGCTTTAATTTTTTATTTCCTTTTTTTTACTAAAGAGATAAAGATAAAATAAAGAAAAAATCTTTTTCGTAATTTACTTTCCGTCATAGGAGTTTTTTGCTAAATGTCTTGTAAATTTTAAATAAATATTTTAATCTCAGAGAAAATGCATTAACAGTAACATAAAATGTATTTTAATGTGAAATTTCAGAAGTCTTTTTTTAAACTTATTAATCTTAAGTTCTGCTAAAAATATTTTAGAATTAATGAAATTAAAAAATAGGATAATTTAGAATATGCAAATGCCCTAGAATATTGAAATACTTTAAATATTTTATTTTATTATTAAAGGTTTCATAATTATGTAAATCATTTAAATGATACACTTTTAAAAAGTCAATAAATAATTTAATTTCGGAGAGAATTTTTTTGATAATTGTAAAAAATGTTAATATATAAGTTTAATATAATCTTTAAATATTTTCTCAAATTTAATGTAACCTTTTACTTTTCTATATTTAAGTTGACATCCATACAAAAATGTGAAATGTTAGAAATTATCTTTAGATTTACTCATTAATTTAAATTAAAAAAAATATTAAGATTATTTTCACATTAAAAATACTTTAAAAATTTATTTAATACACATAATAGTGGTATTTAAAAAAGATTTAAGTTAGAGATATAAATAGGATAATAATAAAAATAATACTAAGGATAATTATGGTATTTTATAGGGAGTGAATGCCTTTTTGATAAAAAAATCAATATAGAGCACCAACAAGATGTTCTTTTGACTTTTTACCCTAAAAATAAATCAAATTTAATTAAAAAATATTATATAAAAATTTTTTATATGAAAAATTTTATTTCTTAATTTAATTAAAATTATTTAAATATATTCAAAATCTATTTAAAATTGTTTAAGGTTTATTTTTTGTAAATGGCTGCTAGTACAACAGTCAATTATAAATGGTCGGTATAATTATTGTGACAATCGTTAATTAATTGTTACGTGTACTAATCATTTAATGTTTGTTCACATTGTTAAATTTACATGATATTAAAAAAAGTTAAATAATATTGATTGATAACAAAATGTTAACATAAAAATATTTTACATAATATTTTTAATTAAATCAAATTAAAAATAAAATTTATTTTAATTACTTTAAAAATAAAAATATTTTTATTAAAATAAAAAGCAGGGCTCCTTTTCGGCGTTATTTTAATTTTTTATCCTTAATAATATTCAGAAAAAATAGAATGCCATGCTGTCTAAACTCAAAAGCCTCGTGACCTGCACGTGCCGCGGTGGAACTTTCCGAGGCAGAGCGTACAAGCTATACATCGTGAACTGTAAGTTGTCATTCAAAGCAGTAACTTCATTGCTGCTTCTCTGCTTGAGCAAATGAAATCGACATCATCTCAGGGCCGACCAAGAACATTGTGAACTGCACATCCACGATTCTCCTGTTCCTTTTTTATAGTCCACAATGGCCATGGCCATCACGTAAAAGCTCTGTTGGGATTGCTTCAGCCCGGCCACGATCCTACAGTAAGATCGCCTCAATATTCTACGAAATGACCCCAGGGTAAACAACCCCACGGCCACTGCGAATAAAGCCACGATCATCTTCCTCTCCTACGAGACCCCCAACTACGATGATCAGGTCCATACCTCGAAAGCAAATAAAGGCGATGCCTTCCCCTACATTATTCTCACAATCATGTCATCTGAAACCCACCTTTAGCTTTGAGCCGTAGGAATGGCTCATCACTGAGCCGTAGGAATTCGATTCTTGTTCTATATAAACCGTGTTTAAACTTTTATTCCTCCAGGAGTTGCTTTGAGCATGGGACGTCCAATGCTTGCAAGATCAGTAAGACGGCTGAGGTACCTCTTCTGTCCAGTTTCACTGCATTTTAAGAGGAAAAAAAGCTAATTAAGAACTGAAGGAATTGCAATTGCAGTGTCGACAGGGGGGTGAGAAAGGAGCATGCAGCTCCTGCAAATGGCTGCAAACGTGATGGAGCAGCTTGGTGGGTTCCTCACCCGAGGACAGGGATATATTACCCTAAAGGCCATGATTGGGTGATGGAAGACGTCCCAGAAGGAGCCTCCTCGTTCCCAAGGACTTACTGGCTCAGGAGGGACAGCTTTGAAGATGTTGATAAATCAGATGCAGATGTTTCCACTCACACCTGCAACTATGATCACCCATTCCTTGGCATATAGTTCTTAGGTTAAGTAATTAACTTTGTGCTAGAACTACTACTAGTGAATAACGGTATTCCAACTGTCACTCAGAATCTCCTATGAATTTGGAAATGTTGGATTGAAGTCTCTTATAAGAAGAATTCCAAGATCTCTCTAAGCTCTGTTTCTAATTTCTAACATCAGAGGAGCAAAATGATGAAACCGAATTTCGAGGGGGGTTTCGAAAAGTTGGCAAAATTTTGGGGGCAGAATAAGATATTCACAAAAGTAAAAAAAGGCAAGAACGATGGACAGAGCTGATCTCAAGATCCACGCTTTTTGCTCGGCTTCCCTTGCGTTTCTTCTCTTTTTTCTGCTGATTTTATCGATCGGGAATCAGATTCTGATGCTGAGCGCGTCGGGATTGCTCTACAGCTGGAGATCTCGCGCGGGTCGGAGCCATCCCGATCCAGACGCGTCGCTCGATCCCCTCTCCGCCGCTCCTGCCGCTGGTGGAGACGCCCATCCCCGGCACTCTCGACGGCACGCCCGTCGCCGTCGCCGCCTCGGAGATGGTCCTCCTCAGCTCGAACCCAGACGCACGGTAACGATTCCCGATCCCCAATTCTTATGAGAGATCTTACCGCATATGATGCCTTGCTGGAATCGTAAATCTGTAAACATGATGTCATGTGATTTTTTGCAATATCTCATCTGGGATCTTACAATCTCTCCTCCAATGCCTCTTATTTTTCAAAGCTCCTCTTTGTCGCGTCTCTATTAAACGATGCAACTTGTTGCTGAAGAATGGAAATCTTATCTCACTTATTTGAGTCTCCTTGGCTGTTCATTAAATCTGAAAGCTTCAATATTTTCCTCTTCAGTTCCATTCCCTTTCGTTGGAAAGAACTAACAAAGAATAAATATATTCATCACTTGCACTGTTCTTAAGCTCAAACTGCCGAACTAATTTTCTCTACTAGATTACCAAAATATTCAAATAAATTGGTTAACTGGATTTTCAGAGTTTATCCAAAAATATATGAGTTGGTAAAAAATATCTTCTATCAAAGGAATTTGGTGAAGTTTAAAGTTCCTTCCTTGTTTCATCACTTCATTTCGTTTGGGGTTTTGAACTTGAGAATATCCATAAGTCATTTGTTTCAAGGAATTTTTGGAAATCTACATTCTGATCAATCTGTAACTAACCTTTCCAACCTTGTTCATATTCAGTATCAATCTTGTTCATGGCACAAGTATGGAATTCAGCTCAAACTACCGAACTAATTTTCTCTACTAGATTACCAAAATAATTCAAATGCAATCTTAGATAGCATGTTAGATTTGAAGCTTATTTTTAGAGTTTATCCATGATATGTACCAATCATATGAGTTGGTAAAAACTATCTTCTAGTTGTTCATTCAAAGGAATTTGGTGAAGTTTAAGAGTTTTCATCACTTTATTTCGTTTGGGGTTTTGAACTTGAGAATATCCATAATTCATTTGTTTCAAAGAATTTTTGGAAATCTACATTCTGATCAATCTGCAACTAGCTAATCTTTCCAACCTTATCTAGGAATTTGAACCAGATTGGCTAGGTAGCCAAAGTGATGGAGACTCTATGATCGGCAGCAGTATCTACGGCGCATCTTTAGCAAGCACACTAGATAGGTTAAGACTGACCAGGAACGACCAACTTCCTGGTGTTGTTCTGCAGGCAAGAGCAAGGCTTCAAGAGAGACTCAGAGGCATCTCTCCTTCTGGAAATAGGTTAGATGGTGCAGCAAAACTTATGCCCTTCTGATTGCAACAGAAACTTTCAAGATTTATCGACAAACCTACTTTCTAAATGGCAGTCAAACGGGCTTGACATTAGACATCACAAGGAATGAGGTTGCCATGAATGATGAAATGAGGCTGGTGAATCATGGAGAGCCAGATGCAGAGAGTTTGGTCGAATGGTTTGAATCAGGATCTGAAACTGATGGCTATGTGCAATATGCTAATAGGCCTCCTGGACTCAGCTCCAAGGCTTTCAGTAATCTACAGATGGAAGTCTATCGAGACGGCGTGGAGGGGGAGAATGTTGAGAGAGCTTGTCTCGATTGCTCCATTTGTCTGGAGAGATTCGCGGAGGGCGAAGAACTGATTCAGCTGTCTTGCAGGCACAGGTTCCATCCTGATTGCTTGGAGCCATGGGCGAAGATATGTGGAGAGTGCCCATATTGCAGGACGACCATATAAAGGCTGTTTCTTCCATTCGAGGTAATCGATTCGCAAAGGAATTTATCCTGTTTGTGGTAAATTTGACTGTTTATTATCGCTACTGTTCAATATAAGTTTGTGTTTTTCGTTTAATATTTTGAGATTTTTTTTTCTTGTAGCAATTCATAATTAGATCAACCTAGCGTGTTTTTAGATCGATATCTATAGTTGCAGTTGGCGTTATAAAATTCGATTAACGCGTTAATACCTCTGAACGCGATCCTTTTTGCTCTAATAAATTCTGATTTTTTTATTTTTTATTTTATAAAAAGATGAAATTTATCGTCCCATATGATCGATCCTATGATTATCCGTAAAAAAATAAATAAAAAAATTATAATTGATTTCGACAAAGAAGAATATTGTTCAATAAATTCTGATTTCAATATAAATTAATAAGGATGTTAATTTTTAAATATATATATATATATTTTAATTTTATAATAGATCATTATAAAAAATATATATATATTTTAATTTTACCAAAATTTAATTATTATCTGATAATAATATGCAAATTGCTTTTCCCACCCTCACACCGCACCCCCTCTCCTCCTCTCTCTCTCTCCCATTCAAATGATATTTTTATTTTTTTTCTTTATTTTTTATTTTATTTTACTTATATATATATATATTTAATTTTAATTAATTTTTATTTAGTTTTATTTTTTAAATTAATTTTGTTTATTATTTTTTCATTAATACTTATATATATATTTAAATATAAGATTATAAACATATAAAAAAATTATTAAAAAAATAAAACTGATAAAAAATTTGAAAAAAAAACTGATTAATAAAAAAATAAAATCAATAAAAAAATAAAATTTAAAAAATAATAAATTGAAAAAAAATACAAGTATTATGAAAAAATAATAATTAAAATTAATTAAAAAAATAAAATTTATATAAAATTGAAAAAATATAATAAACAAAATTGATTAAAAATAAAACTAAATAAAATTTATATAAAATTCTAAAAATAAAGTATTGATAAAAAATAATAAATAAAATTGATTAAAAAATAAAACTAAATAAAAATTAAATAAAATTAAAAAAAATATTGTATTGATGAAAAAAATAATAAATTAAATTAATTAAAAAATAAAACTAAATAAAATTAAAAATATATGAGAGCTATTTTTAAATAAAATTAATTAAAAAATAAAACTAAATAAAAATTTAAAAAAATAAAAAATAAATAAATAAAAAGAAGAGGATAGAAATGTTATTAGGATGGAGAGAGAGAGGAAGTGAGAGAGGGGTGCGATGTGAGAGGTGGAAAAAGCAGCTCTCTAATAATATCTAGGACACAAAAGTCCAAAATCCGTACAAACGTCGACGATTAATATTGGAATAATTAATCAGATTAAATATCGCTGGAAAAGGAAAATCGCGGCTTTATCGGAGAAAATATCTGCTTGAGCGCGTACTGTTGCTTTATCGGAGAAAATATCTGTTTGAGCGCGTACTGTTGAGTCAACGGAGGCGTCGGCACGACAAAAGCATGTGGAGTGCTGAAGATATCTGCGGGCTTTGATGGTAGCTGATGTTGATCTTCTTCTTATCCTTTCCATCTCCCCTTCAATTATTCCGTTCCCAATCTCTCAAAACCTTCTCAAGCAAGAAACAGAAGAGATAAGGGATCGCCATGGCCTCTCCACTTTCTCAGCTCGAAGCAAGGTTCTCTCTCTTTTCTCTTTCATTTCTTAATTCTCTAATCACCGCACCAGTCTTGCTCGATCGATGTGGATGCTACAACGAAAAATGAACTTGTTTGGTCCTTAAGTCCTTCTTTATCTAGGTCTTCCATTTGTCGGCAATTTTATTATGGCTAATAGGCAAGTACAAAGATGCAAATTTCTCTTTGAATTCCGATTTTGGTGGAATAATGATTTTGAAACTCTCTCTCTCTCTCTGTCTCTCTCTTTTTGGTCTGATGGTTTTACTGATTCTTTGAAATTCGTGGTCTTTATTTCCAAATGAAGCATTTTGATGGGTCTACATTCACCCTAATAGCTTTTTTTTTTTTTTTTTACGATGCTGGATGGAAGGAAGACCGTCTGGAATACGTTTAATACCTAAGCATTCTCCAGTTAGAACAATTACTTTCCTGTGTTGCTTGGAAGTTATTATTTTTGAAATTCCTTCTTTTGCGTCCTACTACACGTATGTGATTATCCCTTGCAATTGCGTGTCAATATGCTGTTTGGTAGTACAGTTGCTACTGTTTGTGCACCTGTCAGAAGTTCATATTGCGTTATCCAATTCGGTTGGATACATGCACAAGTTTAAGTTTGTAATAACCGAATAAAATATACCGCAGAGGTACATATACTTTAGGTTTTGATGCACTGATATTCCAAATTTCCCACTTCCTTTCAGCCTATTGATCTTATCTGAAAACTGTTGTCCATCCACAAGTATGTGTGTCTTGCATTGAACATTGAGTTATTCTCTTTCTTAGCACCTTTAAAAGTGTTTATGCACTAATCTAATTATGATGATCTCTTGCATTATATATATTATGTAGGTATTTTTTTCTATAGGAATCTACCAATGCAAGATGTGAATATCCCCATGTTCTTATTTGTGCATTTCAGTGAACAATTAGTTTCATTTACAATTAGTTTGCACTTTTTGTATTAGTTGAAGATGTGTACAACATTTACTTCTGGATCTATTTATGAATTATGTGATTGATTTTGGATTTGATTGTTTTCCTGTTAAGGTATCTTAATGCGTGCCAGAACCAGAAGGTTATACCAAATTCTTCGATGGTGTTGAGTTTATTAGAGGTATTTTCTTTGTGAAAGTGGACATATTTTCTTTGCATCATTTGGTGAAATGCTTTTAAAAAATCACTGGTCATAATAATCACAATTGACACATTTCTGTCCTATACCTGATAATAGCATTTACATTTGTTCAGTGGAATAGTTATGTATAAATTGGAAGGTATTGTATTTTTTTTTTTTCTGAACTTTTGTCATTATTTGGTGCCAATAGATTAATACAGACAGTTATTTTTGTCATTTGATTTCAAGAGAAAGAAAACTTAGCTAAAAGCTTAAAACGATTAACAGATGTGCTGGACACAGGTTATGCATATGCCATGAGGAGTTATGAAGCTGAAATTCCCACTGTGCTATGGCATATATGACAGATTACCTGCTATTTGCCATTGAAAATTTTCAATACTAATCGTTTCTTACTCACAAGTCCATGTAAATGAGTGATTGTCTGCACAATCCTGCATTAACTTTGTACTGATAGTACACTGGTCGGGTTTGGTTCAGCGATGTTGCCAAGCCTGACAGTGCACACTAGTTGAAAAGAATGTTACTCGATAAATATTACTTACTACTTGGACACGTTATTTTTGTCCTGAGCATATATTCTCATAATGAATTATTATTGAAATTTAGATTATGAACACATCTAGCTGAGACTGTTAAAATATGGCTCATTTCCCTTGGAGAAGGGCAAGAAAATCTGGAAAAAGAACTTAATGGAACAAATTCTAATTCTACTACTATACTTTGTTCTACAAGTCATTTTGTTGGGTATGACACGGATGTGTCAATGCCAATTGTTCCCATCGATTATCTGAAAGAGGAAAACTCTAGGGACTGGTTCAAATGTGAACATATGTGAACCTTGAGAGCAAAGAAAGTTTTCCATTTTAAATATCTAGGTGAACTCATATGTTTGTACTGTTTTGAAGTAGTGAAATGGTTATTCATATCCTGACTAAAGAAATATCAATGTGCTCAGATGTTGTAATGTTCTCTTTTGGGCTTTCAGCACTTACACTTGTGTATTCCAAGTTCCATCTTATATTGATTAAGGGTCTCTCTTTGGTCTCATTTATAAATTTTACTTGTTTTCATGGGTTTTAGACATAATACTTCATCTGTTTAACTTAATTCTTGTAATCTCACTGTGGACTTCCTTTGAGTGAGTAGATGCAGGGATATCAATCTTGTTCTTACTACTCAAATGAACTTTATGTGGCGTTCAGTACAACAAGTATGCATCAAAATGATACCCTTTCTGATTTTGAAAATTAGATAGTAAAAGACTCATGCTATCGTTCACAAGCTCATGACCATTTTCTTGTGTGACTATGATTGATTATGATTAAGTCCAAACCTGGTTTATCTGACAGTCCACATTTTTCTAATATTATGGCACTTGTCTGATAATGTCTATTTTCCCTTAGGTTTCATTAAAGGTTTGGCTGAATTTTTGTTACTTTACTCTCAGGCAAAATACAAAAAAGCACGCTTTGGTAAATGCATTTTGGAAATCGGTATCGACCACTTGGCATCTCTGGATATTCCCCCACTTATAGATACATTATCAGGAAGTTTATCTGACATTGATGTGGTTAATATAAGACAAAAATCATCTAATGCTTCATTGGATGGGGAAAATCTTCTACTTTTATTCCAGGCTGTCAACCAAAAGCTTCGAATCGTTGATCTCATCAATTCTTCATCATGGAAAGATGTTCTCCGGTATGTTGCATTGAATTTTATACAATCTTTTTGGTATTACATGTCCTAAGATTTTAAAATAACAATAAAATATGTTGGAGTCATTTACCCCTTCTATTGAAATTCTGATCAGTTGAACTTTAAGTATCATTAGTAATTGTAACCACTGTCACCCTCTGCAACAACATTACACGATTTGAATAAGCATCAATTTATGTTTCATGTTGATTCTTCATAATGCGATGTTGATATGAGGCTGTTCCTGAAGTTTGTATTTCTTTTTCTTTGTATTTGTTATTTTCCCATAAGTATCATGTTTGTCTTCTCATTCTAACATGTTATAGTGAAATACTACTATCAATTGCTTGAAATGGTACTCATTCAACATCCTCTGTGGATTTGGTTCCACCAAATGCATGAGGTCTCAGAGTCAACAGTTGGTTTGTGTTGAATTATATTTGTCACACACTTGAAAGACATATTGACTATTGCTAAAGTACTTTTGATAATATTAAAACTCAAGGGCGACAAACATTGCAGATTAAATATCAAATTGAACATTATGTGACAAGTTGTCTATTGCGAAGGGATGAATGGCAGTAATTTAGTGACTTAGTAAACATGTTTAAATTGCATAAGAGCGATTAGCTAGTGTTATGTAACAATGAGTGTTGCTTGATGGTATTTCTTCAACTTAGTTCATGCTAATTGAAACATTAATTGTTATTAATCACATATGATATTTTTTTTTGGTGTTGCTAGCGATATTTGCCAAAGAGGTATGGCATGCCAGATTTTGAACCTTCGGTTCTCACCTATTAGGAAGCTCAACATGACAGGGAAGTTCATGGAGTTGCAAACACTTAATTTAGATTCCAGTGTTCATTTGACCAGCTTCCATATCAACTGTTTTAGTTGTATGCCAAAGCTAATGAGGCTATCAATGTGTGAAACAAGAGTTGCCAACCTTTGGGTGACTACTTCTGCACTGTCAAAACTTCATTCCTTGTCAGAACTCCGCTTCCAGAATTGTTCATGCTGTTATGATACTGGACCATGCCCGACTTTTGGCGGTGTATTTGGAATGGTAAATGATAATAAGCACTCTGATAAGCAGCAAACATCTTCCTACTTTGGAGCACAATGTATTAGTATGGAAAACAATTTAAAACAGACTATTGTACAATCTGTAGATAATGCTCTCAACAGCGTTTTTTCTAAGAATTGCTTGTTATCAAGTAATGAATTACTTGAAAGAACTACTGAGGAATTATCAGATGAAAGTGATCCAGAATTTTCTGATACCTTTACTGAGTTCTGTAGGCAAAACAATCCAGACTCTGTACTTAGCCCATCTAAACATTCTGCACCATCTTCTACACATTCTTCGGTATCAAGTACTGTCCCATTTTTAGTGGATACAATGCATGTTAGGTAGAAGATTGGATAATAGTAACTCTTTTACTGGCTATGCAACCCGTGGAGAAACTTGTTATAAGAATGATTCCTCCATGAGTGAAGTGACTGATAGTGTGAATTTTGGGAAAACTACAGGGAGCTCACTGGAAAATCATATTTCCTCGCATCCTTCACCAATTTGTTTTGAGAGACACTACAGAGAATATATTGTCACGTCATTGCCACATTTAAAAGTCTTAGATAATATACCTATTGGATTTGTGGAGAGAGATCAAGCTAAAATAATTTTTAAGAGATATTTTGAATGTGCACCTTATAACAGACAGAGAAAAGATAGCATTGTCAGTATTCTACAGAGGCGTGAGGCCAACAGAGCTATTTTCTCTCATACATTTTCAAAGGTCAAGCAGCCATTTTGCGGAGAAAGCAATCACTCCTTTCTCAGGTCACTTTCTGCTGCTAAAGCAGGCTCATCTACACAAACTTTACATTCAATTTCCAGGATTTCTAGTGGTCCAAATGAAGAATCAAAGAGTTTTCGTCCAAGACAATTTGAATATCATCCTACAGACCCAAGGCTTATGGCCTTTGGAACATTAGATGGGGAGCTTATTGTTATCAATCATGAAAGTGAAAAACTTGTTGGTTATCTCCCATCAGTCGGAACACTAAATAGTATTTTAGCTCTGTGCTGGCTTAAGAAGCATCCAACCATGGTAAGCATTATCAGTGGAGAAATTCTTCCTCTTAAATTCTTTACATGCAATGAGTTTCTACCTTTACTTCTTTGCCTAATAGTATGTGCTTGCTTCTAAGTTGTCCATAACATTGACAAATCCTCTTTTTGACTTAATGCTATTATCACCAGATTCTTGCTGGCTCAGATAATGGTTCCTTGCAATTAAATGATGTTTGTAAAATGGCATCAAAGGTTACTGATCAATATCACAGTCAGAATGCTTCTGTACATACGTTTCATGAATTTCAACAGTTAACATCAGTCCACATAAATTCAACTGACGACTACTTTCTTGCAAGTGGATACTCGAACCATGTAGCTCTCTATGATTTGGGCAGCGGAAGACGTCTGCAAATATTTAAAGACCTTCATAAGGAACATATTAATGTGGTCAAATTTGCTCATCATTCACCAAGCTTATTTGCTACTGCATCCTTTGATAAAGAGATTAAAATGTGGGACTTAAGGCTAGGCACTTCACAGCCTTGTTATACAGCATCTAGCTCTAGAGGAAATGTGATGCTGTGCTTTTCTCCCGATGATTATTATTTACTCACATCTGCTGTGGACAATGAGGTAAAATCCACCACAGATTTAGTTATATTATGCTTGCGACCATATATTTATGGCATCTTTAAAAAATTCCAGGTTAGGCAATTACTGGCTGTTGACGGAAGACTCCATACTTCATTTGACATTCCTTTTACTGGAAACTCACAAAATTACACTCGATCTTACTATATAAATGGGCGAGATTACATCATCTCAGGAAGTTGCGAAGAACATGTAGTGCGAATATGCTGTGCTCGAACTGGAAGGAGGCTGCGGGATGTTTATCTTGAGGTGTTTTGCGACATTTCATGTTTCTAGCTAATTATGTTTTTTCTAAAAAATTACAAAAAATATGTTTTTCTTTTAAGATTCATGTCTGGACTTTCAATTATTATCTATTACCGCTGGATCTAGTTCTTACATATGTTATGTTTTGGTAAGAAATTTATGTCTCAAAACATCAAAACAAATTTATGGTTAGATTTTGATGACTCAAGATATTGCCATTGTTATGTTGTATTTACTCTGTTATATATATCAACGAAGTTCTTAGCTCATTTGACCATCCTGGATGATATCTTAAACTTAAGAACTTGGTCTTTCTGCTTTCCTCTTACTATAAAGTTCCATGATATATTGCTATTGGCACAAAACTTTTAGATAGGGAACAAATCTGGAGCATGGAATCCATTATGCAAAAATTACTTCAACCCTCTTGCTTTCTGAGTTTTCACTTGCTATAGAATTCAATGACACACTGCTAACACTGGCATTGGGACATTTTAGAGAGGAGGAGAAAAACTGGAGTGTGGAATCCACTAAGGAAAATGGAGTTGTAAATGAACCCTCTCGCTTAGCTTCTGTTTGAGCACTGTAATAACATAATACATCAGAAGAATCTCAATTAGATGGTCTGATACTTTTTGATCAAAGTTTTTAGAAAGGCATTAAACTAGATTACAAGTTGCTCATCTTTGTATAGAAAATGTGAAAACGTTTTGTCACTTAATATCCATTTGATCTCAACTGTAGATCCTTTTTTTTTCTTGAGTGAAAGGGAAAGCCGAGTGGCCTACCCTATATTAAAGGCAAACTGCACTTATACAGTGTGACAATTTGAATTAAAAACTCAGTAAATCTAATCTCTCAAAATGTTAGGCATTTCCATGCCAGATAAAGAGCACATCTTCTCGTCGATGCTAGCCATTTCCAACTTGGTTTGATCTCACCTGCAATCTCATATACCTTTACCTGTTTTTTTCACCAATCCTTAAAGTGCCTCTCAAGTAATTTTGATCCAACCTTAGAAAGGAGGGCATGGCTTGTCTTGAATAAAATTTGATGCAGTAGCTTCTGTTTAATTGTGCATCACATAGCGGTTACGACATGCTGGAAAGCTTAGGATTTTAAAATTGCTGTCCTACGATACTGCTTATGTTCATTTGTGCTTGCTGTCCAATTGTATCTGCTTGCCTTTTTCAGGGCCGTGGTTCAAGAAATTCAATGTACGTTCAGTCTTTGAGGGGTGATCCATTTAGGGTGAGAACTTAGGCTTCACATAAAATTTCATCTCAGTTTTAAGTTGGTATATGGTCTATAAATTATGATTCATCATCTTCCTATTTAATGCAGGACTTCCACATGAGTATCTTAGCTGCATATTGGCGTCCTTCGAAATCTGAGATTATAAAGGTACTGTTACTTTACCTATAGTTTTCACTTAAGCTGTCCTCATGGAGATGCTCTATCTAATACCGACAACCGTACCTTTCTTTTGTAGGTAAACCTGTTGCAATCTGAAGAAAGCACATCCGTTTAAAGTTCAATTGCTTTGTCTGGAATTGGGTTCGACTACTTAGTTGATGTGAGCTTCCTTGCTTCAAGAAGTTAGATTTGTCAAGCAAAACGAAAGTGATTGTAAAAACAGTAGTGGCAGAAACCAGAATCCAGCCCTTTATTTCGAAGCCTTATTCGATGCCCAATGATTGCATGGATAGCAGCTGTTGCTTGAATGTGTCTTGAATGCATCCTAATCAATTGACACATCTATTTATAATTAGTAAGCAATGTATTTGTGACGATATGTTGTCTTGAATATTGTTTGTATAGCTTGTATATATATATATATATGTTGTTTAAGTGGACAATGTTAGAATTTTTCTCTAGTCGTGAGTTAATGTATTTTGGTTTTAAATTAAATTACTTGATGTCATTGTCACAAGTCTTTTCTATATATATTGATTGATTGATTCTGAGAAGAAATTCTTTTTCCCTTTGAATTTATCTTCTCAACTAAAATACATTAACATACTTCGGAGTTCGGATCCTTGCATATGTATTACATAAACCCTCAGTATACCATTCAGTTCTACCAAAGAACAAATTCACAAAACGCATCAAAGTCGAAGTACTCCTCCAGCTTCACATCGCTGATACTGAACGTTTGGGAGTAGGAACACAAGGTTTCATGGAAGGAGTCGTCGCTGAAATTTGAGTCACTGGCCATGGAAGCTGTGTACGTGTCAGGAGTGCCCAACGCAGAGTTGTCCAGCACACTGTGATCCTCATAGAAGAACTGATTTGTTGGATGAGACTCCACAACACTGTTGTGAGAAGAAGAATAGCTGAATGCTGGATGGAATGTGCAGTCTCCACAGTGATCAGCCATGGACAAGGCTGGAAGGAGATTACCAGAGGTGGACTGGACCATGAATCCATGGCCTGGAGTTGCAGGTGCTGCTGTGTTGCATGTATGCTCTCCTTTTCGAGTGACCAAGAACAAGGGTGGGTCACTCCAACATTGTTGTTGTACTTGTTTTGTAGCTCCGCAGCCTTTGTCCGATCTGTAGGTGCACCTGTAGTAGCTCCTGTTATCAAAAACAAACAAATAACTTTACTACGAGCATGAGATTTAATTATATATATATATATATAGTTCATTAATATAACATATAAGATGCAGAAGTTTTTTCTGAAGGGTGAATGCCAGCCTGCCTTCACCAGATCATGATGCAAAACTAATTAATTATCAAAAGAATTTAAAATGTTTCTTTAGTTAATGGAGAAGATGGATGATGCCATTTGACTCTGCAAAGTTTCTGATCATCTGAATCAATTCAAGATCCAAACCTTGGGAATGCGTTGCCTCTGATCTTCTTCTCCCCGTATTTTCTCCACAGATAACCATCGTAGTATGGTGCAGTCGTAATGTTTTTGTTCGTCTGGCTGCCAATATTTCTGTAAAGAAGATGATGAGATATGCTGAATTCTTGTCGAGGAGAAAGGGCAATACTTATTTCTATGTCTTGATTGATAATTATGAACTAATTTATGCAGAAAAATCAGTGGCATATATGCAAAAAATACCTTTTTTGTTCATCTTTTTGGCTGATGAAGGCGATGTTCATTCTGCTGGAGTTGCTGGAGAATCTCTTAATTAAGAACTGGCGCAGGGATGAGAAGATCTCAAGTGACTGAAAGTGGTTATCCTTTTTTCTTCAAATGCTAGCTTCGGCTATACTCTTAATTTGTTCTTGGCTTGCCCCTTGATCGATCGCTGATTATATATTGAAGAGGGATGTAGTTGAGTAATGAAATTGGGAAGTTGCCGGGAAGGACAATTAATTGCATGTGTGGGAAAACCCTGCAACTAATAAATATTATATTAATTTGAATAAAGACAAAGGCTCATATAATCTGAATTTTTTAAGAAAAAGGTCTAATATTATGTATATTTGTTTTTGATTTACTAGTTGTAGTGATTGATTTAAGTATTGAGATCTCTATTTAAATTTGGAGTTAGCCAAATTGATAAAAAAGAATGTGAATTGGGTGTGCTTTGAGCTCAAATTGAGACTCATTCGGTTGACTCGGTGGATTGAAAATTGAACCAATTTGTCTAGTTTAGTTGCTTGGGGGTTTAAGAAGGTTATCTTTAAAACTCTCCTTTGTGTTCACTAGGCTCTTCTCTCTTGACTCGGACTCCTCTTATGTCTTTCCCTCTCGTGTGAATGTCATATGCCATCTTCTCTTTTGCTGTCCATTTTGTAGTCACCATCTTTCTCCTAGCTTGCGTCGATTGTTTGTGTGCAATTTGATGGCACCATTGCTATACTAGTCCATTGCCTACCCTTTGTTGTTTGGTGGTCTAATAATCGTGTCATGATTGCTCTATGTTTTGCTACAACAACGACAATTGGACCTTTCCTCTCTTGTTCGGGCAATATCAGCATCCCTCATCTTCTTTGTCGAATAGTAGCTCCTTCAATGTTCTCCCTTCACTCGTCCATTGACATCGAGTTTTGCCAAATGTGACATCGTTAAATCTAAGTTTCTTTTCCCCCATCATTCCATCAAGTCAGCTTGATGGTAAAAAAAGAGCTTGCTTACCAAGGTTTTGGCCAACAATCAATTTAGTATGCTTTTGTTTTCTTGCATGGTCAGATCGACCCTTTGGATCGAGCAACATATAGGATTCAATGAAAATGGTTCAAGAGAGGGGTTTAGAAGAAGGGGGATTTTGGATATCTCACTTGAGAAAAGTGCATTTTTTTTACACAAAAAAAAAAGTTTTAGATATTATGCAAGCGTGTTAGGTGAAGGGAAGCCTTTATACAATGATAAAATTATTGTTATTATCGTGGGACCTTTTGATTACGAGTTTGGATCACATAAACAACTTCTTATAAGACAAGATAAAGTTGCATAAATTAATAGACTCAACGTGGGAAGATTCATGTACCAGGCTATAGTTAGTTGTCCTAACATAACAATTACAGAATATCTAATAACAACAAAAAAAAAAAAAGAAGGAAGAATCATGGATGTTGGAAGTTTCCCGGCGTCCGAAAATGTTGGAAACATGCATCTCCTTAGATCCTCGTGACTCATTGACCAGTCAACCCACCGCGTGTTTATGGAATTGGAATCAATTTCATGTTTGACCATGGAATCGAATTAAAAGATGCATAGGCCATCGATCGATCGATCCCCACCCACATGATTGTATATTCTTCATGCATGTTTTGGGCTCTATAATTGAAAGTAAATCTAAAATCAATGGTCAAAGTTTTAGCACTTCACACGCGTTGACCCATGAGAAAGTACTCTTTATCTCTATTTTATATTACTTTTGTAGTTTCTTCTGTCATCACATGATATGCCATACTGTGTCGTATCATGACACTTATAAATAATAAATTAAGTATTCTTATAAATATCTGATCAAGAATTTATAAGAATTTATTTTAATGATCGATCGATAAAAGAAAAACTTTTATAAGATTGTAAAAATTAAATACATGAATTAAAAAAACTTTGAGAAAATTACGTACAGAGCTATACAAATATTGTCACTTCCAGCGACATAATCTACTACATTGAGACTATTGCAAAATGATCAAAATTATGAATATATATAGGGTTTCTTTGTATTAATATGCAGGGGAGTAGGTATTTAAGAAAATTGAATTAGGCATAGATACTAGGTATTCAATTATAGTACTTGTTATAGTGTACTCATGTTTGTTATAGGTATTAAATTATGTTTGTTCATATTTTTATTATGTTTATTATTTTTTCTAATTTTAAAATTTAGTTTCACCAACATCAAAAAAGGAAAAGATTGTTATTTTTTTTCTAATTTTAAAATTTAGTTTAACCAACATAAAAAAGGACAGATTGTTAGTACCACAATGAAATTTTGATAAGTGATCAAATAAGTCTAAAATTAGATTTTGTGGTATTTGACACGTGTGTCTAAGTGTGCAGAGACTTAGGAGATCACACGTAATATCTAGATGGAGAACTTTGGCAGAAGATGCAAGCAAGTGAGAAGGATGGCACGGAAAAGGAGCCGATAGGCTTAGTGCATTCTGGTATGAGGAGCCGAGGACGAGTACTCCGGCAGAACGAGAAGGACACATGGGAACGAACCAGAAGGGCTCGGTGCATTCGAGGGACGAGAACCTAGGAGAAAAACTACACAAGGAGACCAAGGCAGAATGGAGAACGGAGGAGGAAAATAGTCAACACAAAGTTGACCATTCCAGGTGCTCCGATCTAATCCAAGCGCCCCGGCATTCCAAGCGCTCGGATCCAATCTGAGCGCCCCAGAGTCTAGGTGCTCGGATACCTAATCCACGTCAGTGCGAGCCATTGCCAAAGTGGATGAGGATGGAGTCCACGTCTCCGGAGTCCAGGCACCCGAAGAGGTTCTAGGCGCTCGAATCGCGAGGAGTCATCTAGACCCATTAGCGGACCGTTAACAGATCGGATTGGGATCAACAAATTCAGGCACCTGAAAGGCTTCCAGGCGTCCAAAAGTGTCATGTCAGTACAACGGTCATACTGAGGTGAAGGCTATAAATAGACTGAAATTTGATGTAGAAAAAACATACTCGAATTATCTATTTTATTCAGTTCATTTAAAATCTAAACTCAAATGTTGTACGAGCTTTCTCCACCTTTGGATCAATTCCGACGAAGAGATTTTGATTGAAGCTTTCATAGTCTTGGACTAACAACCCGAGGGTTGTAATTAACCAAGTATATTATGCGTACCTCATAGTTTTTTATGTTATATTTACATTTTCATTAATGCATCCTTGCTGAAATATTAGCAAGAGAAAGAGGTCACTTTTACTTGCAGGTTAATATTCACTCCTCCCATCTAGCGATCCACGAAAAACTTCCACTGTACCAACAATCTTAACTATCCCTCTGATATGCTTCGTTAAGCATTCAAAGGTGATTTTTTTTTGATGAAAATGAGAAAGGGAAGTTAATAAAAGAAGAAATGGAATAGAGGGGAGGTTTAGATTTAAAGTTGAAACTATAATCTCATAACTTAAATTTTAGAATTTTCAAAGGTTTAGGAACTTCAAATTATTATTCGTGCAATGATTGAAGTTGGAGCATGCCCTAATGGGGAGGTCCTTCTTGAAGGCATGACTTCGACATGAAAAGGGAGAATGAATGAATTCAAGAAGGATAATGGATGTATGCTCAAGGTTAAGCATTGAAGACAATGAAAGGTAGAAAAACTTCGTTGTAATGATTCAAAGTTTGAAATAGAAGAGAATGAATTTTGAGAGGATGTGTTTTTAATGTGTGCCAAAGATGGGAATGAAGGGTTTAAGTTAGGAAACCTTTACTGGCATAAGAAGTATGTTGGTGGGTAAATGAGTTAGTCTAACTTAAACATATTGTCAAACATCAAAAAAGGAGAGATTGGTAGTGCAATCGACCCCTAGTCAATGTTGACCAGGTTGACCAAGCTTAAGTTGACTCAAGTTAGAGTTTCGATGTTTGATTAATATGTTAGTTGGTTGAACGAGATGTCAAGTAGGTTAAAATTGACTGGATACTTGAGTAGATATGAAAAGTTCATGTGGGTCATTATTGATCCGACATTGGTGATCGAAAGTCCAATAGGGAGTTGACATGAGACGAAAAATCCAAGTAGGTCACGATTGACCGAATACTTGATGATCAGAAGTCCAATAAAAAGTTGACACGAAAAGTGAACTCCAGATGGATCATGAAGGATTGGAACTTGACATATGAATGAAATCCTAGTTGGTCAAGGGTGACCAAATGTTAGACAATGATGACGTCTTGACAAGTCAAGATTGACTTGACATTGGGTAACGAAAAGTCCTGGGAGGTCAAGGTCAATCGAATACTAAGCAATGATGAAGTTTCGATAAGTTAAGATTGATCGAATGTTGAGCAACGAAAACTTCTAGTAGATCGAGGTTAACTGGATACTAGGCAATGGAGAAATCTTGATAGGTCAATGTTGATCGGATGTTGAATAACGAAAAGTCTCGACAGGTCAAGGGTGACTAGATGTTGAGTGAAGGAAGTCTTAGTAGATTGAGGTTAATTGGATACTAGGTAAGATGAGCTTTTATCTTTAGGATGACTGAAAATAGGGAAACAATCAACTGATACAGGTGTATCAATCGACTGATTCTCTAAAAATAGAAGGATGGATTCTATTCTAGGTTAGGATTTACAAAATTTGAGTATCAATCATGACTGATATTGGATATCTTCGACTGATGTCGATTGCGAAACAAGGTAAATCGATTCTATTGATGACATTAGTCGATTGATGATGAATATCAATCGATTGATGTCGATTAGGAACCAAATAGAAACATATTGATTTGACTGATCGATTCAACTAATGACATCAGTCAATTGTTGATGGATATCAATAGACTAATGTCGATAAGGAACCGAATAAAAATACATTGATTCGTCTGTGAGATTTAACTGAATAGGCAATAGTCGATTGATATTGAGTATAGTAGATTGACAATAAGATTGATGGAGCCGTTAAGCTGATAGGTCATAAAAACGTTCGAATTTATAGTGGATCAATAGACCGATATGTAAGATTAGTCAACTAATTGACGAAAATCAACCTTGATCTAAAAGTTATAAAAGAAGGCTTTTGAGGAGATTTTTGACATCGATTCTTGGAGGTTTTGAAGCAAAATGTTGGTGTATTTCAGATCAACAAAAGGTAAATTTCAAGCAATAAGGAAATGTTGATTTATGTAAAGTAATTTACTTTCATTGTATTTATTTTTATCTTTTGTACTTACTTATGTTGTGTGTAACCACATATTTGTAAGACACTTTTTCATCTCCAGAAGGTATTTGAGAAAGAGAAGGATAATTGGATAGTTGTTAGGATTACGCCTTGGATGTAGTCACCTTGGGAGGCAATGAACCAAGTAAAATCAATCTTGTTTGTGTTGTGTTATCAATTTATTCAAGTTTTCGTTGCACAATTAACTAAACGCAATCGAAGCTATTCACCCCCTCTAACTCGCACCAATCTTAATAATTTCTTGAATCTCAACATGCATGAGCCTTCATATCTTCCATTAAAATGCATACCTTGTGCATAAAACATTATTTTAGAAGATCTTAATTATTGTTTGCAAAATTTTAAGCAGACATAAAATTATATTATAATTAATCATAGATGGAGTTGAATGGGAATTTATTCATTGGTACTGAGATTAATTAATCCTAATTATACTATCACACCTTCCCCTTAATTTAATTATCTTGAATTTTTTTAGGTTGCACAATTATCAATTAAGTGGCAGTGACCATTATTAAATCTTGCAACATGTGGTCTCTGTACTTTTTGCAGGACCATCTATCATGTATTAATGTACATGATTATTAATGATCCACTAAATATTTTAAATCTATGGTTTATAATTAATTACAGCCACCAGCATTGAATGAAGTCCTTAATTATTTGTTTAATATGTATCATAAAAAAATAACAACATTTCTTAGGCACATGCGAAAGAGAGAGTGAGCAGAACCAATACAATGGCTAATGGCTAATTTAATATGAAAAGAAGTCGGCAAGTATAGAGCTCAAACACTACTACTTCCGATCCCTTTTAATTAAATATTATCTTATCTATCCAAGGGAGTCGATTTATTAGAGTGTTGGAAAATTCTTAGCACTATTAAATTTTACTCACATGAATTGCAGTATTAATTACATTTCACCAAACAAGTCACTGAGTTACTAGAATGAGATTGTGATCAAGTATATCATTTAATTTGCCCCTTGTTATTGGGCACAAATCACAAAAATCCCTTTTCATTTCATTGGAGTAGAAAAAAAAACATCCTCTTTCATTTATTATGAAAAAAATATCTCATCATATTATTATACATTTTACTTTTCAAAATTATTTTTATTTTTATGATATTATAGCAACTATATAATTATAACAATTATAATTTCATAACTGCTATAATATTGATATTTCAATTATAATATTTTAACCGTTACAGTGCATAACTATTACAATATGGATATTTTAGATCAATATTATATTATACCAATTAACATTTCAATTCTTATCAATATTAATAATAACACTATGATATAGCAATTAGATAACTATATATCATAATTGTTGGTGCATTTGACCTCAAGTTAAAGTTGACCAATTTGACCAAGTTGAATTGATTCGAATTTGAATTTTGATGTTTGATCAATACATTAGTTAGATGTCAAGTAGATTAACGTTGATTGGATACTTTGTTAGTGCAGAAACATACTAGATAATCGAACTTGTATTTTTTATCATAGCAAAGGGTTCAAGTTAAAGATTGTGTTGTGTGCTAACAAGCTAATCTAAATATTATCTCAAGTTAACATTGGTTAACATTATTATCATTAATCAACTTTAGTAGTTATAAATTATAATTGATATTTTATTTCTGATCAATATCTATTAATATTATGTTGTAAAAGTTATGATTCTATAATTGCTATAACTAGACAATTATAATAGGTATAAAATCATAACTACTATAATTAGGTAGTAGTTATTAGATTATAATTATTTAATAGTTTAGATCTCATTGCGGTTACAATAGAGTAAAAAAAATAAAGATAATTTTAAAAAATAAAATATAAATTAAGCGATAAGAGAAGATATTCTTTTGATAATCAAGGGGAGAGGAGATTGTATTCTTTTACAATTCCAATAAACGAATTCTCTTTAAAGATGAGATGACGAACGCAAAGGTGATGCAAGTAGCATTAAAACTAGTGACGACAAGATCATGACGTACGAACAGTAGCAATCAGAATCCAACTTCCAACTACATCTGCCTTCTCATTAATTGCGGAAGATGTTTCACGTTCGGTGATAAGACTTTTGACGTTTACGTACAGGCGAACTCGTAATATAATCTCCATTATGTCCCACTGACGCTTGTGTACAGATATATATTATTCAAACAGATCAGAATGACTGGCATGCACATGCACATGTATTATCTTGTATTTTTATTAATTATATACGTTAATAAAAAACAAAGAAGACTAAATTCACTCCTTAATTTTTATATATATCTTGATTCCAGTTCTGCTTCGATGAAGCAACGGTTTGTTGCCGTGACTTGTAAATTGTTGACTTTATAGGCATCTCGATGGATCGTCTTCTGTCTTTGCACCTACTGTATATTGACTAGCTAGTAATTTATTGATCATTTGGGAGCATTATTGTACCAGTAATGTCTTTTAGTAGCGTGGAGACTCAAGTGGTCAATTTGATATGATTTTAAATTGATTATCAATATATATATTAATTATTGATTATCTTTGCCCGATCAATCGATCACTACAAGAATAATCTATATTAGCGATGGAATTATCGACGGAAGTTTAATTCCATCGTTATATTTTATATAAGCGACGGAATTAAATCTTTCCGTCACTAAAATAGCGACGAAATAAAAATCTCCGTCGGAATAAAGGGTGGTGAAAGGTGTGAAGTGCGAGCGACTTAAGGTTGATCGAACACTTGAAGATAAAGAAAAATCTTATTAAGGTTGATCAGATGTTAAACAACAAAAAGTTCGGATAGTTAAAACTTGATTGGATGTTAGATAACGGAAAGTCTTGATAGGTCAAGATTGACTAGATATTAGACAATGGAAAGTCCTGACAGATCAAGGTTGATCGAATGTTGAGCAAAAATTTTTTTGATAAGTTGAGGTCAATAGGATACTAGGCAAGATGAGAATTCAACTTTAATAAGACTGAAACAGGTGTATCAGTTGATTGATAGCTAGGGTATATCGGTCAACTGATAGACCCTAAATCTTGAAATTAGAATTTAAGGGGGTTTTCAACATGGTGAACAATGAATCAATCTACTATGAATAGTAACTATGCTACAATAATTGTGAACAATAATTATACTACATTGTGAATAATAACAATGCTATAACACAGTTAATTGATAAGTTTGATCAATTGACTATTGATATTAATGTAGCAAATAGAAAGTTAAGAAATTGATTGAACAACTCGACTGATGTTACTATTTGAGCAAATTAAAAATTTAAAACTCAATTAAGGACTCGACTGATTGCTCATTAGTTGATTAATGAGTTTGATTAGTTGACTAATGATAATATAACAACGAATAAAAGATTTCTGTGTCAGTTGCAACATTTAACTGTTTGAGCATCAATCGACTGATGAACAATAATAATTGACTGATGATGGTTAAACTGAGTTGGTTGAAGTTGTTGAGCTGGTAAGTTAGAGTAACATTTGAATCTATAGTGGATCACTTGATTGATGAGAGAAGATAGTCGATTAATTGATGAAAATCAATCCGACAATAACTTTTTATAAAAGAGGATTTCGAGAAAAATTGAAGGGGTTGGATCTTGAGGTTTTTGAAAGAAAAGTGTTGTTACATCCCAAATCTTTAGGAGGTAATTGCAAAACTATTTAAAGCAAAACAAAGATCATTGTATACATTGTAACTTATATTGCATTTTAATTTTTCTTTAGATTTTTGTATTGCTTGTATTTGTTGAAAAAAATATATATATAGGTTATAAGAAATTTCTGAACCTCAAAAATATATCCCAGAAGGAAAAATTTTAATAGTAGTAAAGCGTTAGGACTAGATCTTAAATATTTATTATTCAAGTATTCTAGCACTTGAATAATAAAATTTGAGCTTTCTCATTCATTTTTTATACGTTTAATAAACTTTAAACACTATATTGTTAATTACTTCAAAATAGGATGCATTTTTTATATGTGAATTGTACACAAGTACGATACTATTGTATGTTACATGGTGCCCATTAATTTCTAATCAGAACATTTAATACTAGATTTGTATCATCCAATGTTAGATTAGTACGATCATAGGAACCCCAAGTCAAATTAAAGAGAGGTTTTTTGTTAAATAATTATATAGGGGAAAGGGAGGTGATATAAGATCTTGAAAGGCATGCATTTGAAGTGACCGCTAGGTCACAAAAAAAACAGTATTCTTGTTAAATATATATATATCGATCTTAATATTTTTACAGAATTATATATATACTTCTCAGGCATTTTGCATATACACTACCTAAACACCATCATGATTCACGCGTATTAATATTTATATTTATAAACAATCAAACACTGAAGTTGACAATAATACATGTTTTGTTTAATTTAGTGAAATTAAACAGGAGCCCTAGCCCTAGCCCTTCCAGATGCAGCTCTGCATCTATAAAATCTGAGAGACTGGTGTGAGGGCCAAAGCCATCTATCTCATGGAGAACACTGCTCTGATCATGAGCTCCGTGATCCGCGAGGTTGAGCACGCGGCTACTCTCACGAGGAAGCTCCAGTCGTACGTCGAGATGGGCGACTACAGCGACTGGTTGAAGGGATCAGTGAGGATTCTTTCGGAAGAGGTGATGGAAAACTGCAAATCTACCCTCTCCAAGTTGAAGCCTGATCAAGGGAGCACGATGAGCAAGCGAGGCGTCCGCTACGCAACTGATCGACAGCCTAGATATCTAAGAACAGAAGTCACGAACGCACCTTATTACGACGCCCATCGATGGAGAAAATACGGCGAGAAGTCAATCAAAGGATCCGTCTTCAAAAAGTCGTCTTACGATCTATCTAATTAATTCCCTTTTCTGAATTTAATTTCTCATGCATATATGTTTGATTATACTGCAGGAACTACTACAGATGCACCTACAGTTTGGATCGGGGGTGCCAAGCAAAGAAGCAGGTGCAACAGCAGGACGCATCTCTATTTCTTGTGGTTAATGAGGGAGAACACACTTGCAATTATTCCACTTCAGGGACGACGACTAATGAGGTGGTGCAGGAGAAGAACTACCTGAGCTCTGCTAGACAGGCCTTTAATTTCCAAGCCAAAAGTGAACCTGAAAACGAGCCATGCCTGATCCCCTTCGGTGAAATGGAGAGTTCTGTCTGTGAGAACGCCATTAATGGAGGTCAAAGGTGTGAAAGCCTACAGGCTTCGTCGTTGGCCATGCTCGAGCTTGGAGATCCCACAATCTTTGACTCATTTTCTGAATCGATCGCCCTCCATTTTGATAATGACGATATATATTGTCCTGGATAGAGACATGTCAGCAACCTCTAGATGAATAAGGAGAATAATTAATTGTTAAAATAACTCTTAAGTCACAATGTTGGATCCTAGTGAAATAATTGAGGAAATACACATGAGTGTCAAAGATAAGAAAGGAAAGAAAATATTTTCTTTTGTTCTTAATTAATAGAAGAATAGAATTGCACAACTCATTTAAAGAGCTTAATAAAAGTACACAAAAAAGTATAAACAAAATGATTTATACCAAAACATTGAAAATTTAAGCTGAAATAATATTTTGTTGATTCAATACACACCATTTTATTCATACAATTAATGGATAGTGATGTGACAAAAATACGTCACATCATATGATATTGCTGAAGATGCTTTCTTCTTAATTATCATAATGTAGCCGATTTCGTTGGCCGAGTATTGTTCGTAGAGGATTTTTCTGTCCAAGGTAAACACGTAGTTAGAGGGGGTGATTCTTATCCCAATAAGATCCCTCTAATGCTTAAGTGAGAAGTTGAAAGCAGAAAATAATAGAATGGAAGAGATGATTATATGAGAGTGAGCATACAGATCTGTCTTCTAATTTTTAGTTCTTTTGTAGTTTTTTTGTATAACGATGTTATTTATGATACTTAGATTCTCCTATTGCAACAATTGTCATTCCTTATTACTTTTCCATTTCGCAAGGACCTCGATCTCCTCTCACGGTAATGCTCCATTTATACTCTTCATTATTAACTATTGTTAATTATTGCTCCGGTCATTCTTCCAAAGCTTCACTCCTTTTCCTATGCAAAAAAGATCATGAGCATATGGTGACGACGTAGCCATTGCAGAAGACTTCAAGCTAATTTCGTCAACTGCAATTTTCCGATTTCAGATTATTATATGGTGAGTCATTCGACTTCAAGCTAATTTCTCAAGCCTAGGTCTACTTCTCGAGCACCTTATGACTTTGAAATCCGAAGCCCAAGCACTATAAGGCTTCGAAACTTGATTCCCGAGCACCTCTAACTCTGAACTTGATGTCGAGTACTATAGACTCTGAAACTTAATTCTTGAGCACCTTTTGACTTGGAATATGATGCCCGAGGACGTAAGACATAATTTCTGAGCACCCTCTAACTCCGAACTCATGTCCAAGCACTTTACGATCCGCCTCCGCCTCCCGAGCACTATATGCCGATAACTCTGCTTCCACACACTAGCTTACAAAACCCAAATACTAGGCTCTATCTCCTTCTAGAGTATTACGAGCTTAATTATTAAATTACCTAAATCTAATATAGTGATGCAATTGAACTATAATTTTCCTAAACAAAAAAGTCACCCAACTATTTCATCCCTAGTATTTCAAAGAAGTATAGAATTCATTATTCCAAGATGTTTGTATGAAAGAGTACGCAAATTATGATCTAGTTATCTCAATTGTATTACTACTAAATTTTGTTTAGACGAAGTTAGGGTTTTATTATTTTTTTCTTTGGCCATTTTCTTTTGCATTTGAATGATGTTATTACCATTAAGATCACTAGATTTAGCGGCACTTCTTGTCACTAGATGTTATGGTTTTCATGATCACTGGTCATATTTCATTGTATGGTTAAGGCAGTTTAGTCATCATGAATTGTTTGATTCACATTTCTTTTTTTACTTTTCAAATTAGTGAGCAAAGTCTTTGAAGTCAGAGAACATTCCTCCTCATAGTAGTCAAATTAATATTTCTTATCTGCATTTTTTTTCATAATCAAATGACTACATCTTCAAACAAGATCTTATGCATGCATATCACCAGCGGCTCCATATGATCAACTTCACGATGATCTATGAGAAATTGTAAATTGAGAAATTACAATTTGCCACTGTAGGGAGGATATTTTTTTGACTTTGCCGAAATTTGACCTTTGCCCATTATAACAATATTTACCCTGCACTAGCTAGTAAACTTAACCATACCCCGAGATGATAAAACATCTTCTATACACCTTCAATATGTGTATCATAAGTCATTGCTTCTTGCAATGAACATTGTCAAGCATCATCATATTTCACTTGCATAGTGTGTCCCACAAAAGAAATTTATATATGACTAATTAAAACATTTCTAAGAGTTGGTGGAAACTCTCACATCATTGCTAGAAACTTGAAGTGTGGAACAAGAAAAATCTTTTGGAGGGACGAATGAATTTTATTTCTAAATGAGTTGTTAAAATATTTTATTACAAATAAGTAATTGTTACTTAAATGCAAATATTATAACTTTCCACATTCTTATTCCTTTTTTGTTTATTTTTATTGCATTGATAAAGTTATACATCGGTTATATACTAAGCATAGGCAAGACAAGATCCTTTGCATTGCACATCACTTAGTTGCAGGTATTATATATACCCAAAGGTGGAATCCGCCTAGTAGCGGTCCCATAAATTATAGTCCAAGACCATCTATAAGAATGTAAATTTAGAAACTACAGTTAACCACTGATTTTAACTTCATGAACAGTAGAGCATAAGTTAAATACTTTCTGTATCGTTATCCTTGTAAATCTACAATCACTATATACAATTTGCACTTGAGGATTGTCTTTAATCCTTTAGCTCCTTATGTAAAGGGTAGCTTGTTTGGGAGTTTTTCCAGACTACCTAAATAACTAAAAAAATTTATGGAAAAGATTTGAATTTTTGTTTTTTTTTCAAATATAGCAAATTATTTTAATTTACACTGGTTCTAAGCTTGTGGTCAAAGCCATAACCATGCCTACATGCAATTCGGTGTAGTTGGTCATAACCTGCAAGAACTCCAGCTCCGGCCATCCCCGATAGCATGTTTGCAGCAGCACCTCTGTAAAGTGCGAAGAAACCTTCATTCCTGACTATCGTCTTCAGAGCATGATATCCATTCTGATACTTGAAGGGCTGTCCCGAGGTCAACATCATTCTCCGGCGCAGGGTATCGAAAGGGTATGCACAAATGCCTGAACATGTAGTCACACTCCAGCCTAGTGTGAAACTGGCGAAGAAGTTGCCCTGCAACATAGTTTATCAACAAATCGTCAGGCAAAAATATCGAATGGCAATCTAACAGGCAAAATTTGACACTGACCTCCAGTGGTCCAACTAGAACAATGGGTTTCATGGTATCATAAATGCCAAAATAAAGGCCCCGATACAAAGTGATGCCCAGTATAGAAACACTGAAACCTCGATACAAGCCAACAATACCATCAGTTGCTAGAGTCTTTCTGTAGACGTCGAGTAATCCTTTAAACTGTCGTTCACTGTTAGCTTTGGATTCAATTGCATCTGTGCCAAGCCGAGTCCTTGCATAATCTAAATGGTATAGTAACATGGATGTTGTTGCTCCAGCAGCACTACCTGAAGCTACATTCCCCGCTAACCATTTCATGTAACCATCTTTCTCTTTTGAGAAACCAAAAAGGCTTCGAAAATAGCCCTTGAATGCAAAATTACAAGCCTGTTTGAAAGCGAAAGGATCAACTATGTAATTGTTAACTATACTAATGCATAATAAATTATTGACATGATATTAAGTAAAATAAGCTCCAATTAAGAATAGTGGAATCACACACACACACAAAAGAGGCATACACATTTTTGAATATATAGATCATTAGGTTTTCTTTTAAAAGAAACCGAGATATACACAACTCACATGTCCGTCTCTCATTCTATAGATCTCTTGTAACAAACCTATCATGATAATTACCGGCAGAAATTTGAAAATGTATTGTTCAGTAAAACAGAAAGCAAGGAAATGACTATGACTAGGCTTGGGAATGCTTTCCCATAGTACTTTTGCCTAAGGTTCCTTAATCCAAAGTATTGCATTCTCAATCATTTTTCGATTATAGATGAGAAAGTATATTCAAAAAAGCTGATTTACCAAAGCACTTTTTAAACAATTCTAAAATTTAATAGAACTAGATAAACAGTAAAAAATAAAATATTAAAAGATATGTATGATAACTCTATCACTAGCGTCAGCACTACTTGGAGAGTGATGAATGATTTTATTATAGTTGTAGATTTATCTCAAGAGTCAATTCTATGTCTGTAGTAAATGAAGTAGCCGATTGTACAAAAGATAAACCTTCCACATGTTATTCACAAATGATATTTTGATAATGAGTGCATGTAATTGGATTAAATTTAAAGCTTGAATTGTGGAGAAAACCTTTAGAAACTAAAGCTTTTGCGATATAGAAAACAAAAGTTGAATATATAAAATATAGTTTCAATTAAAAAAAAAGATCCAATAAGAACTGATAAAATAATTAAGATGGATGGATATAAATTCCGAGATAAAGAATGAAAGGTGTAAATAGAGGGAAGCTTGTGGAGTCTTGTGCAATCATTATATCCTATTCGACTATAAAGAAAATTTTATCAGATTGTGCTATAATCAGTCACATTTTATGGATTTGGGTGTTAGAATATTAGGGGAAAAGTCTTACAAAAAGTTAATGTAGCACAAATGAGAATGATAAGATGGATATGTAGAGATATTATAAAAAATAAAATAGAAAAATATTAATATTTGAGAGCAATTAGATGTAGATACAATATTTTTATGTGGTCTTCGGCACATAGGCTTACGAGAACATAGATATGATAGTAGCAGAAACTATTTACGTATCTAGATTAAGGAGGAGAAAATGGCTTCATTGAGTCAAAAGTGCAGAACAATATCTCTCATAAAAACAGACTAATATAATGAAAATCTCATGAACATCTGCAACAACCTCTGCTTCTAACTTATGTTTATCATAAAGAATTTAGGATAGCCACCAGATAGTATCTAACTCAAACTTAAGTTGGTATAATACGTACTAATCTTATAACTGGATCGATGGTAGACCTAAACTCATATATAATTTGTCGGAAGTTTGCTACAAGATTGCAAGGATATAAATGCATTGGTAATATATTAAGATTTTCCCGTACCAAGTCCACTATGTTCACAAATTTTATATTTACTCCATTAATTAATGTTATTGCAACATAGAAACACAATCCCCTTAACTCTGTGCAAATTACAACCAACCTGGTGCTTAAATAATTTTCCATGCCGAAAGTCAAAAGTTAATCTTATGAAGCTCCACCAAAAGGGCAACCTAATTGAGGGTTGAATTCCAGATCAATTAGCTCAAAAAATATGAATTGAAGAAATAAGCTAAAAATCTAGTAAACTCTCAAGATGAACACGATCTTCCTGAAGAATTCGATCAGTCAGTATGCCATCACCCCAAAACAGAGACTTTAGTCATCTTCAATCGAGTTATTGATGGAATAGAAACTAAAACTTAGCACAAAAAAGAAATCAAATTTAAGCAATAACAGGAATAATTTCAATAGTATCGTGATAAAAAAAATTTAGAACTTTCTGAAATCAAGAAGGGCGAGAGAGACCAAATCTCCCGAAGAAATTCTAACCTGAGTAGGGAAATATCGGATGACATTGGCCTGGTTGCCTCTCCACAAAGCGAGAACCCCTTCTTCATTGAGAACCCTTGCGAAACAATTCCTGATGCCCTTGTAAGGCCTAGTCAAGTGCCCCCTCCTGATCATCTCCCCCTGGTTTTGCAGCAGGAGCTTCACCCGCTCCACCGGCGCGGCCCCGCTTTTGGCAAGTACCGCGGCCGCCCCGCCCATCACAAAGTCGGCCGCCATCTTCTTGGTCGGTGGAGTCGCTACCGCCACGGTTGCGGCATCGGCAGCGACCCCCATCTCGCCCTCTCCGATTTCGACCGCCCAGCTTTTGTTCCCTCGCCTCTTTTTCGATGGCCGCCGACGCAAGATGCGGAGCGTCGGCTCCAATAAAGGACAGTGGATCGGATGGCCAGCGTCAAATTAAAACAGAAGTGGTGGTCGCTCATTCTGTCGGATGCCTTTGACGTGCGGTTCTCTATTCATCTCATTAACTTACTTAGACCAAAATAAAGTTAAAAAAACAATTAAAGTGCTAAATAAGCTTTTTAATTCTCAAAATTTTTAAAAATAATCTAATTATTCGACTATTCGAACTAATTAATCTTGAAATTGACCCATCCAACTCAATGAAAAACCATGATAATTTTCTCTGAAACTAATGAAGAATTGGATATCGACTATGAGGATTTACAAATAAAATTCTATGATGTGAATATTTAATTAAATATAAATAATATATGTATATATAAACATGTCATCGAAAATGTTATGCTGTCGATCTGTGCTATGCGACCCGGGCACGACACCCGTGATCCATCGCCGTTGCCGTCGCGCCGTCCGACTACCGTCGGCCGCCACCTCGAACGCGATCGACACGTCACTCGCTGGCGTTTCGTCCGACGTCGAATTCCGATCGGAGAGTGATCGGAATCCGACGAATTTAAGCCCAATCGTGGTTGGCAGTGGCGCGCGTCACTGTCGACCGTGATCGGCCTGGATTCCGACTAAATCATGATCGTCGGACGACAGAGGACGGGCCGACGTCACACGCTGGTCCTTCCTCAGCTGGTCACCTGCGGCGATTCGGTCGGAATCCGACCCGATCGCCATCGACAGTGGCACGATCGGGCCGAATTCCGATCGAATCGCAGTCGGAGATTGATCGAGAAAGGACCAACATGCGACGCCGGCCTTTCCTCGACCGATCTTCGACTGCGATTTAGCTGGAATCTGACCAGATATCAGTTCTCATATCAGTTCTCCGATCGCACGGGCGCGCACAAATCCATCGCGCAAGATATCAGTTCTCATATATGTCATTATCTAAACATTTGATTATTATAACTACAATTTTTTGTTATTGATATGGTGTCATGTCATCTAATTCAAATAGAAAATTGTGCTTTTTCAATATGACTTTGATTAGATCTTCCTACTCATGACTAATTTTATAAGGCATTTAATATAATCTTTAAGTTGACAAAAGTTGACTAATTTTTCATAGATTTAAGTTTGAGGTAACCATAGTCAGATCATTAGCTAGAAACAAGTTCAACCGAGTCTAAATGGGTCAACTCTTTATAGATATATAAAAATTTACATATATTCTAATAAATAAATTATAATAGATATGTATATGAATCATGCTTAATCATATTGATTGTGTTATACAATCTATTTATGATCTATTTAATCCATTTAATTAAATCGGCCATAAACAAGTTAGTTTGTTAATAAAGGGTTCGAGTCATACATTTTAACTCATTTATTAAACGAGTTAAGTTAAGGTTAGCAAATGATTTGCTTAATGATTTTTAGGCCTCAATTATCACCCTTACTAGTCTTGCTTAACATTATAATAGCTAGACTTGCCCTCGGGACTATGTTGTAGCAATTACGCCATTTAACGGATAATTAGACATCTCAAATTCGAGTTTCAGTTGCAGTACATTAAAGTTGTTTTTACATTCAGTGAGAAGCGGATTTAAGAACGCTGACCATCTGGATGGGCCTACACGAGTGCTTCTCGATTTACTTGATGACTGATGAAAAATTTCTATGGAATCAAATCGATCATCCCCAAGATTAGTTGGTTATATGAGAACTGAATACTTGGCTGCTAATTAAAAAAAATTTACAATAGCTAAAGCTTGTTCGAAGTATGTTATACATCAACTATCCAAACACCCTAATCCAAAGATTAAGAGGTCAAACTTAGAATCTCATAGGCAGACTTCAAAGTAAGACAAAGTTTACATAATTAGAATTTAGGTTAAGCTAAACAAGTAGGATCTAGTTGGTAAGTTAATCATCGATCATCAAGGCTCAAACGAGTAGAGGATCACAATTTTAAATAGCAAAAAACTGAAGAAACAGATTGAATAACATGTACAAGGCAAAGACTAAACTAGATCGTGTAAATCCTGTCATCAAAGTGTTCAGATTTTCATCAGTGTGCATGAGACACCATTGTTTTTCCTCCTAACTACCTTCAACTCCAAAATATTCGAATTCAGGGATAACAAATCTTTGGGGTTGGAACATGGACACAAGGAAACTAATTAAAGCTAGTGAATGATGAACGATCCCACAGTGACTGTAAACAACACTTGTGTTCTTCCTCAGTCAAATCCAGGACTCAAGAGTGTAGTTGTACTTGAACGAATTGACTCCATTGATGTGTACGAGGATGTTAGAGGAGTCGAGGATGCCTTCTCCTTTCACCACCAGCTACAAACACAATAGCAAACAAGCATCGATCAATGGCGTCTCCTTCTCACCTTAATTCTGTAGGTAGTTAACGAAAGATGAGATGGCTATAGAGTTTTAATTACTTCTTCATCGTCGTCGAATTCATGGGCACTGGATCTCTGCCTTGCCACCTCTCCGAGTTCATCGTTCTTGGCAAATCTTCCACGCACTCGGGGCCGGCTATCTGCTAGAGTTTTTCTGCAAGCATACTGAGCGCGAAGATCGAGTTAAAAAGTGCGTTAGAACGGAGGGAAAATGTCAGAGGAGATGGATTGTTTTAGAAATATGCTCACTTTGATTTTCTTGCTGAAATTTCTCTCGTTCCTCTTCTTCAAGTACCTGTGGATCTTCTCCTTCCTTCTTCCACCGACAAGCGGCAGACCTTGTAGGTGGGATCGTCCAGCGACGAGATGGCGTCGGAGGTCGGCATTGGCCTCGCGGTGCTGCTGCTGCTGCTGCATCCCATCATCGGGTGCTGGCTGCCTCCGCCGATCACCTTCATGGATGTTTTCAAAGGCCAAAGGAGGATTAATTGCAATTCTTGAGTGGAATTCGACAAGCGCGAATGAATGTTGCGTTCTCTGTTTTCAATTCTCCGGTACCTGCAAATCGCCGGAGTTGTACGCGCGCGGTCGCATGGCTTCCTGCCCGAACGAGCTCACTGGAGCTCCGTTTTCGGCCACATCAGCCAGCAGCCTGGCGGTGGAGCCTATTGCCGGCATGCAGCCACCGAAGAGCCCCTGGGAGTCGGCTCCGCCGTAGAGCGCTTCGTTAATGCCTTGTAGAAACTCGAACGAAGGTGCGTTCAGCCCTGCCATTTCCGGCAGAGCATAGCAGGGCTCCTCGTACCCCCCTTGCGGCGGTTGACCCATCGCCGATCCTCCAGCCGACGGCATCGGCACCACCATGGCGGGATCGATTGAGTACCCGTCCGTGATGCTCTCCTTCAGAATCATCTGATCGAAAGGGTCCCCGACGTACATCTCCGGCTCCGTCAGGACTCGGAACGCCTCCGCCGACGGAGGAGGGGGAAGGAGGTCGGAGGAGGACGAGGAAGAAGAAGGGTAGAGGGAGAGGTCAGGGTCGGGGTCGGGCGGCGGCGGAGGGGCGTTGAAGAGGGAGTAGAGGGAGCGTAAGGAGGAGAATCCGGCGGCCGCGTCGCCGTCGACTCCGTAGCAGCACAGAGCCGCCGGGCCGTCAGTGGCGGCGACGGCGTATGTCTCCGGTGAAGAAGAGACGCCATCCTCGTAGGAAGGGAGTAGGATGGAGTTGTCGGAATGGACGAAAAGCCCACCGGCGCCACCCTCGTCGCCTTCACCGTCGCCGCAGAAATCGAGCAGCTGCGCCGCGATCGGGCTCGAGATCTCCTAGTCAATTCAAACACATAAAGAAATCTCAATTACCATTTCCGAATGATGAATTAAACAAGAAGGTCGATTCCATTCTCATCGCACTAAATCAAACAGCGTTCCATCTACAAGTTCATCACAACATCCCTGCACGTCGATGCCCGGAGAAAATTTCTGCAGGGGATCTATATATATAGAATTAGCCAAGATTCTCCCATAATAAATTCTATTTGGCGTGCTGTCCAATATCCAAAATAATGGGAGCCCAATGGGATGATCAAAGGTTTAGTTTACCCCCTACAAACATTCAACGGAGACCTCGCGAGAGACTTACAATCAAGAGCTCGTCGGAGGCGGCCGGTTCGGCAATCGCCGGAAACATGTCTCCTTCTCCAACCATCAATATCCAGCTACAACAAGTATATATTTGTCTTCTAAACTCCTCGACACCACCTATTCGCGAGCTAGCTCTGGTTCTTCAATTCCTACATAACAGGAGAATTTAATCAATTATACCTCCGACAATCCAATTCCCCCATCAGAGGGCATATATATAGCGAGAAGTGAGATTAAAGAAGGAAAGACTGTTGGCTTATTATAATGAGTAGCTAAAAATGGGATGAGAAGGAAGAAATAAAACAGAATGAAAGAGAGAGGGAGATGCTGCATGGAGAGCGACGACGAACTAACGCTTACGGGCATAAAGCGTCAAAGCACGGCCCCACCGAGTTTGACGGACGACCGCCAGGAGGGGCCCATCTCCTTTTTCCTTTCTAACGTTAATTACCTTTTTCCTGTAGCTCTTTACCTCATGAACTAGTCAAACCAACAATTAATTTTTTAGTTTTATCGACTAATTACAGATGCATTAGCAATTAATCCTTCCTTCAGGGGTAGCTCGTGCAGAGAAGGACGAGGAACGCAGTGGTCGAGAATAAAATCTGAATGCTTTTGCTCTTAATCGTTGAGCGTCAAGCTTCCAGAGCTAGCACTAGCAGCAGATTTGGTCAGTTCTCATATTATGATTTATGGGCTTGGATGGAACTAATTCCCATCAGTCCCTTAAAAGGCCTTCTTCCACTGTCTCCAAACCTTTAAGGGCAGTACTGCATGCCAGTAGCTGGGAATCTATACTATGCATGACATGCACACGTACGAAGAGCTCCAAAGCAAATGAAATCTCTTCTCGAGTGATCTCTGCTGCCTCTTTAGAGCTCCAGTGGAATCTCATGTCCTTCCCTTGTGAGAACAGAACCTGTTAGGCCATGTTACCACTTGCGTGTACGTCAGTTCCTGGTTTCAGTGAGCCGCCGAGACTCAAGACATGGAGATCTTGGCAGGGTTCTTTCTCCGTAGTGGCAAATCTAATCATGAAACGTGATCCTGCATGCCATACCTCCTTAGGAATATAATTCATATCCAGACATATTCGGCCGGGCATTATATTGTTTGAGAAGACGGCCGGCCGGGTGATATATCCCTGAGGAGGAACTTGCATTGATTGGCTGATCGTGAGCTTGTGATATATGATCGATCTCTGAGAAATGTGCTCGCATGCAATTGTTGTTGGGGTATAAAATTCTGTGGCATGCTTCATCACATAACCTCCGATCTCTTGCTGCTAAAGGTTTTTTTGGTTCTATTAAATTTGAATCTTTTGATTGTGTGCATTGCAAAGCTTGGCAAACAACCAGCACTCTCTTTCTCAAATAATCATTCTATTGCTGATAAACCTTTTTCCCTAGTTCACTCAGATATTTGGGGGCCCTCTCCCATTGGAATGTTCAAAGGTTATCGATATTTTGTAATCTTTGTTGATGATTATTCTCGATTCACTTGGATTTATTTCTTGAAAAATCGTTCTGAACTTGCCTCAACTTACTCCACTTTTGCAAAAATGATTCAAACACAATTCTCATGTCCTATTAAAACACTCCGCACTGACAATGCTTTGGAATATAATGATTCTACCTTTCTCAATTTTCTTTCTGCCCAGGGCACTGTTGTTCAACGTTCATGTCCTTACACTTCACAACAAAATGGTAGGGCTGAACGTAAACATAGGCACATTCTAGATACTATTCGTGTCATGCTCCTTTTTGCTTCGTGTCCTGATCGGTTTTGGGGAGAAGCTGCCCTTACTGCTGTCTATACAATCAACCGGATGCCTTCTTCTGTACTTCAGGATGCCATTCCTTACGAGAAACTCTTTGGTCAGCCACCAGATTACTCCATTCTTCGTCCATTTGGCTGTGTCAGTTTCGTCCACCTTCCCCCACATGAACGAAACAAATTGGAGCCTCAGAATCGTCTGTGTTGTTTGTTGGGATATGGGGTAGAACATAAAGGCTATCGTTGTTGGGATCCTGTGTCAAATCGACTTCGTATTTCTCGTCATGTCACCTTTTGGGAACATAAGATGTTCTCTTCTGAGTCCAAGTTTAGCATTTCTTTTCATAATGATTCTCCCTTCTTTGTTTTGGATCCATCTCCTTCTTCTGCAGATCCCGAGCTCACACAGATTCATGTTGACATTGCCGATGCTTCCCCGTCAACAACTGATTCCCCTTTCTTTGTTTTGGATCCATCTCCTTCTTCTGCAGGTCCCGAGCTCACACAGATTCCTGTTGACACTGTCGATGCTTCCCCGTCACCTCAAGCTGACTCATCTGCGTCTCCTGAACAAGCATCTCAAGTCCCTGCTGCCACTGGTCGACGTTCAACCCGTGTAAGTCATCCTCCTTCTCATCTCCTTGATTACCATTGTTTCTCTGCCATTCTATCTAACCATGAGCCTAGGACTTTTCGTGAGGCAAACTGTGATCCAATGTGGCGTGAGGCTCGGCGGTCGACTGCCTTCACGTCCACTGACATGGTTTGCTAAAAGAACCAATGGACAACAAAACGTTGCATGCATGACTTGCTAAAAGCAAGAAGACGTTGCATGCTTTTTCTCCCATTGTTTGATTAATTTCGTTTGGAAAACGGAAGCAATTTCCAATTGCGTGTAATTGAATTCCATGCAACAAAAGCCTCATGCAATCACCGCCGCCGGCCCTAGGCACGAAGAGGAGGAGTGGTGTTGGCGGCAACAAAAGAAGGAGAGATTCCTTGGTGCCGCCCGCTCTAGGGGAGGAGAGATCCAAGGGCCGGCGGCAGCGAACAGGAAGTCGATGCGGAAAGGAAAATAGGCAGCGGCGCTAAAAAACCCTAGGCTCTGATACCATGTCGGTAATATTTCTATTCTGAATTGATTTAAATAATACACAGGTTATAGCCATATATATAGGCAATATTTCTTAGACCGGGTCACATAGACCGGGTAATATAATACTGGGTCACATAGATCGGGTAATATATATATTAATAATATATATTAATATTCTAACAGAAACTAAACTATTACAGTAAATCATGACTTCATACTAACAGTGCCTTAGTTGAAGGCTTTACAGCAAACCATTAAGATATTCCTACCTAATTAAATACATCATTCACAGTGATATCGTCCTTTGTAAACCCCCAATATTACAATTCAATTTCAGTCCATGCAAATCTTCAATCACTGAATGCTCTTTGCTATATAGAGTTTGCCTCACATTAACTCTCCAATTCTTCAAATGGACCAAACTCTCTAAACTAGCTTCATTCAATCCTATCCTTCGCACCTACAAGTCCACCTCATTTCGAGACTCCCTAGAGTTTACGTCTTAGGCCTCTAGTCCACCAAATGTGCCAAACTCGAGGCCAAACTCCTCGAGGTTGCTCTATGCTATTTGATCCTTTGGCCTACCTCATTCTAAATTTCACAATTACATTTAATTTGCAATATCTCAATTCTCCATATCGAGTGTCTTGCAAGTTCTTCCAAAACTCTAACACTTGTTCTAGGCCTTCGAGTCATTGAACAAAGACTAACTCAACCTTGTGGGCACACTTGATGTGCGTGCTCCATGTGCATTATGTTGCATTCCTAACACTTAATACACACATCAAAAATAAATGCAAAATCAAACTTATATCCTTTATCAAATACATCAAAATAATTTGGTGGTGTTGATCAAAACTAACAAAAATCTAAAGATTATTATTGCATTTGGTAGATGAAAGCATACTCAAGAATATTTGATTGATATTTTTTTACCTTACTGCTTGTTTACTTATGGTGAAGGGAGAGGAGAAAAGATGAAGGAAGAGCACATGGAAACAAATCTCTTGGAATCTATTTGCTTCGTCTTCATCGAGCAAGAAGAGAAAGAATTAATGTCACCCAAAGACGCATGTCAGTTCATTTATCATGTTGATGTTGCATTGAAAGAGAAAGGGCAGACTATACCACTTGATACCTCTTTAGAGCGAAAAGGGGACCTCAGTGATCAGTCCATTTGCAATTTCCATCAAGGTAAACAAGTGAAAATAAGCTCCGAGGAGCTCAGCTAGATCGGTTCTCAGCTCTGGCGAGCTCAGCTAGGTCGGGCCCGAGGCCGGTGAGCTCAACCAAGCCGAGGCCGATGTCGACAAGCTCGCCCAAGTCGAGCCCGACTCAGTGAATCTTATCGAGGGGGTGGATCTTACTGGGAGGAATATCAACAAGCTCGAAGATGGACGGAAAGTCGGAGCTCAAGAGGAGAGGAAGGTGGCGACGCAAGGAGGAGAGATCATCGGTGAGGAGAAAAACCCTAAAAAAGTGCATGCGCGTCGGGGGTGGGTGAATTGGCCGGAAACCCCTGAAAAAGCAAACCTAGCGATGGATTTAATATTCTGTCACCGATTTAGTGATGAAGGATTAATTCCGCCTCTAAATCAGCGATAGAAGATTAATTAGCGATGGAATATTAATTTCAGTAACATAATTTATATTTTTATCGTTAATTTAGCCACTAAAATAAATTTTCGTCGTTAAAATAACCATTAGTGATGGAAGTTTATATCCGTCGCTAATCTAGCCACGGAAGTTTAATTTTGTCGTTAATCTAGCGACAGAAGTAAAGTGGGAATAGTCATTAAAATTAGACCTTAGACGTAGTCGTCTTGAAACGTGGTGAACCAAGTAAAATCTTATAGTTGTGTATATGACATCAATTTTGATTCAAGTTTCTATTGCGCATTCAAACAATGTGCACGGAATCAAGACAAAGTGAATGGAGTTATTCATCCCACTCTAACTCGAACGGGTCCTAACACGTTCTTGCGAACTTAGTGTCATTAGTTACGTTCCTTAACGAAGTGGAGGTGAAGAGGCTCAAGATAATATATTTCATTTTGTATCTTCATACATGACTACTCTTTTTTTATGACCAGGTATCCGATTCTTCGAACCAAATAAATTATGAGATGATAAGTCTGATCCTATAAAAGTTTTCCATCGACTATCAAGGTAAATCCTTACAGGACATTGTAGTGGGGAATCGAATTATGGATTCTTGAGTAAAGAGTTTAAATTTTTTTAAAAAAAATACATAAATAAATTAAAAAATTATTTAAAGTGAATAATATTAATTTAATATCAATCTTGAATTTTTAAAATCATTAATGACTTTTTTTAATAAAATAATTAAAAATTTATTTTATTATATATTTGTTAAATTTATTTCACCTTTTTTATTTTTTGTAATTAAATGTTAAAAAACAATAATTATTATTTTAATGGATCATCTATGGACAAAAGAAAGAAGAGTATAATAGAAAATAAATACGCCTCGCCTTAAATGATTTCATATCAGCAGATTTGTCGTCTATTTAATATATATTTTATGTTACTGAATGTGCAAGTAGGCTGACAATGGCATCGAGCCAAATGTGTGATCGAGGCTTCTCTCTCTTAGACAATACATGTGTCAGAGCATAGAAAAAATAATAATAAATTTTAATCAGTCTTATGGACTCAATTCCTGGGATGATCGATTCATCCATGAAAATTTCTCACCGACCACTAAGTTTGTGCCAATCCAGATGCACAACATCCTTTAATTGCATTCATTTGAAAAAAAATTCTTGTAAATACGCTATAGTTAAGGATCGAACCGTGGATTTCTGATATCACAATCCGGATATCTTATCGTTGTACCATTGCCCGGGGACTGTCAAAGCGGATAGAAAGACTGTACTGTCGGTGTTAGACGTCACGTGCTTTTCGTTTTTTTTTTGTCGATCCGACTGGACATTCGTAATCCATCGCGCAAATTTTCACGTGCTTTTCTTTTTTCGTCGGTCGCACTGGAGATTCGTAACCCATCACGTAAATTTTTTAACAAATATTTTTAATGATAATATTTATCTTAATAAATATCAATATCTTAATAATTTATTACCACTTTATTATAATTTCAATATCCTAATAATTATCAAATATTTTTAGTAAAACGTATATAAAGCCTATAAATGCACCACTGTTATACATTTTTAACAAAATGTTTGATGAGTTTAGAGATATTAAATTAGTGTTAAATAAGTATTATGATACGTACTTTTGATATTTTTAAATATATATATATATATATAATTATTTTTTTATATTTTGAGTTTTTGAGTATTTTTTAAATTAAAATTACAAATAGATCGATTATAGACAATTAGACATATACATGCGCCTTGGAAGAGCCACCATGGCGCCATTGTGCATGCTATACAAATGTCCATAGAACTAACATATCTACATTCTCTCTCATCTCTCATATTTTAGTAAAAATCCCAACTATTTATATATATACAGAAATGCTCGGTTGTGCGCCGCTTTCCTACGCGCCCATGCGCGATAGTGGGATCACCATCCATCACTGCGATTCGCGAGCCTATCGGACCGTCCAAAACTGGGAATGCACAGTAAACACGCACCCGACCCCCAGCCACTGTCGTCGCTGCCGCGTCGCCGTCCGGTCACCGTCGACTGCCGGACCGGGCCCGGTCGACGGCCAATTCGCCGGCGCACCGATTGACACCGGATTGTGGCCGGAATTGTCGGAAATCGCCGCCAGTGGCACGCAGCCACTGTGGGAAACCAAATCGCGGCCAGTTTCTGACCAAATTGCGGCCGAAGACCGCCCGAGGAAGGACCGACAACGGCCGACGGTCCTTCCTCGGCCGGTCTCCGGCCGCGATTTGGCCGAAAATCGGCGCGATTTGGCCCACAGTGGTCGCGTGCCACTGGCGACGGTTTCCGACCGAATTCGGCCGGATTCCGGCCGGAATCCGGTGCCGGTCGGTGCGCCGGCGAGTTGGCCGTCGATCGGGCCGGGTCCGGCGGATCCGGTGGCCGGACGGCGACGCGGCGGCGGGAACAGTGGCTGGGGTCGGGGTGTCGCGGATGGGTCGCGGAAATACCCGTCGCGCAGCGGAGCATTTTCGTGTGTATATATATATATATATATATATATTATTTTATTTTTGCTTGATGATTAATACGTTTCCCTGTAGAAATGAGAGATCCCACCACCGATCGAGATCACCTAGCTCCTACAAATTAAGTCCAAACGATGGTGGCTGCCAATAGCACTAATTGCTTCTCCATGGCTCTCCTGCAACTTTGGCCCGAGTTCCTCGTCGCCTTGCTCTGCTTCGCCCTCTTCTACTGTTACTACCGCCTCTTTTTCAAAAGTCCGACCGCCATGCCGGTGAATTGGCCCGTCGCCGGGATGTTGCCCGGCCTTCTCGCCAACCTCCACCGACTGCACGATTGGGCCACCGAGATCCTCCGGGAGACCGGGTGCACCTTCTCATTCCGGGGGCCCTGGTTCATGGGCATGGACTACGTCATCACCTGCGACCCTGCGAACCTGCAGCACATCTTCAACGCCAACTTCTCCAATTACCCCAAGGGCGACGAGTTCGCCGAGATCTTTGACATCCTCGGCGATGGTATATTCAACGCGGACGGGGAGCTGTGGAAGCGGCAGCGCGCGAAGGCGCACGGCTTGTTCATGGACCGGAGCTTCCGGTCCTTCGTCTTCGCCGCCAGCCACGATAAGGTCGAGAAGGGGCTGCTACCGCTCCTCGACGAGCTCGCAAGGCGGGCCGAGGCGGTGGACTTGCAGGACGTGTTTCTCCGGCTCACCTTCGACATGACCTCCTACTTGGTCTTCGGAGTTGACCTCTGCTGTCTCTCCGTCGACTTCCCCACCGTCCCCTTCGCGCGGGCCATGGACGACGCCATGGCGACGTTGCTGCTCCGCCATGCCGTGCCGCCTGCGTGGTGGAAGTGGATGAGGCGGTTCCGCGTCGGCGCGGCGGAGAGGCGGATGGCGGCGGCTAGGAAGGAAATCGATGGTTTCATATCCGAATGCGTGGCGGAGAAGAAGAAGAAGAACTCCAACCACGACAAAACTAACACCGACCTACTCTCGTCTTACATGAACGACGACGACCAAGAAGAAGCAGCACTCCACCAAAAGTTCCTCCGCGACACGGCCATGAACTTTATGCTCGCCGGAAGGGACACCACCGGTGCAGCTCTGTCATGGTTCTTCTGGTTGCTGTCGAAGAATCCCACGGCGGAAGCGAAAATACTGGAGGAACTAAAGACCATATCTCCAGAAAAGGATCGATCGAGCTCCGCCACGGTTCTTTTCGAGGCAGAGGAGCTGGGGAAGATGGTGTACCTCCACGCCGCCCTCTGCGAGGCGCTGAGGCTGTTCCCGCCGGTTCCATTCGAGCACAAGGCAGCGGTACGGCCGGAAACGCTCCCGAGCGGGCAGAGAGTGGAGCGGGGCACCAAAGTGCTGGTGTCTCTGTTCTCCATCGGGCGGATGGAGGGGGTGTGGGGGATGGACTGCGGCGAGTTCCGGCCGGAGCGGTGGATCTCGGAGAAAGGGAGGCTGCGGCATGAGCCTTCGTACAAGTTCATGTCCTTCAACTCGGGGCCACGGACATGCCTGGGGAAGGAGGTGGCCTTCACTCAGATGAAGGTGGCGGCGGCGGCCATGCTCTACAATTTCCGGGTGGAGGCGGTGGAAGGGCACGTAGTGGAACCGAAGCTTTCGATAATCCTTCACATGAAGAATGGATTCCATGTCAGGATTAAGAGGAGATGTGCATCGCCATGAAACGCCCGGCCGACCGATCGAATTCGGAGCTGCATTCATCTTCATTATCACTCTGGTTATATTAATAATCAGTAAATAAGCAATCTTGTGTGCTTAATCTGTTGCACAGATCGATTGCAAGCTAATTTGCAGTGAAATAATTGGGAAACAGTTGAAATGAGCAGTGTTTGTATCTAAGCCAATGTTTGTTTGGATGGGCTACAAGTACAACCACACATGTAAAGTACCCACTGCCAAATGTGCCATCCTTCTCTAGTCATGAAAATGCATAGGATCCACAGCTCATAGTCTAAATATTCACGTGGCAATGTGAGCCCTAGTTGGGACTAGGTTAAGAGCATCCACAATCCACTCTCATTATAATACTCTCCATCTCATTAAAAAACGTGGAATCCACTATCACATACCTTTTATAACAATATATCTCTTTCATCAATATTTCTTTTAACATTAACACTTATTATTTATGCATCTCATCGTCCACTCAATCATCTTAAAATTATATCATATTAAATAAATATATTTTAAAACTATTTTAAAATATTAATATTATTAATAATAATCTTATTTTTAAAATAATAATTTTACTATTTTTAAAAAATAATATTAAAAATTTTATTCAATTTTAAAATAACCATTAAAACTAACTATTTTAATAAATATAATTAAAAAATAAAAAATATATACGTGGGATGGGCCTAGCTGGCCCAACCCACTTTTAATTGAACGCATTCATAACACTCATCCACAATGATATTTAACACCAATGGAATATTATAATACCTAATAAGTGACGTTAACGCATCCATTGTGGATGCTCTAATAAGTGACTCTTTTGGTGGCACTGTTTGATGTATGGTACATGCATTTAACATCCACGAATATTTGAGTTGCGAGTATAAAATTATACGATAAGATTGTATTTTCAATAGTGTCCGATTCTTTCTTGAGATTTCGTATTAATGGAGTGGACTGTTCCTTATTTAATTTAATCAGTAAGATTATAACAATTAAACTGTATACTATTTGTAATTATTGTCTCAAACTAATTAGTGTGGCAATTGGTATCTCTAGCATAACTATGAAGAAATTATTTTCAAGGAACAACCATGAAGATTATTCATCCACACTATATTAAATATGTTTGTTATGCCAATTAGCACCTAAGTATGATTTTATTTTTAACCACTAGTTGATTATATACTCAAATTTTCTAACTCTTATATATTAATGAACCACTACCTCCATTATATACGTGGGTGATAATGCTCACTCCAAGTGCCCCTCTACTGTCGGCCCGACGACATATGGAAAGAAGTTAAATCATAGCGATCGATTTGAGATCTCTTTAGGTGTGGAAGATTTTATTCCCCAATAGATTGTTTCCTTGGGGATTCAATCTCTACTCTTATATGACAATCTACCACCCAAGTGTCAACTCAGTTATATCGAACACTACCTCCATTATACAAATCCTTATTTATGTGGATAGGGGTGTAATCAAACCAAGTTAAGTCGAATAGTAAGAGGCATCAAGCTCGAGCTCAGTTCGTTTTCCCTAAGCTCGAGCTCGATTCGAGCTTTAATTCTTAAGCTCGAGCTTGGTTCGTAATGAAATTAAATAATTCATTAACGACTCGAGTTTTGTTTAAAAGTGACTCATTTAAAAGTTAAACGAATTTAGTTCGAGCTTGATTCGAAAATAGCTCGTTTAAAATTTAAACGAGCTTAGTTGGAGCTCAGCTCGTTAATATATAATATTTATAATTCATATAATATATATATAATATGATAATACGAGCATTTTAACAAAAATGTTCGTAAGCCTCTTAACGAACACGTTCACAAGCTTTTAAACGAATATGTTCGTGAGTTCACGAACCAAATACTGTTAAGCTTGAGCTCGGCTTGATAATGTTTATGAGTTTGAAATCAGGCTCGAGCTCGGCTCGTTAACTTAATCTAACAAACTCGAACGAATTTTTTTTGAACTGAGACTCGAATAATTCGCGAGCAGCTTAGCTCGTTTACATCCCTATATGTGGATAATTACCCTCAGGGCGTATCGCACAGACGATGGACTCATGACATTTCTGGTGTAATAGCCAGGGATTGAATCTCACGAGAACTCACGACCTGTCATCCACTCCACCACACACCTCCTATTTGTGTACCTGAATTTACCTCCCTCCATATACTACAAGAAAAAGTAGCTCTAGTGATGGAATATTTCATTGCTAATCCATCAATTAAACTCGTCGCTAAAAAATCGATCGCTGATGTCATTTAATGATGGAATTAAATTTCTATCATAAATTAATGACAAAATTAAATTTTCATCGTAAATTAGTAATGAAACATTAAACTTTCATTGCTAATTAACGACAGAATATTTAATATTCTGTTGTTAAAGCTAAGTCCTTAAAAATTTTAGCAGAACCTCCTCATTTTCATATTTTTCCTATTTACATTTACATAATCAAACAATATACCATCATAAATTATGGTTTTCACAATATACAATTACATTCACAACACTTCCCTTTAATCCATATATTCACATCACAATCTACTTAACACAAACGATACAATTATATCAAATCCATAAATCACACATCCACAATGTATTCACAAATTCACATATACACAAACAAAATAACATACACTAAAAATGATACATCTCAAAACCAATCCAACAAGTTTTCAATTTTAATCCCAACATATCAAATCCAATACAACAAATATCCAACAAAGATGAATATCTCAAATTTAACTACCAATATAGGAATCTAATAAATCCAAATACATTACCAATGATAATAAAACATTCTAACTAACACATCAACTCTCATTCCAAAACTAACTATAGTAGTATCGAATCCTGCAAAAAATATAATAACATAGGTATTAATAAAATAAGAAAAAACTACATCATTATAATTATGACTAACAAATTAAATTTAAACTTATTCTACACTATAATAAAAAAGATTAATAAAATAATTATTTTATACATATGCATGCTAGTTTGGATATAATGATATATAGAATATATTATCATCTACAATGTTGATGATGATATATAGAATATATTATCATCTACAATGTTTTTGAAAAAATATATATATAATTAGAGATGCATCTATTATGAAAATTAATAGATCTAATTTGCATGTTCATAAGTGATAAACAAAAAAAGAAAAGTCAAATGTCAACACACCTTTTAGTCAGCTACTGATTAGTATCGTGAGGATCCTGAGGGTCTCTTGAGAGTCAAAACCATACAGCGTTTGACTCATCCGAGCCATGAATTCCTACATTTCCCATCTAATTTGCTTGTATCTCATTTGGGCTTGCCGAGACTCTTAAAATTCTTGTTCTAATGAAGAGAGTTAATTTTTCAATTCTTGATTTTCTTACTTTAAGGTTTCTACTCTAATAGATGATTCGTCTGGGACGACCCCTAACTCTAAGGGTCATCACACGATCATATACAACTCTCACCTGAGATCCAAGATCATAGAAGGTGAATGTTTTTTTTTCTTTCACCGATCACATCATAATAAATCTCATTTACTTGATCGGTGGATATAGAGTCTCCGTCTCACCTCCCTCTGTATCAGGCTGAGATGTCTGTGCCACTCTAACAACATTTCATCCTATTTTTAAAAATTTATATAAGATATACAATCAGAATAACTAATCATTGGTAATAGTTAAATATATTAAACTTTAAATTCTTACATTTAATATCTTTGATCAAGGATCAACAAATGTGTCATTCTTGACTTATGTGTCTTTGTAAATACCTCCCTACAAGTAGGAGGTTGTTGTAATTCATTTTTCTGAATATTTAGTGATGTAATTAAATCAAAATAAAATCATTGATAATTAAATAATTCTTATATAAATATATTAATTGTAAACTCATCAAGTCTATGACATGCTCTACGATCGATTGAAATCCAGCTATATGTTTTGTGGATTCAGTGTTAAGGTCAGCCAACTTAGTGTTTCTATTAGCTCGAGCTATCGTTGAATTTGACTGCCATCTTTTTGCAGCTCATATGGTTTGTCATATAATCCAAACATCACCTGATATAAAAGATGGTCTTGTTCCCTTTCTTCTATATTTATATAGCAAATCCATGTAGAGTTTACAAATTAATATAAAAAAATAAAACTCCTGGTAATAAAACTTATCAAAAAAATTTATAATAAAAATCTCTCATCTTCTAGTCTACATGTCTTCATGTAGTACCAAAAGGGCACACTCTTTTTTTAAATTTACTAGATATGTACATCATTACTCGATGGCTTGCATAAAAATATATAAATATTAGGTATATGTTACAAAAAATATATAAATTAAAAATTACTAATAACATTAATGTTTATCAACTCTCAACAACCCGCAACACAGTCTAATCATATCACCTTAGGAATTCATATCCAAGCTTCATGAGCCTGTGATGATCTCCAAGTGTGCTAAGAAATTTGCTCTCATAGTGGTTGGGGTATAAAATTCAATTCAGTACTATAACTCATGAATGAAGATATATGTTCTTAGTTGTACAAAAAGTGAAAGCAAAATGAAGGAATAATTGATTGGAAGAAATTCAATTACTCAACGAACTGAAAGGTTTAGACTATTTTCTTGAGAATATATGCACTTCAATTAGGATCTAGAGAAAATTTGTAGTATGATGTAAAGCAATTCTTAGAAGAAGAAGGTTTATGGTTTGTTTGTCCAAGTAGGGCCATGGAGGAGAAAGGATCTTAATTGAACTCTTTTTTTGTTAGCTAGGTAGTAGCAATCGATTAGTAAACCTTAAACCTTGAATTCAGGGAGAAAAAAGGAGGTTTGCTGATTGAGAAATCGATTGTTGTTGGACAGCATGCAACAATCAATTATTAGACCGTGTCAAGCGGATAGAAGGATTCTAAATCGATTAACCGGTTCGACTAAGTAAGTAATAGATTGTTGTGTCTTAGCAATCAATTATTCAGGTAAAATTGATAGTTCCATAAGTGTTAACGGTCGAATTATAGTAAGGCAATCGATTGGTAAAAATAAACAATCGATCACTAGGCGAAAATCGACCCAAATATAATCCTATAAAAGAGGATTTTGAGGTTATTTGAAGGGGTTGATTTTTGAAAGGTTGGAGACAAAGTATTATTGCATTTCCCACCATCAAGAGGCATTCCAAAGAGACAAAAGAGCAAGCAAAGTAAAGATTCTTATAAAGTAGTTTACTTTCATGTATTTCCTTTCTATTTCATATTCTTATTGTAAGAGACTTCTCTGACTTCAGAAGGTATCTAAGAAGGAGAAGCATAGTGGGAATAATCATTAGAATTAGACCTTAGATGTAGTGGCCTTGGAAGGTGATGAATCAAGTAAAATCTTACTAAGTTGTGCATGTGACATCAGTTTTGATTCAAGTTTTCGCTGCACATTCAAACAATGAGTACAAAATCAAGACGAAGCGAATAGAGTTATTCACCTCCCTCTAACTCGCACGAGTCCTAACACGTTCTTGCACTAAAGTGAAGGTGAAGAGGCACCTCAAGAATATGTTTCATTTTGTATCTTCGTACATGACTACTCTTTTTTTAATGACCCACCAAAGTATTTGATTATTTGAACCGACTAAATGTTGAGATGATCAATCTGACCCCACAAAATTTCTCATTGGTCATCAAGGTAAATCAAAAAGTACGCAGTTGTCCTGTCAAGCGGCTCCAACATCTTAGGTTTGTCATCCTACTAAAGAAAAATTTCCATACAAAACGGCATAGTTGGGAATCGAATCATGAATTCCTGAGTGGCCTTTATCGATATGAACTTAAAAGAGTTTAAAATTTTTTTAAAAATAAACTTAAATAAATTAAAAATTATTTAAACCGTATAATATTAATTTAATATAAATCTTGAATTTTTAAAATCATTAATGATTTTTTAATAAAATAATTAAAATTTTATTTTATTATTTACTTTGTTTGATTTACTTCACCTTTTTTTATATTTGTAATTAGATATTAAAAAACAATAATAATTATTTTAATGGATCATCTAATGGCAAAGAAGAGTATAAGTGTATCTTATAGAGAGATACCAGCAGATTTACTGAATGCGCATGAGCAGGCTGACATCGAGCCAAAAGTTCGATCGAGGCTTCTCTCTCTTGAGCAGTTATGTGTAAGAGCAGATTGAAAGACTGCTACTGTCGCTGCTAGACGTCACGTGCTTTTGTTCTTCTGTAGCACGGAATGTGCATGAGTAGTCTGACATCAACGGCATCAAATTTATTATCACTTTATTATAATTTCAATATCTCAATAATTATCAAATATTTTTAGTAAAACGTATATAAAGCCAATAAATGCATCATTGTTATACATTTTTAACAAAATGTTTGATGAGTTTAGAGATATTAATACGTACTTTTGAGATTTTTAAAAATATATAATTATTTTTTTATATTTTGAATTTTCTATGTTTATGAGTATTTTTTAATCAAATTTACAAATAGTTCGATGATAGATAATTAGACAGATACCTGCGTCTGGAAGGGCCTCCATGGCGTCCTTCAGCATGCTATTCAAATGGGCATGGAACTAACAGATCTATCTTCTCCCTTATCCTGCGCTACGCATTCGTGTGTGACGTCCTAATCCATCCCCGTTGCCGCCGCCTTGTCCGGTTACCGTCGGCCATCAATTTGGCCGCGATCGACGTGCCGCTCATCGGCGCTCTATCCGATGACGGATTTTGATCGAATAATGGCTAGAATCTAGCGAATTTGGTCGGAAGCCGGGCTGATCGCGGCCGATAGTGGCCGCGCTACTGTCGACCCTATTTCCAATCGAAATTCATCGGATTTCAGCCACTATCTAACCGGAATCCGATGTCAGACGGAGCGCCGACGAGCTGCGTGTCGATCGCGCCCGAGGGAGAGGTCGACAATAGTCGGACAGCACGGCGATGGATCGCGAGTGTTGCGGATTCCTTGTCGTGTATATATATATATATATATATATATATATATATATATATATAGAAAATTGATCTGCCGCGCGACTGATTCCTGTGCACCCGTGCGTGAATCAATCCCGACCGTCCATTTTCGCGATGCACAGTATTTCTCCTCGGACGTTTGCCGCTTCTCCGCCGCTGTTCACCGCCGTCCGGCCATCTCCGGCCACCGGACCGGCGGCGATGGATGCGCAACTCGCCGGCGCCGGGTCCGGTGGCCGTATTCCGGCCAAATTCGGCCAGAATCCGGCCGAATTTCGGCCGAAATCGGCCAAATTCGGCCGGAATCTGGCCGAATTTCGGCCGAAATCGGCCAACAGCTACTGTTGGCCGATTCCGACCGAAATCGGCCGGATTCCGGCCGAATCACGGCCGGAGATCGGCCGCGGTCGACGCGCCCGGCGCCGGCGCGTCGACCGCGGGCGCTCGACCGCGGCCGGTCTCCGACCGTGATTCGGCCGGAATCCGGCCGATTTTCGCTGAAATCGGACAAGGGTCGTTCTATCGCGTTTCTGGCCGGATTCCGATCGGATTCCGGCCACAATCCGGCCGGAATCCGGCCCCGGCCGGAGTGCCGGCGAGCTGGCTTTCCAATGCGTCCAGTCCGGCGGCCGTCGGTGACCGGACGGCGGCGCGACGGCGGTGGAAGCGGCGGTGGGTCGGAGCTGTCGCGCAGGTGTCACGCGGGATGTGTCGCGCGGCAGATCAGGACTATATATATATATATATATATATATATATATATATATATATATATATATATATATTCGCTTGATGATTAATACGTTTCCTTATAGAAAAGAGATCCCACCACCGATCGAGCTCCTCCAAATTAAGTCCAAACGATGGTGGCTGCCAATAGCACTAATTGCTTCTCCATGGCTCTCCTGCAACTTTGGCCCGAGTTCCTCGTCGCCTTGCTCTGCTTCGCTCTCTTCTACTGTTACTACCGCCTCTTTTTCAAAAGTCCGACCGCCATGCCAGTGAATTGGCCCGTCTCCGGGATGTTGCCGGGCCTTCTCGCCAACCTCCACCGACTGCACGATTGGGCCACCGATATGCTCCAGGAGACCGGGTGCACCTTCTCATTCCGGGGGCCCTGGTTCATGGGCATGGACTACGTCATCACCTGCGACCCTGCGAACCTGCAGCACATCTTCAACGCCAACTTCTCCAATTACCCCAAGGGCGACGAGTTCGCCGAGATCTTTGACATCCTCGGCGATGGAATATTCAACGCGGACGGCGAGCTGTGGAAGCGGCAGCGCGCGAAGGCGCACGGCTTGTTCATGGACCGGAGTTTCCGGTCCTTCGTCTTCGCCGCCAGCCACGATAAGGTCGAGAAGGGGCTGCTACCGCTCCTCGACGAGCTCGCAAGGCGGGCCGAGGCGGTGGACTTGCAGGACGTGTTTCTCCGGCTCACCTTCGACATGACCTCCTACTTGGTCTTCGGAATTGACCTCTGCTGTCTCTCCGTCGACTTCCCCACCGTCCCCTTCGCGCGGGCCATGGACGACGCCATGGCGACGTTGCTGCTCCGCCATGCCGTGCCGCCTGCGTGGTGGAAGTGGATGAGGCGGTTCCGCGTCGGCGCGGCGGAGAGGCGGATGGCGGCGGCTCGGAAGGAAATCGATGGTTTCATATCCGAATGCGTGGCGGAGAAGAAGAAGAAGAACTCCAACCACGACAAAACTAACACCGACCTACTCTCGTCTTACATGAACGACGACGACCAAGAAGAAGCAGCACTCCACCAAAAGTTCCTCCGCGACACGGCCATGAACTTTATGCTCGCCGGAAGGGACACCACCGGTGCAGCTCTGTCATGGTTCTTCTGGTTGCTGTCGAAGAATCCCACGGCGGAAGCAAAAATACTGGAGGAACTAAAGACCATATCTCCAGAAAAGGATCGATCGAGCTCCGCCACGGTTCTTTTCGAGGCAGAGGAGCTGGGGAAGATGGTGTACCTCCACGCCGCCCTCTGCGAGGCGCTGAGGCTGTTCCCGCCGGTTCCATTCGAGCACAAGGCAGCTGTACGGCCGGAAACGCTCCCGAGCGGGCAGAGAGTGGAGCGGGGCACCAAAGTGCTGGTGTCTCTGTTCTCCATCGGGCGGATGGAGGGGGTGTGGGGGATGGACTGCGGCGAGTTCCGGCCGGAGCGGTGGATCTCGGAGAAAGGGAGGCTGCGGCATGAGCCTTCGTACAAGTTCATGTCCTTCAACTCGGGGCCACGGACATGCCTGGGGAAGGAGGTGGCCTTCACTCAGATGAAGGTGGCGGCGGCGGCCATGCTCTACAATTTCCGGGTGGAGGCGGTGGAAGGGCACGTAGTGGAACCGAAGCTTTCGATAATCCTTCACATGAAGAATGGATTCCATGTCAGGATTAAGAGGAGATGTGCATCGCCATGAAACGCCCGGCCGACCGATCGAATTAGGAGCTGCATTCATCTTCATTATCACTCTGGTTCTTGTGTGCTCAATCTGTTGCACAGATGGATTGCAAGCTAATTTGTAATGAGCAGTGTTTGTATCAAAGCCAAAGTTTGTTTAGATGGGCTACAGCCTACAAGTACAACCACACATGCACTGCCAAATGTGCCATCCTTCTCTAGTCATGAAAAAATAAATGATAATCCCAGTTAGTCGTATTGATTCAATTCTTGAGGGTGACCGGTCGGTCCTATAAAAATTTTCCACCGGCCATCAGGGTAAATAGGAAAGCGCACGCAGCGGCCAACGGCCAACCCAGATACCCAACATCTTTTGAATGCGATCCTCATTTGAAAGAAAATTTCTGTAAATACACCGTAGCTGGAGATCAAATCGCGGGTACCTGGGTGACAACCTGAATGTCCTACCGCGATACCATGGCCCCGGGGACTTCTCTAGTCATGAAAATGCATAGGATCCACAGCTCATTGTCTGATTATTCACATGGCAATGTAGATTAAGTCCATAGCATTCCGAGGCCCTAGCAAAGGTGACGATGCTCATTCCAAGTGTCCCTTAGATTGTCAGTCCCATGTCATGTGGGAAGAGTTAAATCAAGGTGACTGAGCAAGTCCTCATTGGGTATAAGAGATTTTATAGAGATTTTATTCTTCAAGGACTTTTTTTTTTTTTGGAGATTCAATCTTTATTCTTATATGATAATTTACTATTCAAGTATCAACTCGGCTATATTCCAAAGGCGCTACCTCCATTATATAGATCTTTATTTGATGGACAATTTTTTAATCATTGGGAGTAATATAAAGGATACTAATAATTTTTATCCAAGTCTATTCTTCTTTGGTATTAATTAAACTACTTCCTCATCTAGAAAGTTATGTTCACTAATCAAAATAAATAACTCTCTTGCATTCTTCACTCCCTAATTATCTTGTCCTCACACATAGGAGCATCATTGCATTACTCTAGTTCATTACCATCGCACTGTTAAATATTGCCTTTGTCGTCAATTAGATTTATTAATTTATGCATAGATCTACTTAACAACGTGGAAAATGTGTTAAAAGAATACTCTGTTTACTCATATAGTAATACAGTAATACTCAACGTGCTATAGATTAATGGTTGATCTTCTAAGATGGTCCATGAGTTAGTTTGCTATATTTTTAAGAAATTCGATCTGTTAGAACTCTAAAATGTACAGTGGACTTTTGTTAAGATCAATATCAATATTACATCTAAGGTCAGTTGACTTTTGTTAAGATTGGTGTGAGTTACCACGTTTTGCGTCGACTTTGAGAATGCACAGAGGAAATTTTGGACACAATAAACAATACAGCACAGCACTATACATCATAATTTTATTTGGTTTGGAATCTCCTGTTTCTACTCTAGTCCTAACGATTCTTCACGATCTTTTTCTTGTCAGATACCGAGATAGAAAACCCTCTTACAACACATGTTCTTACAAATAATGCATGTCAAATAAAATAAAAAATCTACACAAGTGAAGTTAGCTTTGCTCCTTGTTGATCGCTTTAAAATGTCTCTTGTTGGTCAAAAAAAATACAACAGCACTTCATCCTTAAACCCTTAAAAATTAATATCTTCAAATCTCCTCTCTATTTTAGAGGGTTATTATCAAGTTGATTTTCTCGTAGCAATCGATTGTCAAGATCCACCAATCGACTTGGAATTCTACCGTTGCTTTGACTTGTCAACTTAATGACTCAATTTATCTTATCGATTGCTAAACATCAAGTGCTACCAATCGATTTCTAATTCATAACAATCGATTACATCACCTATTATATATTGCTACAATGTCAACAATTGATTGTTGGAACCAACAATCAATTGGTAGCTAAGCAGTTGAACCGGGCATTTGAATTGCAACTATTTGTTTGTTGCTACGGTGTTAGTAGTCAATTGGTAGCCGAGCAATTAAACTGAGCAGTTGAGTTAATTCTAACCTCAAACCTTGAATTCAAGGTTTCCGTAATTCATTTGAACTTTCCTTTTGCTAACTCTCAGTTGGATTTTCCTACTGTCAAGTATCTGGTCAACCTTAACATACTCAATCAACTACCATATGACTCTTCATATTACTCAAACATTGAAACTCAATATAAGTAAGCTCGAGCTTGGTCAACCGAACTTAATCAACCTAGTCAACTTTAGTCTGAAGTCAATTGCATCAATAATCTTTTCTTTTTTAATATTTGATAATATAGTTAAGTTGAGGTTAACTCATTAGCCTAGCATTTACTTTTCCATGCTAAAACATGAATGAAGATTTTCTAACTTAAATATTTTAATTTTAATAATTTCTATCTAAGCACACATACCCATCGTGGTGAGACAATATTAAAGCAACTTATTTAGCTATCAATCTAATTTTTTATATTCATATAATTTGTTGGTGCAAGGAGCACTAGTATGTTATCAGGGTTTTGATATTTGATAATATACCTAGGTCTGGTCAGTTTGACCAAGGGTTGATCCAAATAAGATTTGATGTTTGAATGTGAGTAAAATCTAGTCAGATCAAGGTTGACTAGAAGACTATCAAGAAGTCCTAGTCGGTTAGACCAGGCAAGAAGAAGTCCTAGTTGAGGCTAAGCAAGGAAAATCCTAGTTGGAGGCTAGGCAGGGGAAGTCCGAGTTGAGGCTAGGCAATCCTAGTTGGAGGCTAAGAGAAGTCTTGGTGAATGAAGCTAGATAGAAAGTCCTAACTGGAAGTTAGGCAAGGGAAAGTCCAAGCAGGTCAAGGGTGATCGAGTGTTTGACAAGTGAAAAGTTTACCTATGGAAGTGACTAGTTCTAATTGAAGGTTAGATAAAAGAAAGTCCAAACAAGTCAAGGATAATCAAATGTTTGGCGGGTGGAAAGTTTAACTATGAAAGTGACTAGTTCTAACTGGAAGTTTGACATGAATAAGTCTAGTAGGTTAGACATACATGGTAAGGCTTAGGTTAGCCTAGTAGGTTAGACGGACTATAGGTAGGCTTAAGTTCTTTGTTTGTTTGTATGCTAATATTGCAGGAACCAAGAGCTGGAAGCAAAACTGAAGAAGCATAAGAGGAGCAAACCGAAGCAGTTGAATCAAGTCCGGGGTCAACTCAGGTCAAATTTGAGTTGATTGGATTTGAGCGCCTGGATGTTACTTCAGGCACCTGGATAGTCCAGGCGCCCGGATCAAGAAAAATCAACCCCAATAGACTAACGGAGCTGGATTAGGATAGGATCGGTTCCAAGCGCCCGAATAAAAATCCAGGTGCCCGGAAGAGTCTATATAAGGGTCTCAACGTGCACCATAAGGAGTAACTCTAATTCTCCATGCTCTTTATCTTGCAGTGTTGGTGAACGCAAACGAATCTTGCTCGTGCAACTGGGGAAGCTCTAGGAAGGGTGCGACGCACTCAAAGGCTTCTAGATCGGCTACATGAGAGTTTGATTTTATTTTCAATCTTACTATTGTACTTTACTTTGTGTTATTATTTAGACTGTAAGATGAGTTTCTTTCCTCTGAAAAAGTTTTGGAAAGGAGATCGCTAGTAGACATGTGTCTCTCGTATATAGGTCTTGGATGTACTAACCTTGGATGTTAGGAACCAAGTAAATCCGCGAGTCCCCTATCCGTGTGATTTTAATATCCGCTATGATTGTTTTATAGAACGAACGAATGATGATGTATTATTTACACCCTCCTCTGACGCGTGCACCAGTCCTATATAATTTTCATGTTATATGAAATGATAAGTTGACAATCGTCTATTTCTACATTTCTGCACATGACAAAATTATTAATATCTCTATAAAACCTCTTCAATTGTTAATGACTTCAATTATTAATATCCCCGCACGTTGATCTGGTAGTCCCCCTTTTGCAGCATCGTGTTGTAGACACTGTTTAAGGAGTTGATGAAGCCGACCTCGATTTTGTCCTACATGGCAATGAGAAACTCAGAGGCATCTGAATGAGTGTGCATGATTTTGTCCTACGTGGATGGGCACGACGGCGCCAGGGGCCATGTCAATCCGAGGAGGGGGCGAAGAGGCTGATGCCGTTGATGCTCGAGAATTGGTTCACGAATGTCGACATCATGGCCGCCTTGATGATGCTTGTAAGAAGATCAACACCACTGTGTTACGTTGATATTACACAATGTGGTGCTGGTGTAGAAAGATGTGGTGTTGAAGCTCAAGCTCCATCGACTAATATGTATTGCGCATGGGATCATTGTATTTGTGGGTATAGAAAGGATGTTTTAAAAGCATACTACAAGATGATGAATACAAGCTGACGAATATTGTGGTGTTGGTTTCGAAAGAACAATACCACTACTGTGGTGCTAGTTTCAGGAGAACTATACCACAGTAGTGTTGATCTTTCGAAATCAACACTACAGTATTCGTCAATTGGCACACAACTATAATTTCATTTACGAGACTCAGAATGAGGCTTGTACACCATATCTACCTTCTCCACACTTAACTCCTCCAATACATGTCAAATTTTAAAAATTCAAATTTCCTATAAAAAATCATTGATCAACCTAGAGAGTTCTAATCAAACATATTCCAAGTGCTACAAATTTCTAAAGTGCCCCAGAGTCTATATGTGCCTAGATATATCAACTTAAAGTCATTAACAACAATGATCAAAAAAATTTTAAAGTTTTTGACTTTAAGACAATTGGTACATGCATATAATTTATCGTAGGGATGTCAGAACTAGGTGTTTCCGGTTAATACACTGGGGATCATCAAGCCACCGGTTCACGAACTACTAACGTGCATGCTCTTCAAAGATAGTCGCTCAGAAAGATGAAGAGACCTGCAAAGTACTCCAAGAGAGTTAGAATGACGTCGAGGGTGGGTCCTGGTAAATCATTCCGACGCTCAAGTTAGACTTTTGCGTGAGAAGGAGTTTAATGACTTAGAAAAATTAAGGTTGATATATATATATTTGTGCCCATAGGTATGAACAACCCTTTATAGAGTTAATCTCTGAAATATTAGTTTTTGTTTAGGAAATATTCTGAAATATCTGTTTTAGTTTTAGAAAGATTTGGATCACCCGTGTCTTTTAGGATATTTTCCTATTTCTCTAGAAGAAACAGTCTTAGGCTCCCTTGATTGCGCGGGTCGACTAACTCCTTAGATTAAGCAAGCTCTAAGGTCAAGACTCGAGGCCGAGATAGGGTTAGTGTGTGATGCTGAGTGAGTGTTGAGTCTAAAACTCAAGGTCAAGACTTGAGGCTAAGATGGAGTTGACACGTGATGTCGAGTGAGTGTTGAGATCGAAACTTAAGAGACTCGAGGCCGAGATGAGGTCGACATTTGATGTCGAGTGAGTGCCGAGATTGAAACTCGAGATCGAGACTCGAGGCCAAGATGGGGTCAGTGTGTAATGTCGAGTGAGTGTCGAGACCGGATCTCAAGGTCGAAATCCAAGGCCGAGATGGGGTGGGCACGTGATGTCGAGTGAGTGTCGAAACCGAAACTCGAGGCCAAGATGAGGTCGTCATGTGATGCCGAGTGAGTGTTGAGATTGTCTCGAGGTTGAAATCCGAGACCGAGATGGGGTCAATATATGAAGGTGAGTGGGTGCAGAGGTTAAGTCCTAGACCTTAGAGACAACTACCATCAGGACCTGGGGATGTTGATTTCTTAATTGTTCGCCTCCTGAATATTTCTAATCTTTCTTATTGATTCTACTCCTCCCTATTTTATAGCCACGTGATGTTCCATCAGCAACCACGTGTCAACTCAGAGACTTCACTGTATCACTAGGCATTAACACCAAAAAATACATTCAATGCACTATCCTCTTCCATTACATATCAACTTTTATAAATCCAAATCTTCTAGGTTCATCAATAAGTTTCGATTAAATACATTGATAGATTTAAATAGAGACGGAGCCCCGTGAGGGTTGTCCTTGGCTATAGCCAAACCCTCATGTGATAGAAAATAAATAAACCCTCATGTTTATTATTATATATATTATATTACATCTTGCCTTTTGTAACAAAATAAATAAATAAATAAATTGAATCATCCAATACAAAATGAAGGTGTTGAATTAAAATTTGAGATCGAACAAAATCTATCAAGTAAGCGCGAAGATAAGAAATATATTGGTCCAAACCCAGATTGATTTGGATCTAATTTGACCAAGTTAGTATTGAACCAAGTTTAATTAGATTAAATTGGTTCAATCGATTTAAAATAAGAATTAAGAAATTTTTGAAAAAAAATAGTACCTATCTCCCATTGCCTCACGTGGAAAGCTTCCACGCACCTACTTCTTCTTTTATTCCAGCTCTTTTTCTTCTTCCTCTTCTCAAAAGCAGCATCCCTTCTTCTTCTCTTTCTTTTGTTATTTTTCAGTCGACCAACAACAATCTTAGTTCTTCTTCCTCTCCAACAAGAGTAATCCCTATTTTGTCTTTTCTTGTCATCAGAGTTAGTCGAGATCGTCGAAAAAGACGATAAGACTTCTGTTATCTTTTCTTTTCATTTTTATAGTTGTTTATTGTTTATTTTTCTTTTCCCTTGGTTAGTTCAAGCAAACCAGCAATAGTTCATACTGTTTTGTTTGATTTATCTTTTAGTCTTTTGGTTTACTTTATTTCTCATTTTCAGTCAAATGCTAATAGTGGAAAGAACAAGTTATCATAGCAGTTTTCCAACTCATAATAGGAAGCTCCAATTTTTATTTTATCCAACCTTTCTATTCTTTATCCTAAGTCCAACTTTCTGTTCTTCATCTTAAGTCCAGCCTTCTGTTCTTCGTCCTAAGTTCAACAAACAATCAGTAGTTTATTTGATAGTAACATATATTAAATAGTAATTTAGAAATCAAGATATATAGTGAGATCAATATTCGATAGCAACATATGTTGAATGTCGTCTTTGGAAAGACAAAAAGCAGTCGACTCTGTCGGCGATGGTGAAGTGAGAAAGAGGAGAGTAAGTCACTGTAGCGGAAGTAAGTATTTCCATCCACTCTAATTCTAGCCTCCCCCAAGTATAATTCCTGGATCCATCCATGGATTTAGAGAGCTCTGATCGGACTCATTCCAAGTGTTATAGGTTTCTAAAGTGCTCTAGAGTTTATATGTGCATCGAGCTATCATCTTGAAGCCATTAAAATCAATATCAAAAGGTTTTCAAAGTTTCATATTTTAAAACAATTCGCACATACTCATAACTTTTCGTTGGGATATCAAAATCAATGATAGCCACCATAAATGCCTTTAATGCATTATCCTCTTCCATTACATATCAAATTTTCAAAAATCTAAATCACCTAGATCTATCAATAAATTTCGGTCAAAATTCATTGATGAACTTAGCAAGCTCTGATTGGACTCATTGCAACTATTGTCAATTTCTGTAATGCACCAGAGTCGAAATATGCCCTCCTTTACTATTTGAAGGTAGTCCCAGTAGTATTCAATAGGTTTTTAAACTTTCATAATTATGTTGTTCATATTGGTGTTGATCTTTGAAAATCACCACCACCTTGTGAGAGAAGAATATAATACTGTGATGTTGATTTCGAAAGAACAGCACCAAAGTGGTACTAATCTTTCGAAGAATACACCACAGTGGTGTTGATCTTTCGAAATTAGCACCAGAGTATGTGTCAATTGGCATACAATCATAATATCATTTACGAGGCTCAGGATGAAGCTTGCACACCATATCTACTTTTTCTGTACTCAACTCTTTCATTGCATGCCATTTAAAAATCTAAATCTCCTAGGTCCATGAATGAATTTCGATTAAAACTCATTGATGGATCTAGAGAACTTTGATCGGACTCATTTCAAATGCTACAGGTTTCCTAAATGCTCCGGATTCTATATGTATAAGAGCTATCAACTTGAAGTCATCAACAACAGTGATCAGATGGTTATCAGATGGTTTTCAAAGTTTCAGACTTTAAGACAATTAGCACATACCCATAACTTATCATAGAGATGTCAAAACTATTCATGAGCACTATAAATACCTTCGCTGCAATATCTTCTTCCATTACATGTCAATTTTTCAGAAATCTAAATATCTTAGGTCCATTAATAAGTTTCGATCAAAACTCATTAATGGATATGAAGAGCTCCGATTGTGCTCATTTTAATTCTTGTGAATTTCTGTAGTACACTAGAGTCTATATGTGTCCAGAGATATCAGCTTGAAGTCATTAACAACAACACCAAAATCTATTGGTATTGGTTTTAAAAGATCAACACCAATATAATGTTATTCTTAAAAGAACAAGATCACAGAGTTATAAAAATTTAAAAATCCTTCAAGTCATTGCTGGAAATGCCTTCAAATAGTAAAGGAAGACACATTTGAAGTAAATAATATTAATTTAATATAAATTTGAGAATTTTAAGATCAATCATTTTTAATGAAAATTTTAAAAAAATAATTGAAATTAAAATTTTTTATGTTTTTTTTTCTAATTAGATATTAAAAATAGAAAAAAAATATTTTTACTTTTTATTAACTTTCTTTTATATTTTTAAATTTTTTAATAAAATATTAAAATTAAAAATAAAAATAGATTATCTTGAATTTAATTATTAAATTTAAAAAAATCATATCATGAATATCTTTTATATGAATATCATGGATAATATAATTAAATTTTTATTTTTTTTATTTTAATCAGTACAATTTAAGTTTAAAAAAAATAGGCACGAGAGATCGAGAGAAAAGAAAAAAGAGAAGAGATATTATAACATCCAAATCACAAAATAATTTTTTTTTATTGTGGCTCCGCGTGTTTTGACAAAAAAAGATAATGTGTCGGTTGTTGATGATAGGGATATAATGAAAAATAGATGTATCCTTTGAGAATTCTCAAAGTGAGGTTTGTTTTTTTTTTAGAATTTGATAATTTTAAATGTGCCCTTTAATTAATTACGAACAATAATATATATAAATATATTGGGGCATTGCTTGATGATCACTACGTTTCCAGAAGGAAAAAGATCCCACCACGGCTGCCAATAGCACTAATTGCTTCTCCATGGCTCTCCTGCAACTTTGGCCCGAGTTCCTCGTCTCCTTGCTCTGCTTCGCCCTCTTCTACTGTTACTACCGCCTCTTTTTCAAAAGTCCGACCGCCGTGCCGGTGAATTGGCCCGTCGCCGGGATGTTGCCTGGCCTTCTGGCCAGGCTCCACGGACTGCACGATTGGACCACCGAGATCCTCCGGGAGACCGGGTGCACCTTCTCATTCCTGTGAGTAAATAATCCTGATAAAATTTGAGTTACAACGTTTAGTTTTCTTGATAGTTATCTAAGACTTTTTCTTCCCTAGTTTATGGCTTACGTGGTGTAAAGTTTATGGGTTAAGTGACGTGCACATCTTATCACATCTTGTGTATAAATACAACTCCAAATAATGTAGAGAAAGCAATTCACTGCAATAAAGCTTTTTCCTTTTCGTTGGGTGTTTATTCCTCGTTGTGCCTTTTCTTTTTTTTTTTTCTCTCCTTGCTTTGCTACCGGTGTGGTTTTTGTAGATTCTGAGCCAACAATTGGTATCAGAGCCTTGAATCCACGATTCTACAAAAATGTCGGGCATCCCACAAGCTGCTGCGAAGGAGAACGGCGGAGTGCCATTTCCTTATCCGATGCTAAGCCCTCACAATTACACTGTGTGGGCGATCAAGACAGAGGCGATTCTTGATGCCCAGGGAGTCTGGGAGACGGTGGAGCCAGCAGAAGGAGCCCAGGTAGATGCAAAGAAGGACAAAAAGGCACGTGCATATATCTTGCAGTGTGTCCCCGAAGACATCCTTCTCCAGATCGCAAATAAGAAGACGGCGAAGGAAGTCTGGGATAGCCTCAAGACGAGGTATCTTGGTAGTGATCGGGTGAAGAAGGCACGCGTACAAACATTGAAGAGCGAGTTTGACGCCCTCCGGATGAAGGAGACCGAGACGATTGATGAGTTTGCTGGCAAACTCAGCGCCATGAGCAGCAAATTCTCCACCCTTGGTGCCACACTTGAAGATTCCTCTCTGGTAAAGAAGTTGCTCGATTCTGTCCCTGATAAATTCTTCCCTATTGTTGCCGGTATTGAGCAGTTCCACGACCTTGAGACTATGCCGTTTGAGGAGGCTATAGGGCGACTGAAGGCGTATGAGGAACGAACACTACGATTACATGGCAACACCAACAACACTGAAGGTGAGCTCCTACTTACTCATGCCGAATGGCAAATGCGACAGAAGGGGAGCAACGTGGACACTTCATCAGGAGGCAAGGGGCATGGATCCAACAATCCCAGTCGTGGCAATTGGGCGTGGGCGAGGGCGCGGACGTGGCCGTGGTACGCAGCGCCAAGACAGTGCAGGAGGCACTAGCGGCAACAACAGTGGCGCTCGTGACAAGAGACATATAAAATGTTTCAATTGTGAGAAAATGGGGCATTATGCGTCTGAATGCTACAACAAGCGTCGTGATGAGGCTCACCTCACTTGTGCCACCGATGAAGAGCCAGCACTGATGATGACCGTGTCCCACGAGGAGTCTCACACAAGGCGTGAGCGGCAGGATACCATTCTACTCAGCGAAGAAAGGTTCCTACCGGATATGTATCGCAATGTTAAGAAAGGAGAAGATAAAGACGTCTGGTACCTTGACAACGGTGCTAGCAACCACATGACCGGTCATCGCGAGAAGTTTCAAGAACTAGATGAAACCATCACCGGGAGGGTGAGATTTGGCGATGGATCAACCATTGAGATAATGGGCAAGGGAACGGTTGTGTTTGAATGCAAGAATGGCGATCAGAAGGCTCTCCACGAGGTATACTACATTCCGAAACTTTGTAGTAATATTATGAGTCTTGGTCAATTGACAGAAACTGAGAACGAGGTGCACATGGAAGGAGATACCATGAAGGTGATTGATAGGAGCGGGAAGCTCTTGATGCGGGTAAAGCGAACACAAAATCGCTTGTACAAGATAACCTTGAAGACATTCAAGCAAGTCTGTCTCATAGCAAGCCTAGAAGACCCAACCTGGTTATGGCATGCAAGGCTCGGACATGTCAATTTCCAGGACTTGAAGCTTTTGGGGGAGAAGAAATTGGCAGTTGGTGTACCACTATTGCCCCAGCCAAACAAGTTTTGCGAGGTGTGTGTGATGGCCAAGCATGCAAGGTCACCATTCCCGTACCAAGCAAACTTTAGAGCAGAGAAGCCGTTAGAACTCCTCCATGCTGATATTTGCGGGCCAATCTCACCATGTACACTCGCCGGTAACAAATATTTATTTTTGATTGTTGATGATTTCACAAGGTGGATGTGGGTGTTTCTATTGGCAGCAAAGAATGACGCATTCGAAACTTTCAAGAAGTTCAAAGTCTTGACGGAGAACAAGACTGGGTACAAGATCAAAACACTCCGAACAGACCGGGGCGGCGAGTTTCTATCCACGGAGTTCACTCAGTTCTGTGAAAATGAAGGAATCGAGCGGCACCTCACGGCTCCCTACACACCCCAACAGAATGGTGTTGTGGAGCGCCGTAATCGCACCGTGATGGCCATGGCAAGATCTCTCCTCAAGGGTACACATATGCCGGCAAGGTTCTGGGGAGAGGCGGTTAGGCATGCTGTCTATCTACTAAACCGTCTCCCAACTAAGGCGCTAGGAGAGCGTACCCCATTTGAAGCTTGGATGGGGAGGAAGCCACATCTTGCTCATTTGAGGGTGTTCGGTTGTGTTGCATATGTGAAAAACACAACCCCTCACCTTAAGAAACTCGATGACAGAAGTTCACCCATGGTATACTTGGGTGTCGAGGAAGGCTGCAAAGCTCATCGGCTATTTGATCCAAGGCGTGGCAAGCTACAAGTAAGTAGAGATGTCATATTTCAAGAAAATTGTGAATGGACATGGAATGCAGGTGCTAACAATGAAGAAAATTTGCCGGAGTTTATTATGTTGGATGCATCCTATTCCGACGAGCCGATTGTTGCAGCAGATGCTGAGGCAGGAGTGGAAGAGGTCGCACCAACACCAGAAGCCGTGGTGCCCATGACAAGTGTGTCAAGTCCATCTACACCATCATCGAACGCCCATGCAGCTACCTCATCTTCGGAATCAAATACACCCGAGTCTTATGAAGGGCCAGTCCGTTATAGGTCCCTTGCCGATATCTACGCCAACACTGAGGAAATTGTTGGTATTAATGAAGAGGTGATGATGGTGATGTCTGAAGAGCCGAAATGTTACCAAGAGGCTGCAACCGAGGCTTGCTGGTACAAAGCAATGGAGGAGGTTGTAATTGCCATGAAGTGTCTTGGAGGTCTTTATACTGGAATTAACACAAAACACATTGTGATGCCAAGCAAGATGGTAGCTGAATATACAGGCTTGTGTGTACAACCACACAAAGCTATTGTTGGCGCTAATGCTTTTGCTCATGAAAGTGGCATCCACCAGGATGGGATGCTCAAACACAAGGGTACATATGAAATTATCTCTCCTGAAGACATTGGATTAGCTCGTGCAAACGAATCTGGCATTGTCCTCGGAAAGCTTAGTGGACGCCATGCTTTGAGGTCTAGATTGTTGGAGTTTGGGTATGAGATCGATGGGAAGGAACTTGATGATGTCTTCAAACGCTTTAAAGAAGTTGCTGAGAAGAAAAAGCGCATATCTGACGAAGACTTGGAGGCACTAATCTCGGATGAAATATTTCAGCCTCCTGTTATTTGGTCTCTTGGAGAACTACAGGCCACATGTGGAACACTTGGTCTGTCTACAGCAACTGTAAAATTAATAGCTTCTGATGGAGAAGAGAGAATTGCTTGCTCCATTGGCACAGGTCCAGTTGATGCTGCTTATAAAGCCATTGATAGCATAGTTGAGGTGCCTGCGGTTCTGAAGGAGTATGTTTTAAATGCAGTAACTGAAGGCATAGATGCAATTGCAACCACACGAGTGGTTATAAGCGGAGATGGCAGTCATACAGCAACACATGCCTTAACAGGGCAGGCTATGCATCGAACGTTCAGTGGAAGCGTAGCTGCCATGTGACAACTACTCAGCGTTCGTGATTTACAGCCATATCAGGATTAGGGGGAGTAATGTGAGTAAATAATCCTGATAAAATTTGAGTTACAACGTTTAGTTTTCTTGATAGTTATCTAAGACTTTTTCTTCCCTAGTTTATGGCTTACGTGGTGTAAAGTTTATGGGTTAAGTGACGTGCACATCTTATCACATCTTGTGTATAAATACAACTCCAAATAATGTAGAGAATGCAATTTCACTGCAATAAAGCTTTTCTCCTTTTCGTTGGGTGTTATTCCTCGGTGCCTTTTCTCATTTTTTTTCTCTTTGCTTTCTGCCGGTGTGGTTTTTGTAGATTCTGAGCCAACAACAGCACTCCACCACAAGTTCCTCCGCGATACGGCCATGAATTTTATGCTCGCCGGAAGGGACACCACCGGTGCAGCTCTGTCATGGTTATTCTGGTTGCTGTCCAAGAATCCCACGGCGGAAGCGAAAATACTGGAGGAACTAAAGACCATATCTCCAGAAAAGGATCGATCGTGCTCCGCCACGGTTCTTTTCGAGGCAGAGGAGCTGGGGAAGATGGTGTACCTCCACGCTGCACTCTGCGAGGCGCTGAGGCTGTTCCCACCGGTTCCATTCGAGCACAAGGCAGCGGTGCTGTCGGAAACGCTCCCGAGCGGGCAGAGAGTGGAGCGGGGCACCAAAGTGCTGGTGTCTCTGTTCTCCATCGGGCGGATGGAGGGGGTGTGGGGGAAGGACTGCGGCGAGTTCCGGCCAGAGCGGTGGATCTCGGAGAAAGGGAGGCTGCGGCATGAGCCTTCGTACAAGTTCATGTCCTTCAACTCGGGGCCACGGACATGCCTGGGGAAGGAGGTGGCCTTCACTCAGATGAAGATGGCGGCGGCGGCCATGCTCTACAATTTCCGGGTGGAGGCGGTGGAAGGGCAAGTAGTGGAGCCGAAGCTTTCGATAATCCTTCACATGAAGAATGGATTCCATGTCAGGATTAAGAGGAGATGTTCATCGCCATGATTTATCAGGAGCTGCACTCATCTTCACCTTCATTATCACTCTGGTTATTGTTAGTAATCAGTAAATAAACAATTAAGCTTGTGTGCTCAATCTGTATGCACAGATCGATTGCAAGCTAATTTGTAATGAGCAGTGTTTTATCAAAGCCAAAGTTTGTTTGGATGGAGTAAAACCACCAACTGCCAAATGTGCTATCGTTCTCTATGGTCATTAAAATGCAAAAGATCCATTAATCCACAGCTCAGCGTCTAATTCTTCACATAACAGGACAAGGCAATGCAATTAGACCCATAACATTTGTGGGTGGCTATAGAAAGGAAGACTGCCCTCCTAATTAACCCACATACTATTTATCTCAAGAAATCAAATTATGGTCTTCATTTGGCCTGATTTAATTTTATCCTTAATTAGTTGACTATGTACTTAATTAAGTGAATAACTTTTTAATCACTTGGAACTCTAAAAAATATCTACTATAATTCCCTCTAGAACTAATGCAAAATATAAGATGGTCATTTGGCTTTAACTTCTATCAAAGCACACCTATCCACTACAAGTGTATCCAAAAATTAGTGGGACAATCAGGGATTGTTTGGTATCTAATTTATCTCTTTTTATCTAACCGTGGGATCGACGATGAGGGATGTTTGGCATGAACGTTATCATATTTTTTTTTCATCAAAGAATTGGTGTGATAAATTCAAATAGACCCAAGGTATGATATGATGGTAAGAGATAGAATGTTTTCTCTAAGTAGTTAGGGTTTAAAACTCATACAACGCATGTATGTGACATTTGAATAATTAGTGATGTTGAAATGTTACTTCAAAAGTTACTTTGCTTCTTAAATTTATTTGATAGATAGAATGTGAAGTAAACTATCCATCCAAAATATATTGATGTAAATTAGATACTTAATAAAAAAAATAGTTAGACAACATTTAGCTATCAATCTAATTTTTTATATTCATACAAAACATCTCAGAGTGCCACAGGCTGACAACTGTCTATCTCTACACACAGACAGACATGAATCAAATTATTAATATTTTATAAAACCTCTTCCTGGTGATCAAAGTTATTGTCTTTCACCTCCAGCTGAAGTTGCAACATTTTACAGAATAACATTTTCCAAATAAACAAAGGTACTAACTGTAGATAAATTCAACAGCATTTTACAGAATAACATTTTGTGCTATGACCTGTCATCCTCGATTAATTTATGCATGCAGAATACACAAAATCAACTTCATCCTCCTCATCTTCTTCTGCATCTTCCAATTAACTTCACCAGCTCTTTCACCTTTTCCAGCAGTCTACTGTATGCGTTTGGATCATCGATCATATGATGCCACCAAGCAGACAATCCACAGTCATTCAACATTACTGGAACAGAGATGCAATGGATAATATGTTATATTAACATTCACTAAGAATACAACTTTGTTAGATTTCTTCTCTCAATGATGTATCGACGATAACTTGATTCTTTATCGATGGATTTATGAATGTGCTAAAGCCATCTGAAGTGTTCCCCCCTTAATTCTATGTCAACCTCAACTTTGTTAGCTTATCAAGCACACCTAGCTGCAAATACACAGGTATTTGTACTAAACCCTCAGATTCAGTCTGAGGGTGTATATCATAGCAAGAAAACCATCACTATTATATCTTTGTAAAACATGTTAAACAAGAAAGCAAATGCACTAGTGAAACAAAAAAGTATGAACATAACAAAGATAGAACTCCTGCTACCTTCTATATCTGTGGAAGAAAGGGTAGTCAAGACTTACAAGCTCCTTAAAAGCAGCTAATCTCATTGCATAGATCACGAGTTTTAAGTTGGGAGTGTTTGATCCAACTGGGCATTGCATTTAGATCAAGATTGATCCCTTTGTTCAATCTTCCAAGAATTCTTAGCAGCTTCAGCAGACGAACTATTAGAAACAACATTGGCATCTTTGGGCTTAGAGAAGAAAGGATCCCATTCGTGTGTCCCAACTCTCCTCTGTCCTTCCAACAGAGCATACTTCCAACTATTTTCCTCGATGAAGTCTTTATCTTCGGTTTCGTCTATTATGTCTCTCCTTAGCTTCATAACTTTGTCGATCATTGCCTGCACTGCCACATCGAAGGCATCGTTCAGCGTCTCCAGTTTAGACCGAGGATCTGCATAAATAACCCTGGGTATGAGACCTATGACCTGCTCCCTCATCACCTTCACAACATCAGGATGAATTTGCTTCAGTCTTTCTTCAATACTGACATTCCTTTTTCGGATATCATCTTCAGGAATGAACACTGAATAGGTGGAGAAGTTTCGCGGAAGATGCCAAGTGTATTGGACATATGCCGATCCAGGATGGAAGAAAACTGGTATGCAACCTGCCAAGATCGAATCAAAAGCTGATCTTCTTGTATATGAGTCACCCTGCGGTTGCAAGCAGAACAAAGAGCTCTGGAACATCTGCATTATGGTGCTGGGGGAATGGCACTTGCTCTCCCCCAAGTCACACTCCAGCAACTTGCAAACCTTGGAATTCTTGCACTGCTCTATGATCTGGCCTCTAATTGACTTGGAGCTGCCAGGGCGAGGAGCTCCTGCAAAGGAGAATAAGTGCTTCCTCTTCAGCTTCCTCATACGGTCCTGCCAAGCAAAGACATCAGCATCATTTGCAGGGTGGAAATAGGTGGGATAAGGGATTGCGAAATCGTTGGAGTTCCATGGACTCGACTCCACCACCAGCATGGACATGTTCTTGGCAGCCGGCAAGAACAAGAGCTTGTTTCCCCAATCTGAGTCCAAATCCGTCAGCCTCCGGAAGTCCCAAGTAATCCTCCCTGCCACCAAGAAATGGTCTCTCCCACCCATCACGCTCCACTCCGGCCGCTTCATGAGCCAGTCGACCAAATCGAGCGACGCAGCGTCTCTCACCGAGGTGTTGTAGCCCCAAAGGTAGCGCGAGATGTCGAAGCCAGCATAGAATGGCACAAAGATGGCGGCCGCGACGGATGAGTCATTGGTCAAGCACTCGTACCTTTTCATCCGGTTGTTGAAGATGACGTCGACGGCGAATTGGTTGGTAGCATGCCACCCGGTGTCGGAGAAGACGCCCTCGGTGTTCTCCAGGGGTGGCCCGAGGCCAGCATTGGAGGTGAACTTGCACATGTTGGTCCAAAGGCTCAGCTTTCTACACTCCCTGAGCATGTCATCATTGAACCGCGGAGGGAGGTCATGGACGTAGATGTACCGCCCACCGCAGGGGTCGCTCTTGTTCTCGAGCGTCTTCAGAGCGTCCGTGAAGGGGAAGAAGGTCTTCGGCAGCACTGAAGGGCCGGCCGATGGCTTCGATTTGGGCCGTCCTGGACGGTGGATCGATGGCTTGGGTTCAGGCAGCGGCGGAGGCCCCAATTGAGATGAACGGGACGCAAGTGACTCACCAGGTAGGGTTCTGTCTGTTGCAATTTCTTGTCGCTGTCGGGGATTGATCGAAATTGAGAATAAGGAAAAGGATTGCTGGGCCGGGTTGGAGGTGCTACCGCTGCCACTGAGCACTCGGAATTGGAAATAGAAGATGAAAGCCCAGAAGAAGACGCAGAGGCTGGCGAGGAAGCACACACGCGGCTGCAGAGGTTTACCACTCGCCTTCTCCATCTACCTCCGATGGATGACGCCGGCAGCCACTACTGATCCATATCCTTTTCGACCTTATTCAGAGATTTCAACACCACATCAGATCAAAACTTGGACATGGTTCCAAACTCTGAGACGAAGAAAGAAACCCTAATTACTTCAGCCACTATGAAATGTGACACAGAACAAGATCACATGATGTCCAAAATTCCATCTCTATGCATCAGATTACAAACTTCGAACCGGAGGCACGCAAAGAAGGTGATTTGTTCTCTAAAGAAAGACGGAACAAAAAACGGATCTTGACGCTTGGAAACCAGAAACCAGAGAATCAACAAATCGGCGAGGAAATAGTGGCGGAATTTAAGGGAAACTGACGCCGGAGGAGGAAGTTCTCCTTCGCAAAGTAGAAGGAGCACGACCAAATGACGCAGACCTGCCATTTATGGGCCGAGCCCAGCTTCTCCTCCGCCGATTTCACGGTGGTGCTCGTGGCGTCCTCCGTCGGTGGCCGGTTGCGTGCGACCGCCGCATGTGGAAATTGGAATTAGGTTCAAATCGTGTCGGTGCCCGGAACCGCAACAACTCGAAACGGTTTGTGTTGTCGCATAGTGGAAAACGAGCATGGGAGCCGGTCGATTTTTGGCAATTATTGGAGTGAGATGAGGCGCATAATCACGTGGTATCGTGCGGGTAGGCGGCGATCGAAGCGAACAGAAAGAAAACAACTCACGCGCTATTTCTCTCGCAAACAAAAATAATAATTACTATAATTAAAAATATTAATTGGATTAAGAAATATTCTTTTTTATTTCATATATGTATATATATCAATTTGATTTAGCCACCTAACATGAGTATCCCATGGAACCCATTTAATAGACTAATCTTAACTAATCTTGCTAACTCATTAATACAATTTATATGCCTCACTTAACCATCTAATTTCACAGTATTAATTGTGTCATAAAAATAATTATCCATTTATTAAAATCTCATAAAGTTTAAAATTAACTAAATGTTTTACAGAATTAAGCTTATAATATAATATATATATATATATATATATATATATATATATATATATATAATCTTTTAATTCATCTCAACTTTTTAAAATTTAAAGTTCTGCTTATCATTATTATCCTAAATCCTAAACTCTAATTTACTTGACAACACATTTAGTCCATTTGATCTCGCTCAAATTAATTGACTTATTTAAGCTCGACTAACATGATCTAATTAAGTTGAGCAATCCAACTAGGGTTGTTAGACGAATCAGTCTATCAAAAATTCATCATTTGACGAATGAGGTGAAATAATGCACATAGGATAAGCGAAGATAAGATGTCGGGTAGGCATCTTCAGCAGCTTTAGGTGTCGGGTAAGCGTCTTTGACGTCTTCGTATAACATCTTTAGGTGTCGGGTAAGCATCTTCGGGTGTTGGGATAGGCAGCATCTGTCGGCATCTTCAGGTGTCAGGTAGGCATTTTTCGATGTCAAGTAGGTGTCTTCGGCTTGGTATTGTATATAGCGTAGCATTACCTCGACTTAACATTGTATATAGCATTACCTCGGCTTGGCGTATTCGACGTCTTCGAATGTCGAGTAGGCATCTTCAAATGTTGGGTAGGCGTTTTCGACTTGGCGAAGATAGATATGTCTAATATAGATAGTGCTAACATATAGGCATGTTTAACATATGCATGTCTAACTTACTATTTTTTATTATTTTATTATTTTCTATTATTTTGTATATGTCTAACTTACTATTTTATCTGTTATTTTATATATGTCTAACTTATTACTTTTTCTACTATTTTATTAATTTTTTTACTATTTTATTTGTTTTTATACTTTCTTTTAGGCAAAAATGGGAGAAGAGTTGATTCATCTTACTTCACAATTTGTACGAATTGATCTATTTGGTTGATTTGTATCAATTTTCGAATGAGTTCTTTTTAATGAGTTAATAAAATTTTAATCTAACCTAAATTATTTTACGAGATGGGTCAACCCAACTAGTACCATCTAAATACTTCCGAGTAAATCGGTCCAACAAGTACGTACAAGAGACAAAGAATTACTAAATCATATTGCTTCAAAATCTAATAATTTAATACTATTTTTAAATTACAAGACGCCCCTGATTAGTGCTGACTAACACGCGATGGAAAAGTACAGCGACAACTGTTAGTGGGAATCTAAATCAGAATTAATATGACCTATTAATTAATTAATTAATTAATCAATTAATTAAAGTGAAAAAGAACAGGGCAATGCGGTGGCGAAGGAAGTCCTAATCAAAAGCTGTCAAATCCAAAAATATTATGGAAGCATTCGTATAAAGTTTTTTGTGCAGGCAGTGGGGCCAGTGGCCCATCGTCATCACCACAGGCAATCCTGCACCACAAACAGGGGACACCGTTGAGTGCGAGCGTATGGGCAGACGCCTCAGCCAGCAGAAGAGATAAAATTTGGCTTTCGTGCACCGAAGCTCAAGGCCAAACCGGGATTAAGACACTTGTACGGTCGAGATTATTTTTTTTCTTTTTCTTTTTATTTCTAATTTTGTTTTAGGTTTATTTATATAATAACTAAGTAAACGCGAGGTAGCTTAGTTGAAGCTTGCGTTTATCTTATACTCTGTTGAATGTCCTATTAATTCGAGTTTATCTATCAATTATTTAGTTAAAAAATAGATTTTAGTTAAAAAATAGATTATAGGTAAAGAATTCATTGTCTATGATGAACTAAAGATTTTTCTTATGAATATATTCCTTTCAAATAGTTCCATTAATGTATTACTAGAAGAGAACCATAGAAAGAAGAATAAATTGTATTAGATGATTAAGGAGTTTTAATTGAAACACTCTTATGAATCCAATTGTTGCGAAAGGTATTAATGCACACTTTAGGCGCCCTTTCATGGTCTGCCCTAAGACCTATAGAAGGAAGATAAATCATAGTACCGAATAACCTCCTAGATGAGAGGAATTTTATAATCTAAAAGTATTGAAATAAGAGAAATGAATCGAGGAAAACAAGAGAGCTCTTGATTTGATTTTTTTTTAATAATTTTTTAGTGTGCTGTGAACCTTTGAAGGGACCTCTTTCTTACCCTCTATATCTATTTAAGACACCAATTTAGCTATAAAGATAGTGGTCAATACTCACATATACTATCATAAATAGACGATGTGCCCTCGGGGCTACGGTGTAGTGGTTAGACATCTAGTGTGGATCTCAAGCATCTCAGGGTTAAGACTCAATTGTGGTGTACTATAAGTAAGGATGGATCCAGAAATTATACTTGGGGGAGGCTTGAATTAGAGTTGATGAGAATACTTATTTTCACCGTAACATCTTACTCTCCTCCTCTTTCTCACTTCACCGTTGCTGACAGGTGACAAAGCCGATTGCTTTTTGTCTTCTCCAAAGGTGACATTTAATATCTGTTACTATCGAATATTGATCTCACTACCTCGATATATTCTAAATTATTATTCAATATTTGTTACTATCAAATAAACTATTTGTTGTTTGTTGGGCTTAGGGCGAAGGACAATAAGGCTAGACAAAATAAAAATTGGAGCTTCCTATTATAGGATGAAAAATTGCTATGGTGACTTATTCTTTCCACTATTGGCATTTGGCCGAAGATTAGAAATAAAGTAAGTCAAAAGACTAAAAGATAAATCAAATAGAATAGTAGGAACTAAGATTTTTTATGTAATGGATAATAGATGAGTCGTTTAGATAGGTCATCACAAGCGTTTCTTGATTTACCATGATGACCGATGGAAAACTTCCTTGGGACTAAGCTAATCATTTTCAGGAATAATCGATGTAACAAAGGAATTGTATGCCTTGATTATTTTTAACTATTCTCTCACCAAGTTAAACCTCATCTTAGCAACAAAGTCTAATATTGATTCCATCCTCGGGCGATCCTCGGTTAAGTTTGGCAACCAAACCAAGCAACTTGATCGATCAAGCTATACTCCCACGAGTGTAGCGTAGTTGGTATTGGGATGACAGATTTACTAGATTGGACACGAGTCGATTCTTGAGGATTTCATCGCCTGAAGTATGCCCTCGCACCTATGAGATGTTGCGTACTCATGATTTACCTGTCTATATCTCGCTGTGGAGTTGGCAATACTAAGCTGCTTGAGGTGAGCAAAATCACCTTTTTCCGGATTGATCAATCAAACTATGATGAGCTCAAGCGAATCAAACACACCCCAACTCAACATTGATTGAAATATAATTTCTCACGTTCATCCAATTATGTCTTCACATTATGGATCAGAGAGGTTAGAACTCAATTGAGGTTAGAAAATCAAATTAATCTCGGCCCATAAACAAGCCCAATTTGGGTAAGATTTGAGGCCCAATAAGAAGAAGCCCAATTAAACCCAATCCAAACTTACCCATTTTTTCCCCCACCGCTTTTTTCGCGTCGCGTCGCCCTCATCACATGACCATTAAACCACTAACCACGCTCAGCACGTGCTGCCCACGTGCTCGGTCCAATTATTGACCGTTGATCCCCGACTTCTCGATCGCGAAATTGATGCTTAATAATTACCGCACCAATCTGGCATTTAATCGTCGCCTGGACCACCTAATCAGGCCGGCTTTATATTTCCGACCCTTCCTTGGTCCTCTCCTCTACGGACAAACCGGCCGGTCCGCCCTCCCAAATGAAATAATTGCCATCGCCACGCTTTGGACTTTTATTTCTTTTCTTTTCTTTTCTTTTCATCTTTCTTTCGAATCGGTTCCTCTTTCCTTTTCCTTCTCCTTCTCGCTTTCCTTCGGCATCCACGCAACATTAACATTTGGATTGATAGATAGATAGATAGAGATATACGCACGCACTGAATACGTGCGATTATTTGAAAAAGAAAAAAAAAGGGGGAGAAATTCCAGATACATGCACTTGTCCGCGGCTTTGGGTCGCCCGGATCAGCCCCCCTCTCTCCTTGCCCTTTGCGCTCCTTGATCGTCGCTGTTCCATCTCTCGGTCTTTGCCGTCTCCGAGTTTGATTTGAACGTGGAAAGCGGTTTCTGGTTTTAGCTGACGGCTGCTGGAGGTCGAACGGCTGGTGCGAAACCCTCGAGGGAGAGAGGGAGAAGGAGGGAGGCGAGGCGTCGGCATGGCCGGCCTGGATCCGATCAAGTACGCGCACAGCCCGGCGCACAGGGCCGTGCTCGCGCGTGATTACTCCGGGCTCAAGCGCGTGATCTCCGCGCTGCCGCGCCTGGCGGACGCCGCCTCCGTGCGCGCCGAGGCGGCGTCGCTCGCGGAGGAGGAGAAGGCCGACGCGGTCTCCGCCGTGATCGACCGCCGCGATGTTCCTGGTAGGGAGACGCCGCTGCATCTCGCGGTCCGCCTCGGTGACGCCGCCGCGGTCGAGATGCTAATGGCCGCCGGCGCTGACTGGAGCCTCCAGAACGAGCAGGGTTGGAGCGCGCTGCAGGAGGCCATATGCGCTCGGGAGGAGAACCTCGCCCGCATCATCGTCCGCCACTACCAGCCTCTCGCCTGGGCCAAGTGGTGCCGCCGCTTGCCGCGGGTCGTCGCTACCATGCGTCGGATGCGGGACTTTTACATGGAGATCACCTTCCACTTCGAGAGCTCTGTCATCCCTTTCATCTCTCGAATCGCCCCTTCCGACACCTACAAGATCTGGAAGCGGGGGTCAAATCTCCGGGCCGATATGACTCTCGCCGGATTCGATGGCTTCAGGATTCAACGATCTGACCAAAGCGTTCTTTTCCTCGGCGATGGATCTGAGGACGGGAAGGTTCCACCTGGGTCCCTGTGCATGATTTCGCACAAGGACAAGGAGGTAATGAATGCTTTGGATGGGGCTGGCGCGCCAGCCACAGAGGCAGAGGTCCAGCAAGAAGTCGCCGCGATGTCTCAGACAAACATATTCCGGCCAGGGCTCGACGTCACCCAGGCAGTCCTTCTTCCGCAGTTGACATGGAGGCGGCAGGAGAGGTCAGAAATGGTTGGACCTTGGAAGGCTAAGGTGTATGACATGCATAATGTTATGGTGAGTGTCAAGTCCCGCCGGGTGCCAGGGGCAATGACTGATGAAGAATTCCTCTCTGCCTGTAATGATAATGATACGGAGACTGAAGAGTTTGATGATATTTTGACGGAAGAGGAGCGGAATCAATTAGAGCATGCTCTCAAAATGGAATCACCTGACATAATTGATGAATACCAATCAGATGGGCATGTTGCTCATCGACATAGTTGCTATGAGGCCGGGGAGATTGAAATCCAAGATGTAGGTAGTAGTAGTAGTAGCAGTAGTATTTGTGAGAGTAGACAGGACAGGAAAAGTTGGTTTAGTAGTTGGGGAAGGAGGGGAAACAATCAAAAACAAGAGGGACAGAAGAAAGATATTCCTCCAAGAAGTTCACTTTGTGTGGAGGAGAAAGTGAGTGATCTCCTTGGTGATTCTCCATCTCATTACCAGAGTAGACCAGGAAAGCACTCAGTAGAGGTTATTAACAAGGGGGAGGAGGTTAAGAGAGGAAAGGACAGGGATTCAAAAAAGTCGGGAATCAGTTCTGAAAATGGATATCGCCGCAAAGAGAGTAGCAAAGAGAGCGAGTATAAGAAAGGTCTAAGGCCTGTTTTATGGCTCTCTCCAGATTTTCCACTCAGGACTGAAGAGCTATTACCATTGCTTGATATCATGGCAAACAAAGTCAAGGCAATTCGTCGTCTAAGGGATCTTCTCACTACAAAGCTCCCTCCTGGAACATTCCCAGTCAAGGTATGAGATTAAAATAACATGAAATTTACTTCTTTTTTTTTTTTTTTTTTTTTGCTAACCTCTTTTGGCATTTACCAAATTGTGCCATTCAAGCTTTGCAATGATTGTTCATAGCATTCTCGCACATGACTGACCACTGTTATTTTGTGTGTTTAGTGTTAGAAAGTGTTCCTTTAAAAATTGTGAAATCTGTCCTTAGAAATGAATTGTTTATCGTGTGAAGATCCACCCGTAGACTGCTATGTAATTCTTTGTAAGTCTATTTGTACACTGCTACTCTCACAGAATTTCATGCTTCTATGATGCAGCTGCCCTGTTATCAAACTATTACCATGTTATGCTTTGCTTCTTCCTTAGACTGTGAAGTTTTAATTTAGTTTGGTTTAAAATCTGTCCTTTAACTTACAAGGAGATGCTTAGGGTATTGGCTTTGTTGTTGGAAAATTCAGTGTTGATGATCCACGCCCTTGGAATGGTTATCATTGGAGATGGTATATAAGGTGATCAGGAGCTAATCTTCAGGTTATTCTTGCAGTTGTATAATAGCTTTTGTAGAAGAAAGATATAGGTTGTTGATTACATATAGTATAGAAGAAAAAATATTTGCTGGTTTGACTACATATAGTATATTACCTTAGCCTGCCATTGCATTATGCAAAGTCATCACTACGAATACCTTGGCTATTTAGATACTTTATAGTTTTGTTTCTTTAGTTTCTATTTATCCTTTTTCTATATAATCTATTTTCCATTTCTATATGCTTTTGCCATTGTAAATATTTTTCTCATTTTATCATCCGTTTATCAGAAATATACCTAACAAACCATAGATTATAGCATTTAATTGTATCTGTTTTGAGCATCCATCTCATTGTTTTCATCTTTACTACATTAGTATTTTCTTCTTCTTTTATCCACCAGGACTATGCCTAACACTCAGGCATTATAGTTTTTTTAATCTATCCTAGTAACCTCACACATTCATTTCGACCGTAATTTTTTTCAATATTAATAGTTTTATGCATTTTTAAAATATCCAACACTCTAATCCATTAAGTGTGGTTTGGTTATATTACATTTTTTACCCCTTGGAATGTTTCACACACACTTCTTAAGAATACCAAGGAATGTATGTCTTTGTCAATGATCTACTAGAAACTGAAGTATGAAAGGATTGGTTGAATGTGAAAACATCACTGAGAGAGTATCAAGTATTTGAATGGCGTCTTAGTATTGTTCCTCAATTTTGCATCCTTTGATGAATGAAGATTGTATGTGTCATCTTTCTTTTACTATGAGGTGACAAAAGAAGATCCATATGAGATGACGTGATATAAAGGCATTATGAGAGAGAGATAGCATGTAGGCGATGAGTGAAATTTTGGCAGAGTTATTTGCTGAGTTGTAAAAGGGGAAGCAAGGAAGCTAGCCTCGTCTATTGCATTAAATAGTCACATATATCAGGATATGTACATTTGAAATCATTGCAAGGACTATCAATGGCCAGCCTCTTCAAATTTCAGCCATTTAATGAGACACCAGAACATCTCTTCTGCGCTATATAATCTATACCAGGACAAAGTGGTAAGTTAAGTTTAATCATTTATTAGCAGGATTCATTTGGCTACTGGAAAGTGGTAATAAATTTGTCTCAAGTATGCATCTCTAAAGAGAGGTTTGCTATAGTTGTTGTAGTCTAATTATCTTAACCTCCTAGGTGAGAGATATGACTCATTGACTTTGTTAGGAGGAATTGCTAGCCCAAGATAGTAGTAGGTCACTTTTCTAAGCTTATAAATTCCCTCATTAGCCCACAATTTAACATATGAGATTGAACTAGGTTTGTCACCACTTGACTCCCTGTAAAAATTAAAGTCTAACTCAACCTGGAATTATCACTCATAGGTGGGATGAGACTATCACATGGATTTCCCTTTCCAGATATCTCACAATGACTAGGTTTTCATAATCCATTGACTTTGTTGAGCTGCACTTGAGCCCAAATTAATCATAGCTCATTTATCCAAGCTTATAAGTGCTCATAATTAGCCCACAACTCACAACTCAGTTTGTAAATTAAACTAGAGTTTCACCATTGGGTTCAGTCTAAACAAACATAACTTAACTTTTAGTTTTAATCCTAAATCTTATTTTTCTAGTTCACAATAAATCAATACTAATCCTATTAGGCCTATGCTAACTTGATTAGGTAAACCAATTAAATGCATCCAACCCCCATTACTAAATTGTTGGTTTAATTAATTTATCTTAGGTTAATCATGCTGAAACACCATGATTTTTATAATAAATATATAACAAAATTATACCCTAATTACACCTACTTAAAGGTGTTGATTAGGTAGGGCTCAAGCCCTAAACATAGGCTAGGTGGTGCTTCTTAACCAATGGGATAGGTTGGGCATTCCATGTATCTTGCCCAACCAAGTCCCCACTCCTCTTCCTCTAAAAATAAAATACCATGTGAACTAGGGGGGAAGGCCGTCAACCTCTTGGACACCTGGATTATCAAATAATAATAATAATAATAATAATACCATTCAAATGCCCTAAAATGAAAAAAGAGGTATTATTGGCCTTTTTGCTGCAAATTTACTAGAATATCCTTAAAAGTTCAAAAGATTATAAAAATTTCTCAAATTTCCTTATGAGTACCACCTCATCCCTCATCTAAATACATTCTCAATCTCTTCTCAACTTCATAATTCTCCTACTCATTTTTCATTCTCCCACAATCTCTTTTTTAATCTCATGTTTTCTCTTATTCTTTTCTAATTTTTAAAAATTTTTAATACTAATATTTGTATTATTCTAATGTCTTTTGTTGTTGTATCCCATATCATACTCAATTGTCCATGTTATCCACTCTTCTTAATAGGCATATTGTTTTTTTTTAAATTATTATAAATCTCCAAGTTTACAATGTTGTGTGACCTTGAGGTCATGGATTCGAGCCACGGAAATAATCTCTTGCAATACAAGATAAAGCTACGTACAATAGATCTAATATGGTACGACCCTTTTCTGGGATTCTGCATTGGCGGGAACTTCGTGCACTGAGCAACCTTTTATAAATCTCCAAGTTTACATATCAAACAAACTATTAAAATGTAACCCCATAGCATTCTCTCTATTTAAAAGAAATATGATTCTACAAAGGTAATGAATTGAACCAAAAGGTGGATGTCCTGATTAAAATTCAGCACTTGCTATCCAAAGCTAGTGGATTTTGCTTAGCAACCTAGGTCTTAGACTCTAATACCTTGATCCTTAGCAAGTCCTCTAATTCATGTCCTTATACTATGTCACTTTGTTTTGAAGAAACATCGATAAAATTTTTAAAGCTGAAAACACTAAAAAAATTCTAAGAAAATTCCTTCAATCTTATGATAATTGTGATGTACATACATCACATGACAAAGAGTTAGGGATGAAAGAAAATGCATAAGGGTAAAAACATAGTAGAGAATTTATACAACAACTACATTCCTTTGTCAGAAAGCAACACAGCAAAAGACCAATACCAGTAGTCACAATCAAATACACAAATAGATAAATCTTAAGCTACACATAAGATGATGAAGTGAAGAAATAAATATAAGCCAATTCCATAACCAAATAAAAACAACTCATTGCCATAGCTAAGTGATATGAGACATTAAATATGATGATCAATTCATGTAAATGGAAAATATATCTCAGTTAATTGTAGCGGCAATGCAAAAATTCACTTATCTATATGAACTGTGATATTTGGTATTAGAGACTAACTAATTCTAAACATGGTGGGGATGTTTGAAAAGGATTGAGCCTGCCTGATGGCAAAGCCACTATTGGGTCTCACTACCATCAAATTAGGGTTGGTTTTTAACTTTGAGTTGGACTTTTGGTTTTGACTAGGATGCTAGACCTTAAGTTGGGAAGATTTTTCATGCCTTAGTTTAGTTCACATGTTGAGTCGTGTGCTAGTGTTGGCAATTTATAAGTAATATATGTATGCTATATTTAACTTGGTCACTGGTTGGGCCTACCAAATTAATGAGGTAGCTCACCCTATGGAGAATTTGTATGAAAGTGAACTTATAGCTAGGCACAGTGGGAAAGGGTTGCTTATAAATAATGGTGTCATTATTGGACATCACATATACATGATGTGATCAATGACGATTCTAGACTCTGTATTACACTTTAGATTTGACAAGATGTCAAGTTTTATGTAGAGCAGACTTTTGATACCATAGTTTAGTCATACATGGTGAGTTGTGAGCCAATGGAAGGGCTTTATATTCTTAAATATGTAGCTATTATTTAACTTAAGCAATTGGGCCAATCATTAAACTTTATGAGTTAACAAATCAATTCTCTCACTTATGTAAAGGTTGGGAGGATTTGTACTAGAGTGGACCTAATTCTATGTATGATGAGATGTATGGAAAGCAATGCGTATACAATGACAGCGCCATTAATGAGCCTCATGTATTAGGGATGTTTGTGGGTTGAGTTAAAACTTAGGATTGATGGGCACTCAAACCTAAAGTGGGAGAGTTTATGACAACTTAGTTTATACTCACATGTTAGTTATGGGATAATAAAGGAGTTTATAAGCTTAGTGGAGTCCATTACTCCAGCTTAACCACTTCAGGCCAGTGGTTGAAACCAATAAAGTTAATGAGTTATCCCATATATGCAAGCCATGATACCAATGCCAATCTAAAGTTTTGGTGCATCAATGTTACGTAGACTTGGTGTGCATGTGTATGATATGGGTATGGATTTAGATTTCTAAGATCTCATTTTTTTTAAAGTTTTACATGTTTTAATGTGGTAAACAAATGTATTGGTGCTTGACTCGTAGTGTCAGGTGTCCGACATGGGTACTGGAAGGCTTGATGAAGAGGCTAAATATTAGAGTGTACAAAAGAATAGATATTTTACCATTTCAAGAAAGCAATGCAGATAACATTTTAAATATTAACAAATTTATTTTTGTTGTTGATCTTTATTAAAGGTGCATGTTCAACATGGAATATCTTCCTAAAGATGAACAATTGGTGCATTTATAGAATTCTATTTAATGATTTTTGTTAATCAGTTTTTTCCGTAATAACTAATTCATTCACTTTTGCTATGCATACTAGATGAAGTTACCTGGCTCATTTAGAATTTGGCATGGGCAGGTAATAGGTATACTGCGTTTGAATAATGAACATGAACAAGTTTGCTTGAATTTTTAAAAGAATTATTCCATTTTAATGTTTGAAGTTAGAGATTTAAAGCTTGTGCCAAAAATAGGTATCTATTTCTTAATTAAAGCTTTAAACTTGAGATGAGCAAAATAATTAGACTAATACATTGAGCACATCTAGCATCTACTACGGTAGAAATTAGAAGCGTTAGTGTCTTTGGTTGTCATCCAAATTATTTAGTCACATGGTGATTGTGTCATTTTGTTGTGTGATATATTCTGCATTTTTATGTTCTCTTCACCTGATTGTTCATAACCTACCTTCTGGTTTCTTATTGCTTGTCTTAAATGCTCTCTTTTTTGCGAGTACTGGTCTACCTCCAAATTTGCACTTTGTAAAGAAAATGATGATGAAATTTAATTCAATCTATTCGACTATGAAAAAAATTTGTTCCAGCAGCATGTGAATCCAACTCAATGTTTGACAGCTAAATGATGGTTGCAACAGTCTTGTCTGGAACACATCTTTTATGTTAATCTGATAATAACAGATACTTGCAGGTTGCCATTCCAGTTGTTCCTACAATCCGCGTCCTGGTTACTTTCACTAAATTTGAGGAGCTACAGCCATTGGAAGAGTTCTCAACACCTCCTTCTAGTCCTGGGAGCCAGTCCCCTGAAACACAGACGTCGAGCTCATGGATTCGATGGATAAAGGTACCCTATCGCCAAAGTAACTCCATAAGCTTAGGACCTAGTAGCCGTGTGGAAGATATACAAGATCCTTTTGTGATTCCACTGGACTATGTGTGGATCACTCCTGAAGCTAAAAAGAAGAAGATACAAGAGAGTAAGAGCAAATCCAAGAAAGGAAAGAGTCAGACGAAGTGAATTATTGTGGATGGAATCTGAACTGAGACGAGATGGGATGTGATGATGCATTTGGGTAAGACTATCCATTGGAAGTTAATCCGTTGATTGATGAATGATGATTGTTACCAATGCTTAAATGTATTCGAACACAATCGTTAAGTTTATTTTAGAAGATTTCAATGGATGGTCATGTACAATATTAGGTGCTTATAAACAGATTTGATAAGATTTGTTGGAATATTGTTTCGCCAGCTGATTGTGGCAAGAGAAAATTTCAAAATGTTCTTTCTATTTTTGTATTTTTATTGGGAAAGCCCTAATTTTTGTTTTTCATAAGATTTTTCTATATATAAAAATAAAAGTAAATAGGTTATGAATGAAATTCAATCTTACGACATATTATTGATTACAAAAATCTCTCCTTAGGCATCAAGCTAAATTGTCTTTGTAATGTTGAAATCAAGGTGAATCAAGTATAAATGTTAGCCATCAATCAAAATCAAAATAAAGATTAGAGTTGAGTAAGAGGAGATTTTGTCAAGACACCAATGAAATTTAATTTAAATATCTTAGAGCATTCATGGTCAAGAAATTGTTCTCGGAGTTTAAAAATTTTATAATATTAGATTATTCGTCAGAATTCATCTGTACTTCTCCATTTACTTTGATAATTTATAAAAAAAATTTTGAAATCGGACTGATGACATTCAAAATTAATCAGATTATAAAAATTCAATAACTGAATTATCATCTTCGGCATTGGGCTGATTAAAGTAGCATCCATAGTCAAAGAACAGGAGCCTATGAATATGAGACCAACGAGTAACCTATAGTCTCTTAGATTAATCTAAGGTGTGTGTGAGTAGGAGTGACCAAAATTTAAATTAAATCAAAATAATTAATTAAATTGAATTAATTTATAATTTCAGTTCCATATATTTAGAAGTTTATTTTTATATTTTCAATTTTAAATTAAACAAGTTAAATCAATTAAATAGTTTTTTTATTAAATAATAATAATAACATATTAAGATTTTTTTTATATTTTTTAAAAAATATTTAAAAGTTTTAATAGTGTTTCAAAATCGGTTAATTCGGATACCGATCAAATTAATAGATGATTTAATTTGTTCGATTTTAATGATATAATTCAATTATTCCGTTAGTTTAAAACAAAGTTTATGTTAATTTGATTTGGAATAATTCGAATTAGTCAGCCTTACGTGTGAATGCTTAGAAAATAAATAATATTAATATGTAAATAGATATATTATTAGTCAATTTCTTCGAGGACATGCAACCTTTGACTTTTGACTAGTAAGCAATCAAATAGAATAAGAATTTTCATAGTGACAACATTTTAAAGGAAATTTCATAGAATTTTCTGTTCTTGCATAAAGAAAAATAAATAGATTAATGACGTTGTTCCAAATTTGTATTATTCACCTGTCACAAACTGATTGATAAGCAGTAATAATTTTTGTTTATTTTATGCTGATATTTGTACGTATTTGACGTTATGTGTGATTAAGAATGACGATGACGTTGAAGTGCCTTTCCGGATAAGTGATAAGCATTGAAACATATGTAACTTAAAAAATTAATGATAAATTCCAATTAATTTCATGGACTCAATATCTGGAGATGATCGATTCAGTTGCACGAAAGTTTTCCATCGACCATTAAGGTAAATCAGCAAGGGCGGAGCCACCCTTGTGGCTACCCGGGCTATAGCCCGGGGGCCCGACGGCATTGAAAGGGGAAAAAAATTTAATTTATAGAGGAGAGAAAAAAAAATTTATGAAATCATGTGCATCTATCCCAATGAGCCATCTATCGAATCGTTGCAATTGATGTTCGATCCCGACGAGAAGGGAGAGATCTTCGAAAAGTGGGTTTTTATGATCCGATAAATAATCAAACTTATTCAAACGTTCCTGCTATTCTATATTTCCTTGAAAAAGGTGCTCAACCAACAGGAACTGTTTCTGACATTTTTAGGAAAGCAGATTTATTTAAAGAAAAAATTTCGAGTTAAAGTTAATTAGTTAAAATGAAAAGTTAATTAAAAGAAAAAAAGACCAAAATAAAGAAAAAAGGGGGAGGAATAAATATATATATAGTGTAATTATTTACCTACAATTTATTATCTCCGCAGATCCCTGAGTTATAATCCAGATGTCCTACCGTTGCACCATTGTCCCGGGGAAACATATGTAACTTTACATTTTAGATTTGAATTTTTTTAATAATATATATTTGTTGATTAAAATACTGTGTAATTTAAATTTTAGTAATATGTATTTATTAACTGAGTTGCTATTTTGACAATAAACTCTTATTAATATAGTAATACCGTGCCTTAAAAAAAAATTTTAAAAATTTTTTTAATATGAAACCGTTTCAATAATAGAGTTGATCATTATACAAAATTTATCCATTCCAAGCAAAGGATGCTCAGCGAGGGAGATAGTCGGCTGTGGAGGTAGCTGGATCAATTAAATAGTCAATAGACTAATTGAAATTTTTTAATTAAGAATGACAATGACAAATATTGACTTTGTACGCCAATGGCGTAGAGCATCTTCACCGGCTACTTGTAATCAATTGATCCGCCGGCCGCCCGTTAAATTTGGCCTCTCATTTGACTCGAATCAGCATTTGTCAAGCATGGCGAGTTCTCTGGCGGCTTCCTTGGCAGTGGTCTTGCACGTCTGTGCCTCGCACGACTGCATCAGGTACCCTCTCACCGGCGATCCTTGCACCGTCAGCGGTTACCTCCTCGGCAACTCCACCAACTGCACCGCCGGAAACACCGAAGACTGCTGCGCGGCCGGCGTGCTGTACCCGCAGTACCTCTGCTCGCCCTCCGTTACCGGCGCGACGCCGGCGAGTATGGTCATCAGCAGCTTCGCTCAGGGCGGGGGCGGCGGTGGCGCCGCGAGCTGCGACGGAAGGTTCCACGGCGACGACGAGATGGTGGTATCGTTGTCGACGGGGTGGTTCGACGGCGGGTCGCGATGCAACAGGAACATCACCATCAGCGGGAACGGCAGGCAGGTGGCGGCCACGGTGGTGGACGAGTGCGACTCGGTGTACGGGTGCGAGGAGGAGCAGGGGTTTTATCCGCCGTGCCGGAATGACAGGATCGTTGCTTCGCCGGCGGTTTGGAAGGCGTTGGCGATCCCTGAAGCCCTGATTGGGGATTATAATGTTACATGGGCTGATGCGTATTAAAAGGGCTCACGATGATGTTGTTTATATAATATTAGATGTCTATTATAATAAATTTATTTCGTAATAATCAACTTAATCATAACTCATCCCCTCGGTAAGACCGTCATGTTTGGACAAATCCTATGTAATTTACTTCCATCGTTTGAAACGGTGAAAGAGTTTTCAAATCAAATATATTAGAATAATGCACCACAACATACGACAGATTATTGAAGGATGACATAACTATAACAAGGGATTCAACATCAAAAGGTTTACTATGCGACTTCTCCTGTGTGATCCATGCGTGACACTGTCGACCCCATCACCACTGTTGCCACCCTCGCCGCGCCGTCCGACTACCGTCGGCCGTCGCCTCGGGCGCGATGGATGCGCCACTCGCCGACGCTCCGTTCGGCATCGGATTCCGACCGGATAGTGGCCGGAATCCGACGTAATTCAGCCAGAAACAACGAAATCACGTGGTCGACAGTGGCGCAGTCACTGTCGGCCGCGATCGGCCCGAATTCCAGCTAAATCGCAGTCGCCGAACGGCAGAGGACTAGCCGATGTCGCACGTCGATCCTTCCTCGGTCGGTCACTAGCCTGATCGCGGTTGGCAGTGGCGTGCGCCATTGGCGACCGCGATCGGGCCGGATTCTGGCCAAATCGTGATCGATGACCGGCCGAGGAAGGACTGACGTACGACACCGACCTGTCCTCTGCCGTCCGGCGACCGTGATTCAATTGGAATCCAAGGTGATCGCGGTCAGCAGTGGCGCGAACCACCTCCAACCGCGATCGGGCCTGAATCATCGGCCGAATTCCGATCACTATCCGACCGGAATCCAACTTCGGACGGAGCGCCGACGAGTGGCGCGTCGATCGTGCCCGAGGTGGCGATCGGCGGTAGTCGGACGACACGGCAAGGGTGGCAGCAGTGGCGGTGGGTCACGAGTGTTGCGCAGCACGGGTCACGCAACATAGCATTTTCGTATATATGAATAATTAAATCATTCAGTGTAGACCTTTTCCCTACACACGTGTCCAGTCACACGCAAATAAAATTAAATGACAAAAACTACTGTTTCAGCTGAATGCCATAGAAGGTCAAACCATCAGTTAATAATTTGCCATCTTATTCATCGTCGATCTCGCCAGTGAAAGACTTGGAAAATTAAAGGAAGCTGAACGAACGGATTAACAGTGTCGGAGATTTCCGATAGACCTCTTCGATGCTCAAGTCATTAAAGAGGAGAAGAGATATAGAAGATGATGGAGCATATGAAGCAGCCAGAATCCAGAGACTTTTCACACTTGCGAAGGAGATTATATACTTACCAAAGGAACTTTCGTGCTGACATGGAGGTAGACTATTGTCGTGTCAGAAGAGACAGGTTCTGTAAATTGCTGACAAGTGAGCCTGTAGTGTAGCATCTAGGGGACCAAGTCTGTAAACCTCGTAGATAGCCCTCCTATGGTTCGGCAATGTTGATCATTCTTATCTTTTAGCTGTAAGCAGAGACACGAGAGGATCTAGGGGACCAGACCTGACGATCTAGTAACTATCATGACCCTTTAGTAGAGCTTTGCACGCTCGAGAGATTTTGTCGTTTCCTAAGCGTAGAATGGTCGAGCCAGCATGAGACTAACTTGGAGTCGGGGTGAGCGGTCGAGCTTGCTGAGGTTGGGGTGGCCGAGTGATCGAGTTCGGAGAGTTGGGGAGGGCCGATAGTGAGGTTGAGTGATCGAGTCCGTAGAGGTCGGGAGTGACCAAGAGAGGCTAAGTGACTGAGATTGCACTGGCCAAGAGAGAATCAAGTGACCGAGTTTGCAAAGGTCGGAAGTGGCAGGGACAGGCCAAGTGATCGAGTTCAGAGAAGTGCGGAGGGTTGATAGTGAGGCCGAGTGACCGAGTCCATAGAGGTCGAGAGTGACCAAGAGAGGTTGAGTGACTGCAGTTGGGTTGATCAAAAGGGAGCCAAGTGATTAAGTTCGCAGAGGTCGGAAGTGGCCAGGACAGACCGAATGACTAAGTTCGTAGAGGTCGGGAATGATCAAGACAAGACGAATTCCTAGAGATAGGAAGTGTTGGGCCAGTCCATCGAAGGTTGACTATTGACCCCTTAACTTGCCATATCAATTTGCCTCTTAACTTTTACTGCCACACAAGACTACTCAAGATCCGCTGCATCAACCACCAAAACTTATATCATTGTATTCTGAAATGTAAGATCTAACTGCTATATTCATAGAACTTAAGCATACAATTTATTATAAGAAATAATTTGATATATATTTGTATATATATATCAAATACTTTTTAATTAAGAGTGTAATTTCAAGGGCAGAAGGTAATTATGTAATCGGTATTCCTGCATGTGAAGGTGCTGGTAGCATCGTCGTAGGCGTAGCTATATGCCCGCGGGCACTCCTTCTTGAAGAACCGCGAGTAGTTCGTCGGCGGGCACACGTTCGGTCCTCCGCCGTGCGCTCCTCTGCAGCAGTACCTGTCGGTGTCGAACGCCAAGCACGCGCTCTTGCAGCCCACCACCGTCCCGCTCGGCGCCTTCGCCTGCAGCTCCCGCAGGCAGATCGAGTTCAGGTCCACCGGGCAGTCGGTGAAGTTGCACCCCGCCCTCACCGCCGGCGCCACCGCCACCGGCAGGTTGAAGCCGTCGACGCAGCTCACGTCGTAGAAGTCCATCGTCCCGTCGTGGCCCTGCATCGTGAACTCCACCAGCGTGGCCGGCGCCGCCCCTCCGCCGCCTCTGCACTCCACCACCCCGCTGCCGCAGTCGCCGCTGAGGCACGAGAACCGGCCCGACGCGGGGTCGGTCGAGCAATGCGTCCGGGCCCACACGCGGCCCGACCACTTGGGCAGCGCCGTCACGGACTGCGACGCCCCCGGGGCGAGCTTGAAGCCGGTGTGTTCGATCGGCGGCGTGCCGCCGCCGGTGAGCGTGGCGGGCCAGATGGTGTACGTGCAGTTGTTCTTTATCGTCAACCTAGCAGAATTTGCAACTGCAACAACACATTCAACAACTGTAACCCTACATTGCATGAAGATCAATTGCGCATGCATCTCAGTTCCATTAATTAACAACGAACCTTGAACGAAGAAGGCTGCAGCTAAAGCGGAGAGGATTAGGGTTTGAGCCATGTGTGACAGATCGATCGATCGACTTATTGGAGAGCAAATTAATTAAAGGGATATATATAGATATATATATAGCTACGCAGATGCTTTGAGATCTAATCCAAACATGCCTAGAGATTAACAAATACATGCAAATTAATTAGAGAACATAAGTGAGAAATATATAATCATATATGGACAAAAACAAAAATTTTTAATTGTATAAAGAGATTTCCTGCCACATTGATCGGGTTTTGCTATAGTGATAATTGGCCTAAAAGGTAAGATTTTAATATATCATTTACAAATTTTTGGTGCAACTTTCGGTAACAAATTAAATTTAGCAGATTGTCCTCCTCATTTTGGTGTAGCCTTTTTTAAAGCCCCATTTCTTCCTAATTATTTTGAGCGATATATTCTTCCCTTTTTTTTTTGGTCTCGATTAATGTATTCAATGCTTAGTGTATAATCAATAACATTAATGACCAAACAATCAATATAATTAATTAAACCGGCACATGAATTCATGGTTGATTTGAACAGTGGTTGGATCCGGATCGAGTCCAATCTGACCTGCGGGGAACAGGCCGGGCCTAGCACAGCACGGCCCATCTTAAGTCTGGTCGGTATCCATTATTTAGACAAAAAAGAAGAACACTGAAGCAATAAATTGATAGCAATTCCAAACCTGTCATTGTAGTTCTCTCTGCTCGTTGGTCCTTTATCCATTATTGTGGATTCCATCTGAGATATCAGTTGGAAACATAGTCGAAGACCACCTTGTTTAAAAGAATCACAACACAGAAAGAAAAAGAAAGAAAAAAACTGAAGGATTCTGTACAGGTTTAGGAAGAGATGCCAAATGCTGCAGGCTCACGCTCTCTCGTCGTCGTCGTTGTCGTCGTCGTCGTTATCAACCACGAATCCACGAATGCATACATACACAATCGTCCACCTGCGACGTTGACCTTCCGCCTACGACGAACACTTTAGCAGTTGGACTGAATTAAATTCGAGGAATCTTATTCGAATATCCGCGAATTCATGGATCAGATTGTCTCGACGGCGTGAGATTTAGCGCGACTGATGGGTCCCACGCGGTTGAGATGGGAGACTTTTTGGGGGAACCGACAAGTCAACGCCAATCACAAATCTGAAGTCTTCTCTTCCACGCGCTGGCTGGATCTCTAACGTGGACGTTAAGATTTTAGCGAATTTATTAGTAAGCATGTGAATTTCTAATAAATAAATCCGCAGATGTATGAGATCCGTGTCTACAGGTTGATTTACGTGCGTGTATGTATCTGCTGTTAATAAATAATCTGAATTAGAAATGTAGAATATTAATGTGGCATGAATATTAATAGAAGAAGGATGGTGACTAGTTATGCGACGGAGCACATGAAATTAATAGAAGAGGTTATGATAGGATGACTAGTTACGAAATTATAATTTTTCTCTAGTTATGAAATTATACATACATATATCAAAATAACAAAGTTATAGAGAGAATTTTATTTTTAACACATATTTGCATCATTGTTATTCTTTTTCATGTTTTTTTTTGAATTATTTTTTAATTTGGGAAAGAAAGAACACTTAAATTGACTTATTTTAGGATACTTACAAGTAGACAACGCTCTCTTTGATTTATTTATTGGATAAATTTAGAGTACAATTTATAAGCATTTAGAAGTACTCTAAGTTATTCATCATGTTGGTATGTATAATTATCCTTTGATCAAAGTTGATTAAATTCAAATTAAATTTTAATGTTTGATCAATATGTTTGATGTAAGAGAGTAAAGTCATGTATATCAAGGTTGATCATAAACTTATTAGCAAAGACGATCCACCCTTAACCTAGACTGGGCTCCAACCCCGCCAGTTTTTTTTTAAAAAAAAATTAATTTATTTTTCAACCCCATCATACACCTAAGTTTCAATTAAACCTAGCTAAATTTTACCATTACCATGCCTATTGCTTGTGATCTACCTATAACCTACGCCATGTCGCTGCCACCTTCCTTGTCCCTCCTAGCAGGCGTCCTACCATGACTGAACGAGCACAACCATAGCCTCCCTACCGCCAAACTGATGTCGATATTTGGGTGACAATTACCGTAATCGCTGCTCCAACATCGCGTTGCTATCTTTCTCCTTGACATCATCGGTGCTGCATTCACTACTCTCCTTATTGAGATTTTCGTCTCCACTTCTCTCTCTACCACAAGCAATGTCGCCTTCGCCTTATCGTCGCAACTCGATAGCAACCACCGTTGTCGAAACACCAAAGTCGACCACCCGTAGTTGCCCCGACCCCATGCCACCACCGACCACGGGATATTAAATTGATTGATTTTTTTTATTGATAGTTGGGTATAAATTGATTACATTTGTTAACAGGTTTATTAATTAATTTGGTCATTTTTATTTATATACTTGGTTACTTTTCTTTATTATTGCTTCGATGTTAACACTATAAGAAAATCTGAAATTGTCGACGAAAATAAAAATTCATCTCTAATTTAGCGATGGAAGTTTATTTCCATTGTTATTTTGTAATTAAGCGATGAAAGTTAATTTTCGTTTCCAAATTAGCAACAGAAGTTTATTTTACGTTGCTATATTGGTGATGAAAATTAATTTCCGTCGCTAAATTAGTGACAAAATTAATTAGTGATGGAAATTATTTTTTGTCACTAAATTAGCCATAGTAATTAACTTTCGTCGTTAAAATCATGATTTTTAGGGTTTCAACTCAATTTTTTTCCCCTCGGCAAATCTCTCCTCTCTCGATCTCCAATCTTCGGCATTCCCGATTCTTCAACATTCCCGACACCCCAGCTTTCTCGACTCTCCGGCCTTCTCGATTCTTCGTGATTCCCGACCGGTAAGCTTCGACCTCCTCTCCTCCATCAGTTTAATTTAGGTTTAGGGTTTACTAGTGTCGGATTTGGCCTATGTTTGCTCGCCAACCTCGGGATAGGCCTGGGTGACCTGGACGGTGTCGGACCTGACCTTGGTGAGCTCGCCAACGTAGACCAGGCCTGGCTAAGCTTGTCGAGTTCGGGCCCAACCTGGCCGAGCTTGTCGACGTCGGGGTTGGCCTAGCTGAACTCGTCGAGGTCAGGCTCTACCTGGCTGAGCTCCCCGAGGTCGGGCCCGACTTGGCCGAGATCGTCGACGTTTGTTCAAGCCTGACCGAGTTCGCCGACATCAAGCTCAGCTTGGCCAAGCTCATTGGCGTCTGTGTAGGCCTAGCCAAGCTCGGCGGCGTTGGGCCAAGCTTGACCGAGCTCACTGTGGTCGGGCCTGGCTTGAGCGAGCACGTCTGACCTTTTTTCTTCATGTCATGTGTGCACATTGGATAGAATCTTAAGGTTTAGGATTTTTAAGGTGTAGTGTACTTGTATTTGTTTTAATATACAACTCTTCCCACAGTTGTCCGAGAGACATCGTTCGAGAGACTCTGAGCTTGTTCTTCCATTTATATTATAGTGCTATTTTTTTCTACCATTTATATGATATATCACTTTAGTGTTTGTGAATTTATGTACTTATTGACCCTAGATAATTGTAATGATGTTATATAATTTGTTGTTGAATTTGAATTACATGATTGATGTATGATTGTTAGTGCACGATACCAAAGTAGAACTTATATTTAGAATAATTCGCCGACTACGGGCTTGGCCTCCCTATACAACACGATCAACCCTTTCATCATTAATTTTTATAGAATAGTAGAACTCTTTCATTATTATAATGCAACCAACATTATAATAAGTATCATTAATTTAAAGTTGGTGCATATAGTCTAGTAGAGTGCTTGAAGGATAATTTTTTCTTTTCACACTCTTATTTTTTAAATTATCATGTTACTTATTAACTAATATTAGTATTTATTTGTTGGACTTAAAAATTTATTGGACACACAAATTGATTGGACTTACAAATTTATAGGATTTACAAATTTAAAAAGGTTAATATTAACTATTATTTTTTAGACTTATAAATTTAACACAAATAGGATAACATTAACCTTGTCAAAAAATAAAAATACATCGTGTAGGTTTTGGTGATTTAATTAAATTTTATATAGCTTGGCTGCTCGGTAGCTTGGTCGGTTGCGACCTTGTACTTTTTTTATTGCCTGGCCACAATATTAAGGTTCAAACTCAAATTGAATGTTTAGTTTAAGTTTCAATGTTATCGATAGTATTAAGTTTAAGTGCATAAGAATTTGTTTAAATTATCTGCGAGTTTAGTTTAACATTTTAACATATTATTTCTAAAGTTTGACGGTTGAAAGTCCAATTGAGAATTGTCATCAAAGGTGAAGTCCAAGTGGGTTATAAAGGACCAAACCATATGGAGGATTGAACACTTAGCTATTGAAAGTCTAATAAGGAGTTGACAAAGACGAAGTCTAAGTGAGTCATGGAGGACCGACTTATCATGGATTTACTGGGAGCCCTTTACCATTATCTCCATGGTTCGGGCCTTTCCTACCTCCTTCATTTTTTCTAAGGGTCCTCATATAGATCCACATAGATTATAGCTCTGATACCATTAATTGTTAAGCCCGATGGAATCAATATATCTCCATAATAGTATGATATTATCTACTTTGGACTTAAACCCTCATGATTTTATTTTTGACTTTATCCAAAAAGTCTCATACCAATAGAGATATCTGTCATTTTATCAATCCATAATTTTTTCCATGTATTTGTAATGTGGGACTTTGATTGTATCCCAACGGGTCAAAGATGATAAGCCACTAGGCAATGAGGGAAGTCTAAACAAGTCTAGAAGAATCAGATATTTGACAATGGAGAAATCTTGACAGATTAAGATTGATCGGATGTTAGACATAAGATGGGAAGTCTTGGTACGTAGGTCAAGATTGACGGGATGCTAGGCAATGGTGAAGTCTGGACAGGTCAAGATTGATCAGATACTAGGCAAAGAAAGTTTCGGCACGTCAAGTTTGATCGGATGCTAGACAAAGAAGTCTTGGTAGGTTGAGATCAATCGGATACTAAGTAAAGTGAGAATTCAACCTTGATAAGGCTAAAATAGAAGTATTAGTCAACTATTATGGACTAGTAATCTACTGATGAACTTCTAAACCTCGAGTTTAAAAGTTGAGGGGGGTTTAAGGGAGTTTGTAGTATATCAATCAATTGATGGGCTGGTATGAGCAATCGACTGATGATACTGTTGTAGTGAACATAACACTATTGCAATGAATAGAAAGTTTTGAACTCGATTGCAACACTCGATTGATGTAACAACAATCAATTGATGGTAAATGACAATCAAATGTTGTGGTCCATGCTGACATGGAAGAGAGGATTTGAGGGGAAGTATTGTTGCATTTCTAACCTTCAAGATATGTTGCAAAGCAATCACAACGCAAACAAAGATATCTTGTGTAAATAGTTTATTTATATTGTATTCATTTTCATTCTTATCTTTGTATTTGATTATTGTTGCTTATAAAAGAATAGATTTGTAAAAGATTTCTCCACCTCTAAAAGGTATTTGACAAGGAGAAAGGCATAGTGATGATACCGTTATGATGCTATGCCATGGAGTAGAAATCAAGGATTTCAAACCAAATAAAATCTTATATTTATGTGTTTATGTTTTGCTTCTTATATTTATTTCTACTATGTACTAAGCTTTTTGTAGATAAGCACACGAACGATAGATCAAATAGAAGAGAAATATTATTCACCCCCTCTAGCGACGTCATCGATCCTAACACATTCTACTCCTTTGAATGTTTTACCACTGCACCACCCTCACGGGGTAAAAAATGTTATATATTTGAAAAGTAATTTAAATTTTCTTAAAAGTTTTAACTAAAGTTGTTACATGATTTCAAACTAATTTAATTTTAAAAACAAATACTTCTTTTGTTGCTTGGAGTCATTTGATGTCCTATTTTTTAATTTTTATCGCTTTGAGGGACAAAATTGTCATGTGAACTTGCTAGACCCAACCATGATGACCGATGGTTTAGAACTAATAGTTCGGAATCGAACTAGCCAGTTCGACAGTTCTGGTAGGTTGACCTTTAACTTTAACCATCCAAGATAGTTACGGTTCACAGTACCGCTGATTCATAGTTTGGTTCACGGTTCGACACGATTTGCCATGGTTCAAGATTATTATTATTTAAAAATTATAAATTTATAAAAATAAATAAAAAGGACTTGCACTTATTTAAGTTACCTACGTATCCCCTATAATTTTAAAGGAGTATTCTAAATCTTAGAAGTATCAGCATCAGTACTTCTTTATGTTTAGTGTTAGAACATGCTCGGACTTATCATCGATAAATTGAATATCGTGATTCTCATTCACATTGATTATTTTCTTACTCCTCTGAGATCGAGATGATGAATCTTCTCTTTCCATTATAATTGGATAATTGAAATAGTAAACAATCTAGATTTCGAAATTGAGAGTAGAGAAAATAGTGTGAAAATGATGAAATGAGCTACTTATTTATAGAGTTTGGAGAATAACAGACACTAAATCGTAACTATTGATTAAAAAATGATGAAATAATCTCAATCGTTAAAAAAATAAAAAACCTCCCTCCCCCAACTATCAGAATTATTTTTACTTCTTCTCTCTAATTTTTAAATCACACCAGTATAAATGAACTGTTATATAATACATAATTGAAAGAAATTATTTGCTCTCTTACTATATAGCAAAAGAAAACTATTGATTAATTATTAAATAATTAACTAATATACAAAAATATCAATGGTTATAATCTAGTTGGTTGTTAAGATACTCTTTTAATCGATTCCCAACAATGAAATTCTTTGTAACAATTTAATAAATTTTTAATTTTGCATATATAAAAAAATCTCATCGAGCAGGCGGTTTGAATCGCTAGTTTGAACTGGTGAGTAACCACCGATTCGACAGTTAAATGAGTCACTGAACTATAATCGATCCGACCTCTGTGGAGCAGGTTACGGTTCAAGCCTGACAATCTGAGTCAATGGGTAACTGGCCTAGCAACCTGGGTCAACAAATAACTGACCCATTGACTCAATTATGGGCTCGGGCTAGGTTCGGTTAGACTCGATCCATGAGTGGACCCTCTGACCCTCTAACTTACGCAATGCATTATTTTTTCAATTTAAATCAATTTGGATCCATATATTGATTTTGGATAAAACTACTAATGCACTTGTGTTGATCTAATTCTAAAAATAAGCATCACTTCGTAAAATATTTTATATAAAAAGCCAATTTAAAATTATTATATATATATATATATATATATTATAACATTTGATACATAAAAATACATATTATATATTATGATATCAATATTAAGGCAACCGATTAAACAAGCAATAAATCATTAGTTATCGTCGACGGATCTTCGTTGATTTCGATGGGAACGGAGTTGTTCACAAAGAATCGACAAGGAGTAGTAGCATCCTTCCTCGTTTATTTCTCCATTATTCATTACAACCTTACCGACCTACAAGGCAAGTTAAATTAAAATTATGTAAATTTAATCTAAATTATTTTATAAAAACCATCATTCATAGTTGATATAATAATTTTTATCCAGTCCTATGGGCAATGGTGCTGCGGTAAAACATCTATATTGTCACCTAGGTACATGTGATTCGATATCCAGCTACGACGTATTTATAGAATTTTCCTCCAAATGAGGATCGTAATCAAAGGATGCTGGGTGTCTAGGCTGGCCGCTAGTGCATTTCCCGATTTACCTTAGTGGCCGATGGGAAACTTTCGTGGGACCGAGCCAGTCACCCCTGAGATAATCAATGGGACTAACTGAGATTTATCATAGTTCCTAGGGCAATGGTGTCGCGGTAGGACATTCAGGTTGTCACCCAGGCACCTGCGGTTCGGTCTCCAACTACGACGTAACCTGCGGTTTGGTCCCCAGCTACAACGTATTTGCAGAAATTTTCCTCTAAATAGGAAACACAATCAAAGGATGCTGGGCGTCTGGGTTGGTCGTTGCGTGCACTTCTCGATTTATTCTGGTAGCCGATGGGAAACTTCCGTGGGACCGGATCGATCATCCCAGAGATAGTCGATGGGGCTAATTAGGATTTATCATTTTTTATAATAATTTTTATCCAATGTAAAAACATTTAATCAAGTAAATTTTATATATAGTAATTAAATTAATTAAATTAATGTATTTTTATATATTGTAGTGGTTTGTGAAATATTTATATTTTTGAGACAAAAAAAATATCATCTTCGTTTACGCAAAGACGCGTGAAGGAGACTTTGACTCGTCAACCCGGAGACGACTTCCCCTGCCGCTCTCCTATTAAAACGCACCTTCCGCTGCGCTTCCCCATCCACCCAAAACCACCATTATCCTCTTCTCATCTTCCCGGAGACTTCCCACCGAATCTGGTCTCCAACTCTCAGTTTTCGTCTTCAGGTATTTCTCATGTTCTTCCACTGTCCGCTGTGGTTTACTCGGAGTCCAACCGGTCCAAAGACTGAGGAAAAAAAAGCGTTCTTTCGTTTTTCTTTTTGATGTTTCCATCTGCCCGCTTTTTGGAAGCTTTTCTGTGAATTTTCCTTTTGCTGCTCCCTCCCTCTTTTTACTTGATGGTTCTGGATTCGATGACTTTTGAGGAATCTTTGTACTCGATCGATCGTCCCACACTTCGGTAGCTTTGACAAGTTGACTGATTCCTCTTTGCTTGCCTGCGGTTGTTTGTGCTGTTAAGTAGGAGTACAAGAAGCGGAGGAGAAGTTGAATTTGTTCGACGATGGCGCGGGAGCAGCTTCAAGTGCTCAACGCTCTCGATGTGGCTCGTACGCAGTGGTACCATTTCACGGCGATCGTCATCGCCGGCATGGGATTTTTCACCGACGCCTACGACTTGTTCTGCATCTCGCTCGTCACCAAGCTCCTCGGCCGTATCTACTACTTCGACGCTAGCTCGGCTACCCCTGGCACGCTGCCGCCTAGAGTCGCCGCCGCTGTCAACGGCGTCGCCTTCTGCGGCACGCTCACCGGGCAGCTCTTCTTCGGCTGGCTCGGCGACAAAATGGGACGCAAGAAGGTGTACGGCATGACCCTCATGCTCATGGTTGTCTGCTCCATCGCCTCCGGCCTCTCCTTCGGCCACACCGCTAAGGGCGTCATAGGCACCCTCTGCTTCTTCCGCTTCTGGCTCGGCTTTGGCATCGGAGGCGACTACCCGCTCTCCGCCACCATCATGTCGGAGTACGCCAACAAGAAGACTCGCGGCGCCTTCATCGCCGCCGTCTTTGCGATGCAGGGCTTCGGCATCCTCACCGGGGGGATTGTCGCCCTCATCATCTCTGCCGCCTTCAAGAGCCACTTCGACGCGCCGGCGTACAGGGACAACCGCGCTGGGTCCACCGTGCCGGAGGCCGACAACATCTGGCGTTTAATCCTGATGCTCGGTGCGCTCCCGGCGGCCTTGACCTACTACTGGCGGATGAAGATGCCGGAGACGGCGAGGTACACCGCCTTGGTGGCCAAAAACGCCAAGCAGGCGGCGGCTGACATGTCGAAGGTGCTCCAGGTCAACATCGTCGACGAGAGGGAGAAGGTGGAGGAGCTAACGATGAGGGAGTCCAACAACTTCGGGCTCTTCTCGAGGGAGTTCGCCCGTCGCCACGGCCTCCACCTCCTCGGCACCACCACCACGTGGTTTCTTCTCGACATCGCCTTCTACAGCCAGAACTTGTTCCAGAAGGACATCTTCAGCACCATCGGGTGGATCCCCAAGGCGGATACCATGAACGCCATCGAGGAGGTGTTTCGCATCGCGCGCGCACAGACCCTCATCGCGCTCTGCGGCACCGTCCCGGGCTACTGGTTCACCGTCCTCTTCATCGACACCATCGGCCGGTTCACCATCCAGCTCATGGGCTTCTTCTTCATGACCGTCTTCATGCTCGGCCTCGCCATCCCCTACCACCACTGGACCACCCCGGGCAACCACATCGGCTTCGTCGTCATGTACGGCCTCACCTTCTTCTTCGCCAACTTCGGCCCCAACAGCACCACCTTCATCGTGCCGGCGGAGATCTTTCCGGCGCGCCTGCGGTCGACCTGCCACGGCATCTCGGCGGCGGCGGGGAAGGCCGGTGCCATCGTGGGGGCCTTCGGGTTCCTGTACTCGGCGCAGAGCAGGGACATGTCTCACAGGGACAAGGGCTACCCGCCCGGCATTGGCGTCCGCAACTCCCTCTTTGTGCTGGCGGTCTGCAACCTCTTGGGCATGGCCTTCACCTTCCTGGTTCCGGAGTCGAAGGGCAAGTCGCTCGAGGAAATGTCCGGCGAGAACGAGGAGGACGAGCCGCCCGTCTGGACCGCCGTTTCCAAGCCGCCGGTTTAAAGTGCTTCAAGTTCCTCTACACTTATTTTACATCTCTCATCAGCTTCCATCACACTGTACTGTTACATTACTGATGCATCGATATACTACAGTTATATCATGAATGAATGAATGTGTGAAATGCTTTAATCTGCATAACCTTAGTTCGTCTTCATGCTCAGTTAAAGCAAGTGTTCACTGCGTCAGTAGCTGAGGATCGCATGCATTCTCTCTTACATTACTCAGTGATCGGTCATGGGATATGATCGATTCAAAAGATAGATTAGCAGAGACCACATTCATTCAAGTTGCTTACAAACTCCTTCCCTTTCAAGAGCCTTTTGCTTACCAGCTAGTGAAGAAGGATAATGATCTTCGATCCTTGAAGAATCTTAATTGTGTTTGCTCCACAATCCCAAGGCTGCCATTTCCATACTCCTAGTTATATTTTTCATATCTTTTAATGAATCCAGACCTATTTATGGGACTATAATTGATCATCTTTAGCTGGGTGTTTGCTCCTCTGCATCGATCATTAATGTCTTTCCATGTCTTCGTTATTATGGAGTTCAGGTTAGTTTAAGTGTTGGATCGACTTCATCATATTTCTTCACTCATACAGACTATTAAGTCAGTATTAATATCATGATTCGGTAGGCTTGTCTTAACTTCAAATTTAATAATGGATTAAAGTTGAGATCAGCATAATTTGACTTTAGCACTCTTAATCCAAATTGAGGACAATTTTTTATCCAATGTGATGTGTTATTTCATGGTAAAGATTAAAAAAATAATTAAACAAGACCTAAACAGTAGAAGTGATGTCTTATCCCACTGAGTGGGTCGATTAGTATATGAAAACTATTTTAAATATTTAACTGCAGGTATACCTAAAGTTACATATTTACGAGCACATCATCATTTTAAATATATATACTCTGCACTTGAATGTTTCCTAAACGTTTTGAATAAAAATTTCAAAAAATAACTTTAATAATGGTAAAAACTATACATATCAATATTGATGAATTCTTAAAAGGCATCGTGAATACATTGATAGTTTTTTTTTAAAAAAAAACCCTCGGTGACTAATAATTTCAGTAGTCAGAGTACAATGAATTTTTGAGAACAATGGGGTGATCTTTTATTACCATTTTGAACATTTAAAATGTCATCAAGGTGATTTTGAAAATACTTTGATGAACTTTTACTATCCATTTTTTTAAAAAACAGAATAACTATATAAATGATAACTTTAATTGTCAAAATGATAGTTTGAGACTTGATTTGAGGAGTTCAATCATGTTCTTTATTGTTAAAATTAAAGGTAGGGGTAACGCCGGATGGGATAACAATTATCCTACGGATAATATTGAATCCGTTGGTTCGACTACGAACGTCGGAAATAATCTTCTAATTAAAACTTATTGATTCAAAAAAATACTAGGAGATAGGAAAATAAATTAACAGCACTATTAAAAATATTATTAAATCAAAAAATTTTCTTAACATAGACTAATAAGATGGTTATATAGATTTAAAACTTTAACTTATAAAGAAAAAAAGAAATCCAGAAAGGAAAATTTTTTAACAGAATTAAAATCTTAAAAACGGATTTAAAATCCTAAAATATAAAAAATAAAAAATTTTAAAACTATTCTAAATACTAAAAATTTTAAAAAATATTAAAAATAAAAATTATCAAAAATAGGAATAAAATCTTCGGATCCTCCTACATCAGTCGCTCCAAGTTTAAAAAAACTCATTATCGAATTTAAAGTAGTGTTAGATGGTCGCCAAAGAGGAAAATCAACAGACATTATGTTCAGCAAAATCTACCATCATCTTCATCGTCATCGCGTCCGCTATTTGTTGTAGCTTCTAGATAAGCGAAGCAGCTTGCTCCTCAAGCTCCTTAATCACTGCAGCGACCTACGACCACCAACCCGAGCTCTGCATACGGTGACACACAACGAGCACCACCACCGCGCATGCGCCCACAACGCCCATCACCATCTTTATCACCACCACCTTTTCCATGATTACTAAAGCTAGTCCTAGCGGATCCGACGAGCTATTGCCCGCCTAATGACCGAGGCTCAAAGCTCCACCTTCCAAGCTCTTTCCACATAATGTCAAAAACTAAACTGGAGCAGTTATAGTAACTGAAGCTGGCAAATTAGTTGACATGAAATTTGAAAAAAAAAAGATTGACAAGACATATATAGTGAAGATGGGGATATTGTTGATATTGTTGAAGAGATAGCTTACTTCCCTTGATTTCCTTCGTCCATAAGAATGCCTTCATTCAAATCATACTTGTCGGAATAATTTTATTAATTAAATGAATTAAACAATGAGGATTACAGCCATATATATAGATAGTTAGGGCGGACTAGGTTATATGACCGGGTCACATAATATTAATATTCTAACACTCCCCCTCAAACTCAAGGTGGTAGAGTAGAGATCAGCTTGAGTTTGCTTAATAACACATAGAAGCGACCCGGCAAGAGAGACTTGGTGAAGACATCTGCAATTTGATGTTCGGTAGACACAGACCGCAATTGCACAGTGCCAGCACTAACATGCTGCCGTACAAAATGACAATCGATCTCGATGTGCTTAGTGCGCTCATGAAACACATCATTTTGAGAAATATGAATGACACTCTGACTATCACAATGAAGATCGGTGGCAGGCGGTTGAGGAATGCCAAGATCAGAAAGAAGTCGTCGAATCCAAAGAAGCTCAGAAGTAGAATCAGCAAGCGCACGATACTCTGACTCAGCGCTGGAACGAGAAACAACAGTCTGTTTCTTGCTTCGCCAAGAAATAAGAGAATCACCTAAGAAGAAACAATAACCAGTGATGGAGCGTTGGTCAGTGGGATCGCCTGCCCAATCAGCATCAGAGTAACCAGTGAGTACCAATGATGAATCAGCAGAGAAGTGAAGACCATGTAGGAGAGTGCCTTAACATAGCGAAGAATACGTAATACAGCAGAGTGATGAGCTGTATAGGGACTAGTCATGAACTGACTAACTATATGAACTGCATGAGCTATATCAGGACGAGTGACTGTTAGATAAATCAGGGAGCCCACTAACTGATGATAGAGTGTGGGGTCCTCAAGAGGGGCGCCATCGAGAGGAGTGAAACGACAGTCTGCCTCAAGTGGAGTCGAGGCAGTCTTGCTGTCAGTCAGGCCAGCACGGGAGATGAGGTCAGAAGCATACTTTGCCTGAGACAAATAGATACCATCTGCCGTGTCAGAAATCTCAAGACCTAGAAAGTAACGCAGCTTACCAAGACTCTTCATATCAAAATGCTGATGAAGATAGGTCTGCAAATCAGATATTCCAAAGGCATCGTCTCCAGTGATCACCATATCATCAACATATAATAATAGAATAATAATCCCGGATGAGGAGCGACGAATGAATAAGGCAGAGTCATAGGGAGAGGCGGTAAACCCATACTGAATAAGTGCTGAGCTGAACTTGGCGAACCAAGCTCGTGGTGCCTGCTTCAGACCATAAAGAGCACGACGTAGCTTACATACCTTCCCCGAAATATCTGAATCCGGCGGCGGACTCATATAAACCTCCTCAGAAAGATCTCCATGAAGAAAAGCATTCTTCACATCCAACTGGTGAAGAGACCATCGACGAGCAGCAGTAATAGCCAAAAGACAACGTAGAGAAGTCAAACGGGCAACAGGAGCAAATGTCTCTTCATAGTCAATGTCGTACTCCTGTAAGAAACCTCTGACTACGAGACGAGCTTTGTAGCGCTCAACAGATCCATCAGAATTTGTTTTGATCTTGTAAACCCATTTGTAGTTAATATATTTCTTGCCAGGTGGTAGATCAACAATATCCCAAGTCCCAGTCTTCTCAAGAGCCTGCAGTTTCTCAGACATAGCCTCACGCCACAATGGATCACAGTTTGACTCACGAAAGGTCCTAGGCTCATGGTTAGATAGAATGACAGAGAAACAATGGTAATCAAGGAGATGAGAAGGAGGACAACTTACACGGGTTGAACGTCGACCAGTGGCAGCAGGGACTTGAGATACTTGTTCAGGAGACGCAGATGAGTCAGCTTGAGGTGACGGGGAAGCATCGACAGTGTCAACAGGAATCTGTGTGAGCTCGGGACCTGTAAAAGAAGGAGATGGATCCAAAACAAAGAAAGGGGAATCAGTTGGTGACGGGGAAGCATCGATAGTGTCAACAGGAATCTGTGTGAGCTCGGGACCTGCAGAAGAAGGAGATGGATCCAAAACAAAGAAAGGGGAATCAGTCTGAAAAGGAATGGTAAACTTGGACTCAAAAGAGAACATCTTATGTTCCCAAAAGGTGACATGACGAGAAATACGAACTCGATTTGACACAGGATCCCAACAACGATAGCCCTTATGTTCTACCCCATATCCCAACAAACAACACAGACGATTCTGAGGCTCCAATTTGTTTCGTTCATGTGGGGGAAGGTGGACGAAACTGACACAGCCAAACGGACAAAGAATGGAGTAATCTGGTGGCTGACCAAAGAGCTTCTCGTAAGGAATGCCATCCTGAAGTACAGAAGAAGACATCCGGTTGATTGTATAGACAGCAGTAAGGGCAGCTTCTCCCCAAAACCGATCAGGACACGAAGCAGAAAGGAGCATGGCACGGACAGTATCTAGAATATGCCTATGTTTACGTTCAGCCCTACCATTTTATTGTGAAGTGTAAGGACATGAGCGCTGAACAACAGTGCCCTGGGCAGAAAGAAAATTGAGAAAGGTAGAATCATTATATTCCAAAGCATTGTCAGTGCGGAGTGTTTTAATAGGACATGAGAATTGTGTTTGAATCATTTTTGCAAAAGTGGAGTAAGTAGAGGCAAGTTCAGAACGATTTTTCAAAAAATAAATCCAAGTAAATCGAGAATAATCATCAACAAAGATTACAAAATATCGATAATCTTTAAACGTACCAACAGGAGAGGGCCCCCAAATATCTGAGTGAACTAGGAAAAAAAGTTTATCAGCAATATAATGATTATTTGAGAAAGAAAGTGCTGGTTGTTTGCCAAGCTTGCAATGCATACAATCAAAGGATTCAAATTTAATAGAACCAAAAAAACCTTTAGCAGCAAGAGATCGAAGATTATGTGATGAAGCATGCCCAAGTCTGAGATGCCACTGATAGATGGAAGAAGGAGAAACGACAGCAGAGATAGAAGGAAGGGGTTGAAGAGAACAAAGCTCAAACAGGCGACCCTTCTTGCGCCCCGTCCCAAGAATCTGGCCCATCTGCGAATCCTGAACCTGTACACCAGAAGACGTGAAAATAACAGTAAGCCCCTGCTCAACCAACTGACCAATAGAAACAAGGTTTAATGTTAAATGGGGAATGTAGTAGACATCTTGGAGAGATGGTGAAGTGGCATGACCAATGTGTGTGATATGCATGGGGGCACCATTTGCAATGTGAATGGGAGGCGAAGTGGTGAGAGGTTTTAGAAAATGTAATAGATTAATGTTAGAGGTCATATGGTTGCAACAAGCAGAATCTAAGAACCATTGTCGGTTACCTGATGTGGTGGCTAATGAAGGATTGGTAGATAAAACCTGAGTGAATAGTTTATGGATATCCATAAGGGTGGGAGTAGTGGACTGAGGCGGCTGCAAAACATTTGTGATGGCGGCCATGGAGAGGAAGAGCCAACTGTAGAGGATATGTGACTTAGTTTTGGACAGTTCTGACGGACATGACCCTTTTTGTGGCAATAACGACACTCAATGTTCGGGCAATAAGTGTAAGCATGATCAGCATTCGGACAACGACGACATCTAGCAGACTTGTCCGATCGAGCATCCTTGCAAGCATTAACACGATCCATATTGAGAGACATAAAGTAGATTGCGGTGAGTTGACGGCAGTATCTTCTCTGCACGAACAAGGCACGAACAGGACACGACAAATGCGATCAGGGAGCGGCCCGCTCCACAGAAATCCCACACGGCTGCTACCGAAACCAGAGATGCTGCTGCCAAAGATGCTGCTAGTTTTCCAGAAGTTGCATGCACTGTTTGGTCAACTTTGCTATTCAGATTGCTAAACACATCTTAACAAGCCGAAGACCAGCAAGGCGTAATGTTGAGAGAAATCAATCCTTCTGGATAAGCTTAGAGACGACAGCATCGAACAGAGAAGGTATGGAAGGGGGAAATCGCACTCAAGCCCTCTCACCGCAGATGCGACGAGCAAGCTGGATGTCCTTGGGCATGATGGTGACTCGCTTGGCGTGGATGGTGCACAGATTGGTGTCTTCGAAGAGGCAGAGCGCCGCCACAGCCGAGCTCTGGAACCGGAGGTCGGTCTTGAAGTCCTGCGCGATCTCGCGAACGAGCCGCTGGAAGGGCAGCTTGCGGATGAGCAGCTCAGTGGGATGCTGCGGGTCTCTTACCACACAAGCAGGCGACGACGGAAGGGCACCGGCTCTAGAGGGTGACGCAAGTGGCCCGGCGCGATCGGAAGGAGAAGAAGGGAAAGCGCAAGTTTTCGGATGGTGGCGGCGGCACCAGAGAGAAGAAACAGGGGCGCTGAGTTAAAAAAGAATTAGAGGATTAGGGCATCGCTCTGATACCATGTCGGAATAATTTTATTAATTAAATGAATTAAACAATGAGGATTACAGCCATATATATAGATAGTTAGGGCAGACCAGGTTATATGACCGGGTCACATAATATTAATATTCTAACAATACTCATTTATTTATTTTTTTGGTTCCATTAGTTGAAACCTTTGTTTGCATCTGATCATGTTCTTCTAATACAACCGAAGTATCTATATTTTCTATGTCCTTGGATAAATCTGTTTATTGCGGCATCCTGTCTGTTAAAGCTAAATCATCTGAATGGTCAACAAAGTTCTAGATAAGGCTTGGTACTTTCTTGGAAGGAAAAACCTCCTATGTAGTGAAAGTCATAGCGCCTTCAGAAACATTGGCAAAGGCTTAATTGAACAACTCGCCAGCATCAGTGTCGAAACAAAGAATTAGATCACCGACTATTTCATTGACAACTTCATCATCGGACGATCAGGAGAGTAGGACTGGTCGTACTTGATGTTGTTGAGGTCTACATCTTCATGGTTATCTTCGCCGTCGTAGGAGAAATGGGGGATGTAGAAGCGTTGCGGAGCCAGCGTTCTCTCGAAGTTGTAGGTGGTGGGGCGGTTGATCCCGAATCTCTCAAAACCAAATGTGCGCTTCGACATCTCTCCTTGATTGAAAATTAAGGATTTTTCAAAAAGGGGAATAAAGGAAGTTACGACCTTTTTATGATCTTACATTGCTAGACACTGGAATAACTTTGTGACTTATCTTTGTAGATCTTGAAGTATCTCATTACGGGTGCTACGATCACAGTGCGAGGCTTCCTTATCGGAACCTGCTTGTCACAATCATGATCACGATCATGACGATGATCCATCGGATTGAAGAGCTCTGATACCAACTGACGTCGGACGAGATAGGGATTATCTTGCGGGCAATATTGAATTTGTTGGTTCGACTGCAAACGTTGAAAATCATCTTCTAAAACCTACTGATTTGGAGGAATACTAGGAGATAGGGAAATAAATTATCAAAAAATATTATTAAACTAAAAGCTTCTCTTAAATATCAACTAACAAGATATTTATATAGACTCAAAATCCTAACTTGTAAAGAAAAAAAATCCTAATAAAAAAGAAAAATTCTTAACAGACTCGAAATCATAAAAATCCTAAATGGACTTAAAATCCTAAAATATTAAAAATAAAAATTTTTAAAACTATTCTAAATATTAAAAACTCTAAAAATAAAAATTATCAAAAATAGTAATAAAAATTTTTAGATCCTCCTGCATCAAGGGTAAGCAAAAAATTAGTTAAATTGAATTTACCAATTGAATAGATTGAATTCAAAAGTTTAGTTATGTTAAATAAAAAATTCAATTTTTTTTAAAAAATATTATTTTGTTATTTATTTAGTTCGATTTTGATTTTAAATTCAACAAATTGATTCAATCGATTAAATTGAAATATCACAGTCGATTGATATATTTGAATAGGACATAACTCCATTAATAAATCAGTAACATCATCAATCAACTTTTGAATGTCATCAGTTGATTAATTCAATAATTGATTGAATTAACCAATTCATATTGGTTCGATTTAGTTTTGGTGGTAATGTTTGATCGATTCAATTTGTCCAAAAAAAAATTCAATTTAATCGGTTTTGATTTGTTCGGTTCGGTCACTTCGATTTTGAAATAATTACTCATCCATAACTAAAGGGTATTCGTGTATTTTCATTAAACTTAAGTATTTATTTATCAATAAACATTCTAATGAGGTCAAAATGTCAATATAAGAGTACAAATGCAATCATAGGTCTCCTTAAAACTTGCTCTTGTGGTTCATTCATGCCTCTGATTTTTTTAAAAATAAATTTAAGTATTCAGCACCATTCAATTAATTATGAAAATAGACTGTCTTCCTTCATCTTAATTTATCTATCAAATAAATTAGAAATACAACTTACACACATTCAATTGATCTATTTGAAATTCAAATTATTCATTTATAAATTTAAATTTTGATCAGAACTACTATGATATTTTTTAAAAAAAACATAACTTTGACATATATATTCTAATGGTCAAAATGACAACACATGCACAATACATTACAATACTCTTAAAAATCCACTCATACTTTTATTTTTTTTAGATTTTAACTCTTGAAAAATTATCAAAATACTCTTATTTTTAATTTTAGTTACTCTAAAATTACTAAAATCTTTTAAAATTTTCACAGAGCACATAAAAATATTCCAGAGAGCATTTAAGCTAAGTGCCTGCCTGCTGCAAAGTACTTTTAGAAGAACACGGCACACAATTAATGGAGGCTCTATATATATCGATCGTTGAGTAAACTGCAAACTTAATTTGTTGGTAAATTGCTTAAATTAGTACACTGCGCGGGCCTCGTCATGGATTCCCACTGTCGGCGTCTCCTCTCTCAGTTGCTATCAGACAAACCGTCTCACCATCCGATTAAACTCAACAGTACGTTGTACATCGATCGATCACATCTACAATGGACCTTTAATTTGCATTCACCATTCCTTATCCCTTGTAGTACGTACATCGCTCGATCTACTCCCAAATATACAAACCTCCTTAATTATGATCTATCTTCCAGCTCAAAGGTAAAAGCTGCATATATGCCAGGTTATTCATTTCAGATGACTGCACTGCGCAGCATGGCGTCAGAAATGAATTAATCGACATCATCGATCTCTTAGCGATCACTCTGCTCGTCTTTGTTTACCCTTAATTTGGAATCACAAACTTCCGGTCCGGTTGCCAGGAATAATTAAGGTCGCTGATGATTGTAATAATCGAGCAACAGTGCTCGTAACAGTAGCTGATATGACAATGCAGCGTACGATACGCATTCGTGGAGCATTTGCTAACGCAGAGAAGTAAGGGAAATGATGGAAGAGGACGATGAATCGTGTTGTTTTCAAGATCATCAGACGATTTCGTTTTTATTATTATCAAAGGGACGTTTCAACTCCATAATACTGTTCGTGCATGACTCCTGTTAATTAGCTAGAAGTAGTGTTAATTATTCGTGCCTTAAATTAGCATTTGAGATATATATGCATCCATTTTCCATTAATCTAAGGATTTCATCTATATCTAAATTAATTTCCACGAGTTCAACATTTTGCGGATCGATCGCCAACAACTCACCTTCTCGATCGGCCAGTACCAGCTAGCGCATGCTCTCCGGCGGCTGACGCCATGGTTAATTGCTTTTTCTGTGCTTATGCTTTTGTATACAGGACAAACGCATTACGAAGTGAAAGCGAAAGAACACTAGCGAAGAAGACGCGACCAACTTAATTACACTTGGACGTTTTGGAATGTTTTCATTAATTCTCACTCGTGGGAATTAAGAGACTGAAATATTGATTCTTTATTGAAAAATGAACCAAATAAAGGAGGCGCAAATCGATGGAACAGGTCTCGGAACGCAAAGAAATTCATGCAGTCTCTCTGAGTGTGCTAGCTCTCGCTGACCAAAATGATGAGATCGAGAGATTTTAATTATGAACTCATAATTAACGAGTATAGTAAAATACTGCTTCGATCAGGAACACTTTAAAACATGTACATATAAGCTCAGACAAACTAAAAGTAGTATATATTGAATTAAAGCGAACAAGATCTAGTCGTACTGATCGAGCTGCACCACACATATATATATTTATCAGAAATGGTTGCGATCATTCCAGCAAAGCAACATGACGATGCATCGCCGGAATATGTAGAACCTGGCCCTCTGCTCCCGCACCAGCGGTCTGCAACGGCGGCGGAAGGAGAGACAAGGCAAGCACTCCTCTTTCTTCGCCGCGGCCATCTCCGGAAGAAGGGAATAAGAAGTGAGATAGAGGAGCCGTGAGAGAGAGGCCGGTGTTGGTGGTATATATGCAACTGTTAAGTAATGAATAGATAGCTCTGGTGGGGTGGGGTGGGTCGCGCAGCCTCTGCGATTGGATTTGTGATGTTTTGTATCGGATGAGTCGCGGCCCACGGCGTCAGTGGCGGAGGAGCTGCACACGCGGCGATGGGGGGTGAGATTAATTGGGTGGGTCATCGTCGACAATAAACTCCATATATAGCTAGGTAGCTCATGACGGAGCAGGCAGAGGCCACAGTGAGGAGGAAGAAACGTTAAACGACGCCGCATTTTGACTTTTAGTATATAGTGAATTTCTTATGTGGTCGGCTGGTGCTCGCTCCCACCTCGCTACTGCAGGTTCGACTGATTAATTTAAGACTTGAATTTAAAAGTATTTTTGGTGATTTTTTTTTGTAGAATTAAAACACATACAAAATCATCTAGTAATACTTCATCTTTATTCCAGGTGTCTAAGGATCATTATTGATGATGTCCTTTTCATTCGCTCGGGTTTTGCCTTTCTAGAAAGTTATGTTTATCTCCTGTCGATTTTGAAATCCAATAGCTTAAGAATGTAAAGAGCGTAAATGATGTGGCGGATTCTAATTAATTTTACGTGGCAGAAAAAAATCAAGAAGCAGATCAATATGTCAAATTAGAAAGTCAATAATCAACTTTAAGTGGACTAGTGTCTCTATTCCTATCCAAGTCATCTCGGTCTCTTGGTCAGCTCAGCTTCTCGAGCATCCCGACCTTGACTATCTTGGTCTCTCAATCAGCTCGGCTTCTCGATCATCCCGATCTTGACCATCTCGGGCTCTCGATCTCCTGCTCGGCCACTCGACCACCTCTCTCGGTCTCGATCACCTCGAGCTCGACCACGTCGATCACTCCATCTCCCTCGGCCTCTCGGTCATTCAAACCTGGACCATCTCGATCAGTCCCTCGGTCATCTCCCTCTCAGCCATCCTGATCTCGACTATCTCAATCCCCCTCTCAGTCATCCTAGCCCCTCGGCCATCTTGACCTCGACCATCTCTGTCTCTTGGTCTCCTGCTTGGCTACTCGACCACTTCTCTCGGTCTCAACTGCCTCGAGCTCGGCCACATTGATCACTCCATCTCCCTCGGCTCTCGGCCATCCAGACCTAGACCATCTCGGTCGGTCCCTCGATCCTCTCTCTCTCAGCCATCCCGACCTTGACTATCTCGGTCACTCAGTTTCTCGATTATCTGACCTCAACCATCTCGATCTCTCATTCTCTTACTTGACCACTCGAACACTTCTCTCGATCTCGACTGTCTCGAGCTCGGCACATTGGTCACTCCATCTTCCTCAGCCTCTCAGTCATTTAGACCTGGACCATCTCGGTTAGTCCCTCGGTCCTCTCCCTCTCGGCCATCCCGACCTCGACCATCTCGGTCTTCTGCTCGGCCACTTGATCACCTCTCTCGGTCTTGACCACCTCGAACTTGGCCACATCGGTCACTCCATCTCCCTCAGCCTCTCGGCCATCCAAATTTGAACCATCTCGATCGGTCCCTCTATCCTCTCCCTCTCGGCCATCCCGATCTTGACCATCTTGGTCCCTCGGGCTCTCAGTCATCTTGACCTCAACTATCTCAGTCTCTCGGTCTATCGACCATTCTGACCCCAGAAGTTGCCAAAACTCCTCAAGCATGCGAGCTCTGCCAAGGGATCAGGGTGGTTATGAGGTTGTTAGGTCTGGTCCCCTGGATCCCCTTGTGTCTCCACATACAGCCAAAAGGTAAAAATAATCAGCACTACCGAGCCACAGGGCTACGAGGTTGGCAGGCTTGGTCCCTCAGATGCCTCATGTCGTGGTCACCTGTCAGCAATCATCAGAACTTGTCCCCTCGATCCTGACAGAGATCCGTCCCCAGACCTACGTGGATATTCCTTCTCGTAAGTATATAACCCCTCCCGTAGGTATGAAAAAGCTCTCTCCACAACTTCAGCTACTGCATACACTTTTTATTTTCTTTTTCATATACTGACTTGAGTGTCGGAGTGGCCTGCGGGGAATCCCCGCACCTAGCTAATAGTTTCTCTTCAGGTCTCTTCATCGGTGGGAGCAGTGGTGTGTGAGTTGGAGCTTTATTGACTAGTGGCTTGACCGTGCATGACATTCCAACTGGAACAGTAAGGTTGGTCGGCTTTACCAGCAAGGTCACTCCGATGCTTAAGTCAGTATCCTTGAAGTGCAGAGTATGTCTCTTGCAAAGAAATGAAATCAAGAAGTTGAAGAACACGTCCAAGAAGAAAAAGAAGAGGAAGAATATGAAGAAGATCTTAATGGAAAGGAATCATCTCCGCCTGCGAGAAGAAAATTATACCTATGACCTATCCTCTTTGGGGCTTATATAGTTATCAGGAAAGTATCTCCATGTTAGCTACCCTACCTTAGCTAGCCCTCTTCATGAGCCTCAGTATTACAAACTCTCAAGAGTAGATATATAAGGTAAGTCATTAAATACCTACACCAGCCACAATACACATTGACATACCTATGTGATCGGCATATTCCTCCATGGGGGGAAATGACATTTTATAAGTCACTGAGCTTAGTGGCTCATTTTATAAATCATATTCACTGAGCTTAGTGGATCATTTTATAAGTCATCCAGTGGCTTCTAGATGAGTGAGAATTCATCCAAGTGAAGTGTCTGTAAGCACAATAATTGGAAGTAAGGGCGTAATCGTCGAGCTATCAAAGTCAATCCCATAGTTAATTTTTCTAGACTAGCATAACAAAGTTTGGGCCTTTAAAACCATAATTGATTTAATATACAAGATGTTGTTCCCCTTGCTAGCTTAACCAATATCTGGCTTATAGCAATTTCTGACAGAGTTAAGTAAAGCAACAATAATTCGCGTAGATGAGGTTTACTTAGCACATGTAATTGAGCTAGATAGTCTTTGAGCTCTTGAAAAGCTTTATCACATCATTCATCCCATTGAAAGTGGTAGCCCATAGAAGAATCTTGAAGAATGGTAGGCTTCTATTGGTCTAGCGAGATATGAAGCGAGATAAGGCCGCGATTCGCCTCACCAGCCTTTAAACTTCTCATAAATTTTGAGAAGGCTGCATCTATCGAATTGCTTCAATCTTTTCGGGGTTTACCTCAATTCCTTACTCTGTCACCATATATCCGAGGAAGCACCCTTTAGTCACTTTGAAGGTACATTTATCCAGATTAAGCTTTATGTGGTATCTTCGTAAAGTGGTAAAAGTTTCCTCCAGGTCAGGTACTAAGTCACCTACATGCAAAGATTTGATTGATATGTCATCAACGTATACCTCTACGATTCATCTGAGCTACTCATTGAAGACTTATCCATTAACCGTTGATAGGTTCGCCGTGTGTTCTTCAACTTGAATGGCATGACTGTGTAACAAAAGTACCATCAACTGTGATGAAACCGACTTTATTCTGATTGGCTTTGGCTAATGGGATTTGGTGATGCCCCTAATATACATCCATCATGAAAATGTATTGATGCCCGACCGTTGAATCTACCAGATGATCAATGCGAGGTAGGAGATAATAATCTTTGAGACATGCTTTATTTAAGTCTCGAAAATCCACACAAACATCATTTCCCAAATGGCTTAGGCATTAACACAACATTAGAAAGTGAGGTCGGGTATTAAACCTCCTAAACATGTCCAACGTTTAAGAGTTTATGTATCTCCTCCTAAATGACCTTATCCTTTTCAGGGCCAAAATGATGTCGCTTCTATTTAACGGGGATGACATTAGGCATGATCTATAATCGGTGCTCCATCACTTCTGGCTTAACCCCAACCAAGGGTCCAAGCGCAAACATGTGTATTTTTAGTAAGGCATGAGATGATAGAGGCCTTTAACTCGGTTGGAAGATCCTTAGAAATTTTGATAACCTTCTCTGGATGAGCAGGAACTATCTTTACCACCTCAACCTCGGGCTCTAAGGTCATTACAGATTCTCCCTCTTGAATAGCATAAGTCCCTGCGCGCCATCGGCTGACTGACCAATCGAGCCAAGCTCTTAAGTTATTTCTTCTTTGCTTTGCCTGAATAATCTCAACATAGCATTTTCACGAGGCCTGCTGATCTCCTCGAACTTCCCTGATCTCACTATCGATTGAGAATTTTATTTTCTGATGATAAGGAGAAGTTACTGCTTGAAGAGCGCTAAGAGCATATCGACCTAGAATAATATTATAGGAGGAAGGAGCATTAACCACTGCAAAACTTTCCAAAGTCGTTCTCCTCCATGACTCTTCATCTAGAGACAAGGGCAACTTAATCTGGTCGAGTGGTTGAACTTCATGTCCAGAAAAACCAAAAAGTGAAGTGTTGATAGATTGTAAATCATCTACCTTGACTCCCATTTGTTCTAATACTAACCAATAGAGAATACTTACCGAGTTACCTGCATCAACAAACACTCTAGCAACATCAAAATTAGATATGACTATGCGTATTACCAAAACATCATTATGGGGGACAGTAATGCCCTCTAAATTACTGGGACCATATCCTAATATTGGTCCAGATTGTAGTTCTTGCATGCTGACAGCCATGCACTCCTCCCAACTGAATCACTTCCTGGAGCGATTAGAATCTCCATCAAGCGAAAATCATGTTTAATCCCTCCATCGGTTGCGCCCTATTGTGGACCTGGCTGATTTTGAGGTGCCGATGATGGACCAGGAGAATTCTATCTTGGGGGATACCGAGGTGGGGGTATATTCCGATAAGAAGCCTGATGAGTTAATATATTTCTCATGCAAGGGTAATTTTCAATAACCTGTTTCAATTCTCAAGCCAACCCTTGACACTCCTGGGTTGTGTGTCCATACTCCTAATGGAAGTCACAGAAAATAGGGGCAAGTCACCTTTGGGCCATCGTTCATAACCCATTGGTCATCTCAAAAGTTGGTGCTCCTCGCAGATTTGCATGGCCTCTCCTTGGAATACCTTAGGGGAAGAGTGTAGGGTTGATATCTTTGTTGAACATGTTGCATAGGTCATAGGGGAGGACACTGTTCAAGTCAACGTTTAGGGATCTCAACCAGCCTAGGTCTATTTTGCTCTTGTCGAGCTTGCTGAGCCTCCTCCATATTGATATACTTCTCTGCCCGTGCGAGGAGGGTGTTGTAATATGCTAGTGAAATCTTCATCTTTAAGTCCTTGTGCAAATGCACCCATTACGATTTTGGGTGCTACTGAAGGAATTTCTCGTGGAGCCTGAGTGAAGTGTTGAATATACTGACGCAACATTTCCTGGGTCTTTGCTTAAGATTAAATAGGCTAAGTGGGGTAGGAGCATACCTCTTAAAATCAGAGAAATGACGTAAGAATAGAGTTGCGAAATCATCGAAAGAACGGATAGACCCAGGTCGCAATGTGCAAAATCACTATTGAGCTGGTCTCACTAGAGTAGTGAGGAAGACTAGACACTTGATTACTTTAGTGTATTGATGGAGGAGAGCAACATTTTTTAATTAGCACAAGTGGTCCTTGGGATCAGAAGAACCATTATACCTCGGTAGATGGTCGAAAATGCTGAGGTAACTCTACCTTTATAATATCCTCCAAGAAAGACATTTGTCGAGCTCCACCCTTTTAGCTGACAAAGGTCTGACAAACTCATTGTCAGGTAGTAGATTGTCCCGATGATAAGTTGTTGGCCTCAGTAAGACAGGGGCATCATTAATCGGTCATTTTTGGGCGATATGCAGAAGTATCTCCTTTGGAACTTTGAGGCCATGTATTGCTAGTGTGATAGGTGATGACCCTACAGCAAGGATTGCCTCGTGAACCTCGAGAACACGAGGGACTCTTTTTTTACGCAATGCGTCTTCAATAATAGTGGTTACAAAGAGAGCCAAGTTTTCTCTGACCCTTGGACCTTCAATTCCCTTCATAATGGGGGCAGAAGCGATCGAAATGACTCAGATGAACCATTGAACTACTGTTCTAATTGTCGAGCTCCATCCTTTTAGCTGACAAAGGTCTGACAAACTCATTGTCAGGTAGTAGATTGTCCCGATGATAAGTTGTTGGCCTCAGTAAGACAGGGGCATCATTAATCGGTCATTTTTGGGCGATATGCAGAAGTATCTCCTTTGGAACTTTGAGGCCATGTATTGCTAGTGTGATAGGTGATGACCCTACAGCAAGGATTGCCTCGTGAACCTCGAGAACACAAGGGACTCTTTTTTTACGCAATGCGTCTTCAATAATAGTGGTTACAAAGAGAGCCAAGTTTTCTTTAACCCTTGGACCTTCAATTCCCTTCATAATGGGGGCAGAAGCGATCGAAATGACTCAGATGAACCATTGAACTACTGTTCTATTTCCGTCATATTAGCTCAAATCATCATGACTTTTTGTAAGACACATACGACGCCAATTTGATGGTGTCATTTTTGCTCGCTCCGGCTCCGCCTTCCCAGAAAGCTATGTCTGTCTCCTGTCGATCTCGAAATCCAATAACTGAGAATGTAAAGAGCGTTAAAGTTGATCGTTTTTATCATCGCGGCCACTTCAACGCTCAAAGTCAGTGTTCTTGAAGTGTAGGGTAGGTCTCTTGCAAAGATACGAAATCAAGAAGCCGAAGAACACGTCCAAGATGAAAAAGAAGAGGAAGAATATGAAGAAGAGATTAATGGAAAGGAGTTACCTCCGACTTTGAGTCAATCTAAGACAATTGACAGACTGTGTCTCAAGAACAATCAACTAAAACTGGAATATCACGTTGGAAGTAACCAACACATTTTAGGAAGTGAAGCGACCATTTGGCTTTCTCTCCGGGACTGTAGAAGAACAGTGCAGGAAATTAAACGCCAATTTTGAGGCTAAGCCTCCAACATGTTTTCACAGTATAAATGGCCAATTCGTCTGTTGCCACTTTGCGATGACAGAGACAAAACGACTGAAGCTATCTCACAAAACAGTGGTGATGCTTTAATTAATGATTAGGTGCTTCTAGCTGCACATGTTCATGGAAGATTTGTAGTGGTGATGAATATTAATAATGATAAGCTTATTGGAGTCGACCTTGTCTGTATGCAGAGAATGAATAGTGACTGACAAAACCAATTAAAGAGATATTTTTGTCGAAGAGGAATTATTGGAGGCATCATCACTGAGACACTGACGCTCATGCTCCAGAAAATATCATAAGCTTGAGGAAGAACAACTTGTGTTTGATTGAGAAATAATAGCTAGCCAGACTTTGATTGTTCAAGTTATTGATCCGAAGAGTCAAAAAATATTTATTTCTTTTTTAAAAAATAATTTGTTCCTAAATTTTATATACCTTTCACATCTAATATTTTTTTAAAAAAATTATTTTATGAAAAGTTATCATTTTTAAAAATGTTATATTCTTTATTTAGTTCGTACAATAATTTCTAAAAACTTATGGCATCACTTTATTCTCCGTATTTAAAATATATATATATTTTAAAATCATTTTCTAATAATTTTCAAAAAATATAATTTTATAGTATATATATATATATATATATATATATATATATATAAATTACTTAAACTTGCACATTATAGCGATTTAAAAAAAACATATTTTGCAATTTTTAGCTTTCACACTGAGCACAAAATCAAACCCGCCCGCGTGTGGCACAGTTCAGATGGAGGCCCATAGCCGACAAATAGAATGACAGGGTAGGCGGCACTCTTAGATGGAAACAGTGCTATCAAGTTCTCTATGTTCTAGTTGGCCAAACACTATCCTAGAACAACCAGCTAAGTGATGACCTACTCGTATACATGACAAACCATATTCCAAAGCTAACATGTCGCACATCTGAACAGGCAGTCAATGTCAGAAACAAATATCTAAAACCAAGGGCAACCACTGGATGTCATAGATAAAGATGTGCTTTTCTACTTCGTAATTAAGGCTTAAATAGTAACAGAGATCTAAAAATATCTTAGTTTGGCCAGAGATGACAATCAGTTAAATGACCTGCCAGCAGGTACGCTGCCTAGCGTTCATGAGAGCCTTACAGGTCTCTCACATATGGAGCACAGTAAAATGTATAGGAAAAGAAAATGTTTGGATCGACTAACTATATAGATCATCGTCATCAGCTGCATTAGCTGTGAAAGGGTCTGTTGGAGTGTTTCCAACTGCAGCTTCAGATTGCTCTGAGAAACGGAACTCAGAGCCGAATCCCCTTGATTGCTGCAAAGTCTGAGCAAAAGCTTGGTACTTGCGAATGTCTGCGTCACTAACACTGCGACGAGCAAACTTCATTGATTCCTCAAAATGAACAGCTTTGATCTCTGCTACTTCACTCTCATCTTCTTCCATTGCTTCAGGATTCTCACTCTTCTTCCTCGTTCTTTCAATGTCCTGCAATGAATTGATGAAAGTGAGATTTAAGAAATGCCTCTCCTATAAGCTGCAACGCTGACCAAAATGTGCCATTGAATGTACGATAACAAGTGAGCAAATAAATCCAAGTAAAATCACTAAGCCCAAAGCAGAGATTGTACGGCTAAACTGAATTTCAAGAATGGTGATCTCTGGAAGTTAGGGCATTTAAACTTTCAAAGATATATTAAATCGTGGTCATGGAAAAGTAACTTTGAGTACACATGTATTAGAATTGAAAGAAATTGGAAAAAAATGTTTAAAAAATAGATAAATTTGTGCATAAAATTAATTACTTGAGTTAATAATGCTCAATATTTTTTCATAAAAAGAAATGTTGGTTAACATATTTAGACTGGGTGTGGACCAATTAACATCCTAGAAAATTTTACAAAATCATTCTCTTAGTTTTTTTTTCCCAACCTTAGCTGACGCTTCTATAGGTGAATCCATGGAAAGTCACCGTTAACTAACTTTTTAATTGGTTGTTTTTATACTGGAGAAAATATTCATTTGCTCTTCCCTATAGTTTACCTACTTTTTCATTTTGCTCCTCATAGTTTAGAATATTAGTTTGCAAAAGATATATACAAAATATCCCTCCTCTATCAACACAAAGAGGACTATTCATCCAAGTACAATTGACAAGGTCAAGACAGTTCAAAAAATAAATAAAATTGTGATTGAACTTTATATTTGACTGATGAATCATCCAACAGGTTTCCTTTTTTTTCTACTACTCAACCTTCTATTCGAATAGTTTTAAGATTCATCATGAGCACTTGAATGAGTTTAAATCTAAAAAAATTGATTCCTCAAGGGCAAAGAAATTTTAAATAGATTCTGTTACCTTCTCCTCCCCTTATTATTTTTCTTCATATTATCGTATAATTTGGTTATCCAGTATTTGTTTTTACACATTCCATTGACTATCTTCAAAAGAAGAATGTCATAGTTGAAAGTACCTCACTTTATCATATAGTAATAATGTAATATACTGAACAAAAGGAACAGGATCCCTATAGAATCAATCTAATTTCATTCTACCCAACTAATCTTCTGATCCTTTAAACTTAAAACGCATGCAACAGAGGAATCACTATTTGCACCCGAGAAGAAATGACATTAAAGTTAGAGGGCATTTGTTTCTATTTTGTAAAATATAGGGGTAAAGACACAATATTCTAAACTATATGGTCAAAAAATTAAAAATTATGAGAGGAAAAAAAATCTCTTTATTGTTAATTCTGTTATATATATAAAAGCTATAAGCCCCCAATCCATTTTTCTAGGAACAATTCTATTTCAAAATTAATCAAACAAAATTCAAATCATTTACAATATGAAAAAAATGGATATATGATATTAAAATGTCGTTAAATATTCTATACTTAAATGAGATAAGGCAAACATCTCTACATTACATAACTACATACTATTTATCAAGGATTAAAATGCCGAGCCGAGCCGCCCGAAACGCCCGAGATTTACCGTTCCGCTCGGGGACCGGCACCGGCACTCGACCGGCACAGCACGCGCGTTCGCGTGTTCGCTCGCCGGAACGCGTGCGTCGGGTTGCAAGGAATCGAATCGATTCCTTCTCGATCACGGGAGGAAATCGCGAGACGGGGGAGCTTGAAGGCGGAAGGCAGCGAGGCGGCGAGCGGCAACGAGGCGGCGAGCGGCGACGAGGCGAGGCGGCGACGAGGCGAGGCGGCGACGAGGCGAGGCGGCGACGAGGCGAGGCGGCGACGCAGCGGCAGAGGCTCGGCAGCGGCAGAAGCTCCTCGGCGGCGGCGGTCTGGCGAGATCGCGATTCTCGCGATCGAGAAGAGAAAAAGTTTGATTTAAAAAAATAAAATCAATAATCAATATAACGGTTTTAATTAAAACTGTTATATTGAAATAAAATTTATTATATCACTGTTATATTGATTATATCAGTGTTATATTAAATTTTTATAAAACATATTATTTAATATATATAAATAATTAAATATATAAAGTATTATTAATATATATAATTTTTAATTAATAATTAATTATATAATAAATAATAATTATATATATTATATAGATTAATAATTAATTAAATACACTGTTAATTAATTAATATAATTATAATATATAAATTTGTTTTTATTAAAAAATAAAAATATTTTAAAAAATTAATTTAAATTTATATGTTAAAAAATTTTAATAAATTATTTTATCTGTTAAAAAATTTAATTAACTATATATTATTATTTAAATAATTTAATTAATGATAAATGATAAATTATGAATGGAATAAATAATTTAATTTTTTATTTATTAAATAAATTTAAAAATATATAGTTTTATATGTTTTGAATAAATTTAATTTTAAAATTATATATAAATATATAAATAATAATTTTTATTATGTATTATATAAAATATATAAATAATAGATATATTATATAAATAATAATTGAGAAGTTATATCAAATCAATACATAATTTATTTTTAAATTAATAAATATATTTATCTAATAATTACTATATATATATATATATATATAAAAAAGTACCGAAACTGTATCGGCACGATACGATACGGTACCGAAACAGTATCGTTCCGGTCTGAGACCGAAACTTCGGCACGGGTCGAGATTTTAAACCTTG
>NC_133866.1:7277471-7382249 GCF_044706935.1 Curcuma longa
AAGAAGGAGAATAAGCAAAGATATAAAGAGAAGGGCAAAGACAAGAAATCAGGCGAAAGTAGTGATACGGAACGCGCTGCCACTACCACTGAAGATTTCCTGATTGTCTATGACTATGATGTGGTTAATTTAACTAATCATGATATCAGTTGGGTGATTGACAGTGGTGCTTCTACTCATACTACCTCTCGGAAAGATTTCTTCACTTCCTACACGCCAGGTAGTTTTTTTGTGAAGATGGGAAATGATGGTGAAGCAAAGGTTGTTGGCATTGGCGATATATGCTTGGAAACTAGTACTGGTTCTAAGTTGATTAAGAGGATGTGAAGCATGTCCCAGACATTAGGTTGAACTTGATTACAACTGGAAAGCTAGATGATGATGGTTATTGTAGTACCTTTGCAGATGGAAGATGGAAGCTTACCAAAGGCTCGAATGAGTAGCCAGAGGTGAGAGATCTCGGCCTTATACATGTTGCATGCTAAGATTGTGAATCATGCAGTGAATGTGGTAGAAAATGTGGCTATATCTGAGTTGTGGCATAAAAGGCTTGGTCATATCAGTGAAAAAGGTCTTTCTCTCTTAGGCAGGAAAAATGTCTTATCTGGTTTAAAGAATGTCAGTTTGCAGAGGTGTGATCATTGTTTGGCAGGAAAGCAGAATCGTATTTCATTTAAGTCTTCATCGCCTGGTAGAAAAGAAAATATTCTTGACCTAGTGCACTCTGATTTATGTGGTCCTATGAAGACTCAGACTATGGGTGGATCTCTTTATTTTGTTACTTTCATTGATGATCATTCGAGAAAGACTTGGGTTTATACTCTGAGGCACAAGAGCGAGGTTATAGATGTGTTCAAACAGTTTCATGTTTCAGTTGAGAGGGAAACTGGAAGAAAGCTCAAGTGCATTCGATCAGATAATGGAGGTGAGTATTTGGGGCCATTTGATGAGTATTGTATACAGCAGGGTATTCGACATCAAAAGACGCCACCCAAGACACCTCAGTTAAATGGGTTAGCAGAGAGAATGAATAGAACACTCGTCGAACGAGTAAGATGTCTACTTTCACATGCCAAGTTACCAAAGTCTTTCTGGGGTGAAGCTCTTAACACTGTTGTTCACGTGTTAAATCTTACACCGTGTGTTCCCTTGAAGTTTGATATTCCAAATCGAGTTTGGAGTGGTAAGGATCCCTCTTATGATCACTTAAAAGTTTTTGGATGCAAAGCTTATGTGCATATTCCTAGTGATGAGAGAAGTAAGCTTGATTTGAAGTCAAAGCAGTGTGTTTTTATCGGATATGGTCAGGATGAGTTTGGCTATAGATTTTATGATCCTATCTCAAAGAAGCTTGTTCGAAGTCGAGATGCAGTTTTTGCAGAGGATCAAACTATAGAGGACATTGACAAGGTGAAATCTTCCTTTGTTTCTAGTAGTGAGAACTTGGATATGAGTATTGTTCCTCCTATGTCAATTTCATCGCAGATTGAAGTTCAAAATGATGAACATGAGACAGATGAAATAGAAACCGAAGTTGTTGAGGACATACCAACAACTGAAACTCCAAGTGATATGCCACTCAGAAGGTCGTTGAGAGAACGACAACCATCCACCAGGTATCCAGTTAATGAGTACATTCTGTTGACTGATGGGGGAGAGCCCGAATATTTTGAAGAAGCCATGGAGAGTGAGCAAAAGGTAGAATGGGTTCGTGCCATGGATGATGAGATGAAATCACTTCATGATAATGATACTTATGATTTAGTGAAGTTGCCTAAGGGTAAGCGTGCTTTGAAGAACAGGTGGATATTCAGGATAAAGCATGAACTCAACTCTAAGCCACGATACAAAGCAAGATTGGTAGTAAAGGGCTTCAGTCAGAGAAAAGGAGTTGATTTTGATGAGATTTTCTCTCCAGTTGTGAAGATGTCATCCATTCGAGTTGTGATGGGTTTAGCTGCCAGCCTTGACTTGGAGATTGAGCAAATGGATGTCAAGACTGCCTTTCTTCATGGTGACTTGCACGAAGAGATTTACATGGAGCAACCTGAAGGTTTCATAGTAAAAGGAAAAGAAGAGTTTGTGTGCAAGCTCAACAAAAGTCTCTATGGTTTGAAACAAGCCCCAAGGCAATGGTATATGAAATTTGAGTCCTTTATGGGGGAGCATGGCTACACCAGAACCAATACAGACCATTGTGTCTTCTTTCAGAGGTTTGGTGATAATGACTTCATTATTCTTCTGTTATATGTAGATGATATGCTCCTTGTTGGCAAGAATATTTCACGCATTAATCAGTTGAAGAAGCAATTGAACAAGTCTTTTGCTATGAAAGACTTAGGTCCTGCAGAACAGATTCTTGCCATGAGAATTATCAGAAGAAGAGAAGAGAAGAAGATCTTCTTATCACAAGAGAGGTATATTCACAAAGTGTTGGAAAGGTTCAATATTGGAAATGCTAAAGCAGTAAGTTCTCCATTTCCTTCTGGTGTTAAGTTGAGCCACGATCATTGTCCTTCTTCTGAGGAGCATAGACAGTACATGCAAAAGGTTCCTTATAGCTCTGCAGTTGGTAGTTTGATGTATGCGATGGTGTGCACGAGACCTGATATAGCGCATGCCATTAGCGTGGTGAGTCGATTCTTATCTGATCCTGGAAAAGAGCATTGGAATGTGGTGAAATGGATTATGAGGTATTTGCGTGGTACCGCACACTATGGTATATGTTTCGGAGGTGGTGAGCCAAAGTTGATTGGCTATGCAGATGCAGATATGGCTGGAGATATTGATACTCGTAAGTCGACATCAGGTTATCTGATTACCTTTGCAGGGGGAGCTGTTTCTTGGCAATCTAGGCTTCAGAAATGTGTTGCACTATCTACCACCGAGGCGGAATTCATTGCTGCCACGGAAGCGTGCAAAGAACTACTGTGGTTGAAGAATTTTCTCCAAGAGCTTGGATTCAATCAAGAACGGTACGTCCTCTTTTGTGATAATCAAAGTGCTATATATCTTGCGAAGAATTCAACCTTCCATGCGAAGTCGAAGCATATAGATATGAGATATCATTGGATTCGAGATGTTGTGAATTCTAAGGCGGTGCATATTGAGAAGATCCACACCGATGATAATGGATCGGATATGATGACGAAGGCGCTTTCAAGAGAAAGGATTATTGCTTGTCGTCAAGTCGCCGGTGTTTCGGCGAGCTCCTCCACATAGTCGAGAGGGGGAGATTTGTTGGGTTGGTCTCTCCTATGTGAGAGCGGCCCAAGCCCGTGTTTCTTTACACGGATGAAGCCCAAGCCCTCATCTATATTAAGGGGTCATCTAGGGTTATCTTCGGATGATAAGAGAGAAAAACGCAGCCAAGCAAATCAGCCGAAAAACAGATTTCGTCGCAGTTCTGTTTCAGCCTGCGCGACGTTCACTTAACTGGGCGTTGCCGCCAATTGCACCGTTGGATCTTCCTGAAATTTTGAGAGAGTATTCCCAACTTGAGGTTCTTCATTCTGAACGGTAGAGATCGTCATTGGAGTCTTCTAGCTGGTGATTTCGTCCCTGTTTCGAAACTGTCAGATTCGGTTTTCTTGATTTTAACTTCTTCTATTTGCGTTGTTAAGCGTATGATTACCAAGACGAGTTCTTGATGTTACGCTGAGTAGAAGAAGAAGTTTATGTGCTGGTTGTTGGTGGCTAGAGAAGAACACTTGTGTACCCACTTCTTTGTTGATTTAGTGGAAGTTTTTGGTGGTGCCTCAGGCCGTGGTTTTACTCCTCACATTGAGGAGGTTTCCACGTTAAATCTCGGTGTTGATTCTTATCTTTGATTATTTATTTCCGCTGTGAAAATTTTATTATAGTCTTAAGAAAGTCATTCAATGAATTCCGGGGTGTGTTAGTTCGTGTCACATCCCTTCATATTGTTGAGTGCGCTGCTCACAGTTTCTGAGCCAACATCTTTGGCCCTGTGATCGACGGGTCAGCGTTGGCGGCTGAATCAAAGATTCCGAAACGGCGAGGCTTAAAACTGTCAACTTTAAGCTCGCCCTACTGCGGAGCTTGGGTGGGGGCGGAAGGGCATTGCGAAGGCAAGCTCCGTCACCGCAACCATCATTGCCACTGGCAATTAGCTCCTTGATTGAGCATCGAGGGGGAAGGTTTTGGAGGAGGTGGAAGAGCGGGAGAGCGAGTCGAGGAAGAAGAGTGAACTGATTTTTTTTCTCATCCTTCCTCTTATTTCTCTTCCATTCCATCTTCCTCCTTCCGAAGGACTCTTTTCCCTTCTCTTCCTTCTTTTTCTTTTCTCTTCGTTTCTGCATAGATATTTTTCCCTTCTTTAATTTCTTTCCTTTCTCTTTCGATCCACCCTCCTTTGTCCCTGTCGGATGCTATGTCTAGTTTTGAGCTTGATTAGATTATATAACATAGAAAATAAAGAGATAAAGATGAGTAAAAATTTGATTAAATTGATCAAATTTAAATATTTAATTCGATTATTTCAAATTTTTAATTATTTTTTTTAAATTGATTAATTTAGTTAATTCGATTCGATTTTGATTTTAAAATTTCTTATTCAATTAAACTAAATAAATCGACTTAATTGAAATAAAAAATATATTTTATAAATTTTTAAATAAGAAATATTATAAATCTCTATTTAAAAATTTGATCTAGTTAAAAAAATTTAATTTGATTTGATTTTAATTAATTTAATTTGATTTGATTCGATTTTAATCGAATATAAAAAGATACTAGTTTTCGTAAAGATGGGCACTAAATGGACAAAGAAACACTGATAAGACGAATGGACAAACACATGTGGAGTCTGAAAATGATTCACTAGTCTGAAGATTTATAATGGGTAAAGTCGGACTCGGCGCTGTACGCACGGCACGAGGAGCATTGGACTAGCGATGACAGCGTCAAACAAACATTTGACTTGGCAGCGACTCCGCCCCACCATCCATTCGTCCGTCCGTCTCCACTTTTAAACGTTAAGTTAATTCGCTCACAAGTCATCGAGCAATAAGAAGAAATGCGATGCCAAAGTTGAGAAGACGACGACGCCTCAACGCCCAGCAATAGCGAGCACACACCTCGCCACGCATGAATCACGAGCCACATGCGACCGATGGTTCGAGCCACAGAACGGAGGGGTGAAGTTGGAACATTTATGCTTCTGGGATATAATTGAGTTGGTTATGATTGAATCCTGGCAAAGTCAAGTAATACTTTCTTGCATCATGATCAACTGTAGTTATCATGAGCCACATGCGCCTGATGGTTCGAGCCACAGAACGGAAGGGTGAAGTAGGAACATTAGTGCTTCTGAGGTATAATTGAGTTGGTTATGATCAAATTCTGACGAAGTCTTTTTCTTCTACAAAAGGTGGAATCCGCCACCTTAGCGGCCCCACACGATCGGCCCCACGACCATTTGTGAAGAGGTAAATCGAGAAACTGCAGTTGCGGCCCCACGACCATTTATGAGGAGGTAAATCAAGAAACTGCAATTGGTCACGACGCAAGAGAGGTAAATCGAGAAACTGCAGTTGCGGCCCTACGACCATTTGTGAGGAGGTAAATCGAGAAACTGCAATTGGTCACGACGCAGGAGGGTATTGCCTGGCTAAAATGATAAATCCCAGTCAGTCTCATGGACTCAATCCCTGGGGGTGGTGGCCGCCCGATCCGGTTCTATGGAAGTTTTCCACCGACCACCAGGGTAAATCAGGAAACGCATACGGCCAATCCAGATGTCCAACATCTTTTGATTGCGTTCCCCATTTGAAGAAAAATTATTACAAATACGTCGTAACTGGGGATCGAACCACGAGTCCCTGGGTCACAACCCGGATGTCCTACCGTTGCACCATTACTTCGGGGACGAAGTCAAACAATACTTTTTTGCATCGTAATTTTTTGATTTATTTTTTTATAGATAATCGTGAGTTCATCGTAATTTTTTGATTTATTTTTTTATAGATAATCGTGAGTTGATCATATAGAACCGTTAGATGACAAATTTTATTTATAAGTAAAACATTCGTCCATTGGATGGGATGGGATGGGATGGGATGGTCATGGCAGGGGCGTGAATGCGTGATTAGGTGCCAGCGTGGGGCGACTGCGCTGCCCCTTGAAATCCTGTCGCCAACCGCTCTGCTGACCTTTCCTCTTTCCGCCTTCGCAGCCGACGACCAGGACCATGCGCGTCTGTCAGGCGGCGGGAGAGGAGGTCACCGCTGGAGCCGAGGCGGAGGAGGCGGCGGCGGCGTGCCCGATCCAGCTCCTCCCGCAGGACGCGCTCCACAACGTGCTCGGCCGACTGCCTCTCCACCAGGCGCTCGCCTGCCGGCCCGTCTCTCGCGTCTTCCTCGACGCCCTCTCCTCGCCTCCCTTCCTCTCCTCCCTCCCCTCGCTCCGACTCCTCGCGCTCCGTCACCCGCGCGCGGCCTCCGCGCCGCACCCTTCGCTGCACGCCTTTGATCCGGCCCTCCGCCGATGGCTCCGCCTCCCGCTCTCCTTCCTCCCCTTCCCCTCGGCCTCTCCCGTCACCGCCTCCCCCTCTCTTCTCTACCTCTGGGTCGACACCGCCCCCTTTGCCCCAGCTGCCGATGCGGCCGCCAAGAGTCAGACCAAGTCGCTCGTTGTTTGCAACCCCCTAAGCGGATCGTACCGTCTTCTTCCCCCGCTTGGCTCCGCGTGGTCTCGCCACGGAACCGTGATCGCAGGACCTGGTGGATCCGTCGTCATCGTCACCGAACTCGCGGCGCTGTCCTACGCGCCTAGCCCGGATCGATGGCTCAAGTTTCCACTCAGCCTTCCCTCCAAACCCCGGAGCCCGATTATGATGTCGGGTTCCGTCTTTGCCCTCTGCGACGTCGGCGCCCCCTGGAGGAGCCAGTGGAAGCTCTTCTGTTGTAGCCTTGCAGACCTCGGAAGAGCCCACGGCTGGGCTCCGATTGAGCGGCACGAGTGGGGGGATGTGTTCGACATCTTCAAGCGACCACGGCTGCTTGCGGGGGCAGGTGGCCGCCAGCTTCTGATGATCGGAGGCCTGAGGTCGTCCTTCGTGCTGGACGCGCCGTGCTCGACGGTGCTGATCCTACGGCTGGACCTGGACACCATGGAGTGGGATGAAGCAGGGAGGATGCCCTTGGAGATGTACCGGTGCTTTGGAGGCGGCTTCTCCAGTCCTTTGGAAGTGGTGGCTGCTGCGGCTGCGGCAGCTGGTGCCAATAACAAGGTGAAGGTTTTTGGTGGAGATGGCAAGGTATGGTTTTCTGGGAAGAGAGTAAGAGGAAAACTGGCAATGTGGGAAGAAGGTGCAGGAAAGAGTGACGGTGGTCTGTGGAGTTGGGTTGATGGTATCCCAGGTTACCCCGAAGGTATGTACAGGGGTTTTCTCTTTGATGCTGGATTCACCTCAACACCGTGAACGAGTGGAAGAGATCGGTGAGATTTTCTGCCCAGTTCTATGCTTTCTGTAGTCTACTTATTATTGATTTATCCACCACTTTGCAAGGAATATACTTCTGATTTGTAAATGCATTCGAGTTATTTTGTTCATCCCTTTTGAAGTTCTTCATCTTCAAGATAGCATCTCTTATTGATTATCAAGTGAAAATTTGATTAATTTGAAACCAAATGTATCTACAAACATTTTTTTTGGCTGCTAGCAAAGTCTGTGGTTTATCAAGTGGTTGCATTTTCTCTCTGGCTTTTTACCTGATTTGGTGGTACTAGTTATTTCAGATCATTATCTACAGTGATAATTATTTTAAGGCATTTCATTGAGGTATATGAGGAATGATGAAGGATGCAGATTTCAGTGGGGAAGTCTCATTGTTTGAGTCATTGTCAAAGAGTTAGTACACTGTTTGTGAAAATTTAATGGGAGTAGCTGTGATCCCCAAATTTTCACAGATTCAGTTGAGACTTGTTGAGTTATGTCCCCTGGATGTTATTCCAAAAATAACAACTGGACATTCTCTAGGAGATACTAGGAATCAAAAGTAAGGTTGAAGGGAAAAAAATATTAGACTGGATTTCTTATATGAAGACTAAAAAGACATATTATCTAGACCTTCAATTTGGAGAGTAACTACTAGATGTTTTAGGAAGGTTTTTTAACGTTATTGTTAAAGATGTTTGTCTAACTGCTTATCCTAAAAGCTTGACCTATTAGAAAAGACATCAATTTATATATTTAGGTTGTTAATACTTTACGATCACAACACTTATCCAGATGAGACCAATGGACATGGAGCCTCCTAGTTTCAATACTCCCCTCATGCTAATCATGACTCAAAGGTATAAGCCTAACTTATTATTATTATTATTTTGACACAAACAAGGCTCGAACCTGAACCTTCAACCTCATGCTCTAATATCATTTTAAATACATTTGGCTAATCACTTATTCTAAAAATTTGAGTTATTAGGAAAGCTACTAATTTATATATTTATAGACGACGGCACTTGTTCCTTTGGGACCAATGGGCATGGGGCCTCCTAGCTTCAGAGATTATTTTATTCTTGAATACAGTTAACCAGAAGTTCTCTATCCAAAACAAAACAGTTTTACCTGGCAAGTTAACTTTTGAGGTTTTCTCTAGGAGGTTTTCTTAATTGCCTGCAAGTTGTAAAATTGCCCATTGTTTCTTTCTTAAGTTGGCAACTGGGCTTTATGTTATGCAATAGTGCACAGCATACAGTAATCCTCTCCAATTTCTGGATCCAGTAAAGTTTGTTCAAGATGAACCCAGCTTTTCTTTTCCAGTAAAAGAAAAGGCAAAAGCTAAATATGTTTTCCCAACTGTTGAAAGGATGTGAACAGTGGATAAGTTAGAAACTTTACTTGAAAGAAAACAACAAGACTAAGAAAACAAAAAACAAGGACATACTTAATGTATCATATGACGTTCTGATTTTGTGATGTCAAATTCTTAGTATTGATTTTCCCGTAAAAGTCAACATCTAGAATGCACACTAGTATTAGCTCAATATAGGCATAGATGATGAGTAAGAAATACTCTGATTATTTGTGGGATTAATTTTTCTTTTTTGAGAAACTTGTAAGAAGATTACTAGTTCCATCTTGGTTTGCGTAACAAACATGACTGTACTATGAAGCCATGATGGAAGGTCTAAGCATTTTTATTCTGGAGAATATATCTGCATAATGATTGATGGTTTTAATTGGTTTAGGTACTTCCACATCAGGCTCAACTTGGACCAAAACAATTAGTTATCTTTCTTTGTTAGAAAAAGTCAAGGAAAAGATGTTTTAAGTTCTCATAGATCCAGGATAAGGTCTACTGTCAATACTTTGAAAGGTCATAATAGCATACTAGTGAATCTAAAATTGAGAGTGGACTACTTTATTTGATGCTTAAATATCCATTTATTAGAAAAATGAAGACTAGGAGCATCTGATACTAGGGTGTAATCATCACCAGTGGAACTGCGAAAGCAGTATGATGGGTTTATGCGGGATTCTCATTAAATTCATCATTTATATACTTTGGAGTTGGTCATTTGGAATTCATCATTTATCCAAGACTCTCTGTACTTGTTTATATCTATTATGACTTAGGTATTACTTTAATGGTCTATCAGCTTTCAAACCTATCAATACTTTCAACTATAGTCTCTTGAAACCCATAGTTATGGAGGGGCAACACTCTCAATGAATGTGTTGGCCTCAATTTAGTGATAAATTGATATGATTTATATTTAAAAGTCAACGTTGCAATTCAGGAGATAATCTAGATATTAAATACTGCAAGGCAGCATTTGATTGATAAATAAGTACAGGATAGTATTGGTAATTAAATAGTTTGTGCAATTAGACCTTCTTATATGGAGGAAAATAACAAGGTTACCAAATGGATATTATGTTAGAAAACTTTGGGTACATGCCAAGTTAACATTATTTGATCATAATTTCAGATGAACCATGCTGAAATGATTTTGGCATGGGCCATTCCAAACCATGCCAGAGGTGTCTGACAAATGGCTGTAATAATTCCTTGCTATTTCTGCTTTGTGACTTCTATTTGGGATATGATTGCTATTTCGTCTGAAATCATTACCAATAATGTTACAGAACTGTGTCGATTGGCATATTTCTGTAGGCATATTAAATAAATGTTTAAGATGGTAAAAAATTTGGTTAGCACGACAATAAATTGAAATTATTGAATAATTCTCAACATATGCTGCAATATTGCAAGTCATGGTAGCTTTATACAGTGTCAAACATTTTAATTGCCTTGAGCAAACATGTCCAGGCTTCAAGACTAGTAGATCATATCAAGCTTATCACATGGTTATATATTTCTTGAAGGCCTTATTTGTGCTCTTTTCAAACAGTGAATTGTATGGCTAATGTTCCCTTTCTTTTCTTGTGTGTTAAATAGGTCTCAAATTGGCAAGATCTGACTCCCATTCCTTTCTCTTCCTTCACGTTTCATACTTCTAACAAATAGCATCAAGGAGTAAACATTATGCACGGAAGAACATAATCATCATATCCATGAGGAGCTGTTGATAGAGAAACCTGCAGTGATGCCTTTGGATTTGTGCACTTGAAATTCTTCTGTGTAGCTTTGATTGTTTGATCCTTGTGTCAATTTGTTTGGCAATTTCAACATGTAAGAGTGACCATTGCTATTGTTTGGTCAGCTTAGAATAGTTGTATGATTTATATTTCAGCAACCAACATATTTTGAATGTGTTTGCCATGTATCAGTTCTTTAATAATATCTTACAAAATGCTGAATATAAAGTTATGGCAGCCATGTTGCATGTAAATTTCTTGCTGTTTTTGAATGTTTTTACAATGTTCATAGTAATTAATAGGAGGTAGATGGCTGAGTTAAATTGTATTCGTTGCATTTATGGTTCTGTAGCATTGATGCATCATAGAATTTAATAGTATCATGTATTGAATCTGAGGCAGTTGTCTTTTAAGATGCAATCTTCTGTTGGTTGATGTTTGATCTCTGCTCGTTCTTTCTTCCAATGTAAAAAATATGTAACCATACTTTCTTTGGATAACTTTGTTCTAGGTGCTCGAGTTCGTTTGAGTTCATTCGATTAAGTTCTCATTGATCAACGGTTGTCATCCGTTTGCTAAATCAACAGTGCAGCATAAATTTAAGTTCCTACCAACAAAGCGCTCATTGTGCGTGTGTGTATGGCAGGGTCGGGCTTGCAGATTCTTCGATATTAGGGGTATAATCGAACACTTACTTGCTCGTGAGAAGAGAGCATGCTATGGGCTTTTGTGTTAACTCCATTAACACAGTAATATTAATAAGGAAAGCTCATCGAAGTTTTTTCGATGTGGGACTATTCCTCATGTACTTTTTTATATAACATTAATTTCTAAGCCTAATTTGAGCAATTAATTTCTCATTCACCTTTAATTGATTTTGAGTAAATTAATAGTCTAGATTTATCTACGCGAAACGTAAATTTTGATTTTGAAGTCAATTTCAACTTTCATCAATTAATGGTACCATGATTTTTCATAAAATTGTATTAGTCTTTTAAAGATTCCAATATCCAATAGCTTTCGAGCGAATGGTCCCCCGAGATGCAGACAAGAAGGCATAGATGCGGAGGGAGGGGGACCTCTTTAGGTAATCGAATTTCTTCAAAACTATGTACATTGGCATTGAACTCGTTGTCATTCGATCAATTTATTTAAGCGAGATAAGGTGGGATACCTTGGTCTTGTGGTGATGTCGAGGTGGCCCCAAGTCTAAGCATCCACCAAACAATTTTATATTCGATAAATGTAGTTGAAGAGAAAAGGCGAAGGGCACGGGAAAGATGCTTTCTGAAGCGAAAGCGTTAAGAAGTTATTGGTCAGCATTTTTTTTTCTGCTTGTTTTTTCTTTTTTGTTTTTTTCTTTCTTGTGTGATTATGTGATCATGGTTCCGCCGCCACCAATTTACAATAATTTCTCAAGTCAATCAGTATTCATAAAAGGTGCATTCCACGTCGATACATGTCATAATATCAATTCGATTATATCCATAAGAAGACATTCCACATCTACAGACAAGACAATGTAAATGATGACCTCTCTCTTAAATTATTTAGTATTAAAATTACTAAAATTACTTTTAACATATATATATATATATATATATATATATATATATAGAATTTCTCTGCCGCGCGACAAACGTCGCGCGACGCCGTGCGCGACAGCCGACCTTCCTTCGTTCATTGTCGCCGTTCGTCGCCGTCCGATCACCGTTGGCCGTAATTTCAGACTCGTTGGAAGCGCAACTCGACGGCGCACACATCAGGCATCGGATTCCGGCCGGATTGTGGCCGGAATCCGCCGCATCTAATTGGGCTTTATTATTTCGGTATTTTACACGGCCTCTGGTAGGGCAGAAAGCGCGTGAATCGCGTGGCGGGGCAGAAAGCGTGTGAATCGCGAGCAAAAAGGAGCAGTATGGCAGAGGTTGCTTCTCCTCTGGTTTCTCCGCGCGGCGGCGGCCTCTGGTAGGGCAGAAAGCGCGTGAATCGCGCGGCGGGGCAGAAAGGGTCACTTGCGGCCGTCTCCGGCAGCAGGCGAACAAGATCCCACGGAATCGCGCGGCGGGGCAGAAAGCGCGTGAATCGCGCGGCGGCGGCCTCTGGTAGGGCAGAAAGCGCGTGAATCGCGCGGCGGGGCAGAAAGGGTCACTTGCGGCCGTCTCCGGCAGCCGGCGAACAAGATCCCACGGAATCGCACGGCGGGGCAGAAAGCGCGTGAATCGCGCGGCGGCGGCCTCTGGTAGGGCAGAAAGCGCGTGAATCGCGCGGCGGGGCAAAAAGGGTCACTTGCGGCCGTCTCCGGCAGCCGGCGAACAAGATCCCACGGAATCCTGGCGACTTCGACAAGGATGAAAGGGGGGCAAGGCCACTGGCGTGGAACAGAGCGACGTGGAACAGAACGGCGGTCGTCTGCCTCCACGTCCTCTACTTTTGCGGGCGTGCGACGGGCAGCGGGCGCGAGGCTTGCTGGCGCGAGGTGGGCCTCTGCGATGGGATGCTGCCTTCGTCGGTCTCGGGAACTTGCTTGTTTGCGTGCGTGCGGAGAAAGGATAGGCAGGGCTGGCGGCAACGAACATGACCTTTTTTTTTTTTACTTGCATCCAAAATGATTTTGAACTGTAGATTTCAAAATCCTAGAAACACGCTAACTACAATAAACGTAAATAATTTGACAGAATTTTGTGTACTGGAATCTACTAGATCCAAGTAACGGAAATCAAATTGCATCTTTTTCCCACAATTTCGGAAATAGAGATCCAACCAGAAAGATAATACCTAGGGGTATTCGAGTTTCTCGGATCCGGCGACGTGGACGCCGGCGCGTTCAACGGATCCAAAGAGGGAAACAGCGGAGGCGGACAGGAGGGGGGCGGACGCGGAAGACGAGAACGGCGGAGGGGAAAGGGATTGCGCCGAAAAAAAAACCTAGGGCTCTGATACCATGTCAGAAATATTTCTATTCTGAATTGATTGAAATATTACAAGCCATAGGTCCCTATTTATACATGAGTATAGGGACTTATTTTAGACGATTTATTCTAAACAGAATATTTAATACGATTTATTCTAAACAGAATATTTAATAGAATATTTAATATATATAATATTCTAACATAAGGCACCGAGAAGAAAACAAAACAAAACAGAACAAAACCTAAAGATATGCTTTCAGAAGTTTAATTACCTTTGATGAACCATTTTGTTAAACTATCAGTAAACTCAGATTAAGGTTGTGTAACAGCATATTTTAGTTCAAAACATCATAAGAATTAACCTCTTATCTCAACAACAAGAACGAGCTTAATTAACAAGCCTAAATAATATAAAACATCAAACTTATCAAACAGAGTTGTCCAATCTATCTAGACAGTTCTTGATTTCCTTCTTCATTAAAATAAATACACAGTATCACACATAACAAAAGTTGATTGACATCGAAGGCGATCTTAAAAATGGAACTCTTTAATCTGAATTTGTCTTCCTTTTTGTCAATCTCATTTGCACTGTCGATCGGAATGCCGTTGATCGGTGGCGGCGGGATCGAGGAGGAGGCCGTCGAAGGAGCGGAGCAGGTAAACCTCCTCGGCCGCGACGTCGGCCGACGCGGCGAGGAGGCGGCGGAAGAGAGGGACGGGGCAGGGGATGCGGAGGACGCCGCGCTGCCCGTACCCGAACTCGGCGGCGGAGAGGTGAAGCAGGTCGAGGAAGGGCTGGCGGCTGAGGAGGTCGGCGCGGACCTCGTACCGCTCCATCTCATCGCCCACGCGCACCGGCACGTGGCCCTGCGGCGGCGTCCGACTCCGCCGTCTCGGGCTTTCACGGACGTTGGGGGCGGAGGAGTCCGCCACCTTGGACGGCCGCCGGAGCATTTGGCGAAGGGGCTGAGCTCTGTTTTGGGCTGATGAAGCGGGTAGTTATTTATAGGGAAGAATGAGGAGGATTGCGTAATAAAATATATAATTAAAAGAGGATATTTGTTATAATCATCAATCATTGCAATCATTACGGGTCAAACACCGAATCTAACAAAGATACTTGCGATCTGATGGTGGATTCTCGCGCCTACTCCGTTTTACGCACGACGAACACTTGGCGCATGAAGTACATCCTCTCGGAAAAAAAACAATTTTATAAATTAAAAAAAAAACCTAGAAACCACGAATCTGGTTCATCGAAAGAAGAACACTTAGACATCAAAAGTTGAAGTTAACAAAAATTAAAAAAAATTTAAAAAAAAAACAAAAAAAAGAGACAAATTCTTGGCTCCGTAGCCGACTCGGTACGGCCCCTGTGACCGCTCCGTGTAGTGGTCGTACAGCTCGTGATACGGACAATTTCCATTCTGTTTGTATTTTATTTTATTTATTTATTTTTTAGCATGACGACAAAACCAGTTGATAGTTTAAAATGGAGTTGCCAGATCAGCAGCGCGCATGACTGACAAATTCATCCAAAGCTAAGATATATATAATTTTATATTTTATCTTGATTAGATTATAAAATTTAATTTCACATTAAATCTGTAATTATTATTTATGATATTCATTTTTAGATTATATTAAACTTAGAGAGTCGACTCATCCTTGCGCCACACTATTTAGGATCTGATCCGATTGACTTGTCTATACCACTCGCCAAATAGATTGGCTTGGATTGCTTGGCTCCACCCTCACATAGATCACCTTTACAACATTGATGTTCTTATTTGAGATCGAAGATGGATGACCCGCTAGTGAGGTGTCTTCTAGATTGATTAATTCTCAAGATCTAACTAGGAATAGGTTATATGAGTCTCTGCAAAACTTAACTAGGATTAGAATAGAAGCTAAGATAACCATTGGCTTAACCACTCTAATACTCAAATCAGATCTCTAGAAATAGAGAAGAAGAAAATAATAGAAACCTGCGCCCATAAAAATAGACTCTTTTTTATACTCCCAATCACTCCATGTCCTCTGCTTATCATGGTATCCACATTCCTCATAACTAAGAGGACTAATAACCGCATTTGAAGGTATCTAGAATGAATTGAGCTGAAGGAGTCGGACGTGACCGAACTGAAAGAATCGAGTGCGGCCAAATTGAAGGAATCACGCATGGCTAAACTAAAAGAGTAGTATACCTCTTAAACCTGCCTCAGCATACTAGAGCATATCTTGACTTAGCACGTCGACACATCAGTGTGCCAATTGACCTGCCTCGAGTTTGCCTTCTCCGAAGCCAATCTCCTCGACTTATTTGATTTCAACTCAACTTGACTTCTGACCGATCAGTGGTGCCACACATAGGCTACCTATCCTCGCCACATCAATCGACAATCAATTAAACTGTGTATTTCGATAACAATTTCGCCTTATCAAACATATTTAATAACAAATACCAATAAGCTAGCTTAGCTTCATGATCATGGATTAGTTGCAAACTCCTTGAAAGTATATGGCATTCACAGTACAACAGATTGTATATAGATTCTAACATGCTTCTAAGACAATCTCTAGAAACTGAAAAAAAAAAAAAAAGAAGAAGAAGAAGAAGAAAAGCAACTAGAGAACAAGAAAAAGACCTTCACTCGCTACTACATCGAACACCAAATCGGAAACAACTTTGATACCCTGTAAGAATTAATCGACAAACTCGAGTTAGATTGGCTACATCGATCATCTAAAAGATTGAATGAATGAAGGGAATAGAACATCAGGGAAGCAGTGGATGTTTACTTCAAAACGACGTCGTTCTCAGTGACTGTGCGCGAGCATCTTCAAATTCGTCGCCTCCCTCAAACTTGTCGTTCATCAAGCATGGCGGAACGAAAGCTGTGTATATCGCTTCCATGTTCGGGATCTCCTTCTTACCCTGGGATGCAACCTCCAGTGGATTGTGGACGAAGGCGAGGTAGAAGTGCTCTTGGCACACATAGGCGAAGATGAAAGAGACCACGATGATAGGAATGAGCAAGGGAGCATAAAAGAATTCCCTCAACAAGCCAATGTAACCGAGCATGGTGACTTGATAGACGATGAGAGCTGCCATAATCCGTAAATACATGTGAGGCCACATCTGGCCGTAGCTCTCGTAACTTGGGACATAAACTTTGAGAGCCTGCGTCGGAAGATAAACAAGATCATATTAGTAATTCATCGATCAAGTTAGGATCAAACAAACGCTCACCTGATTACGAGCAAGCAGCCAACCAAGGCCAAAGTAAACCACTCCGAAAGGAATGATTATAGGTGCTATCACTGAGTAACAAAGAACAATGGTGACGATAAGCATGTCATTAGGAATCCTAGTCGCATAGCCGAAGTCGCAAGGAGCCCAAGCTTCTCTGACCTCAGCTTCTGTTTTGCAAAGGTATCTCTTCTTGAGATGGAAGATGATGAGAGGAACAATACGCGATAGTTCAAGTCCATAGCCAACAAAGAATCTGAGATCCAATCAAGCATGATATATCATTCAATGTTCTTTTAATTGCAACAGGAAAGCTGCTATGGTATTCAATGTTGTAAGAAATTTACAAGGAAAGGGCAAGAATCATACTTGAGAGCGACGTAGGTGAGGAAGAAAGTAGCACTTTTAGGCAGACTTTCTCCGAGCAGGCTGGTAATTGTTCCAGGGTGATCTACAAGAGTCTTTAGTGAATCAATCAATGCGCCGCCAATTGTTACTCCAAGGAAGACATTGAAAACTATGAAGTAGAAGTACTTCCCAGAGGTAGCTCGCATTACATGACTCTGTGAGGGTATCCCTTCTGTCTTCGACAGAAACATAAGAAAAGACGGCAGCAAAGCCATGAATACAATGAGAGCAAGCTGAGGCAGGTAAGCTTCCAAGACTGTTCTAATCTCTGGTTGATCCACAATCTTCTTCGTAAAGGGCAGATACTTTTTCAAATTTTGCACAGTTGTAAAACCAGAGACGAACGCAATGGGGATCATGTAGAAGCATACAGTAAGGAAGACAATCCCATAAACAATGAGAGATCTTATCTGTCTCTCATAGAACTGCTTTGGCAAGTTTGTCCATATTAACTGCCGTGGCTCGGGAGCTTCCATTACCGTCCATGTATCAATTTTCTGAGAGTGAATTGTCTGGGCAGCAGAGGCAGCAGCAGTCTTGCTGTTGAAGAAAACTATGGCTGCCTGTTGTTGTTTCTCTCTCAGGGTGGTACTTTGTTCAGCCTCTAATTTAGGTACCAATTCCTTTAGTTTCTCATTGCAGTGTTCAATGGTGTCGACCTTTTTGCCAGTGAGACCAAGAAAGCCTAGTCTGTTTGTTGGCCTTGTACCCTCAGGATTGCCTGTAGTTTTCGACTCCGCATACACTGCTTCTGCTCGAGCAAGTTTCTTTTTGTAACCATCGATCTCTGCCCAGATTTTATCGGCCTGAAAGAAACAAATATGAAACAATGACAAGTGTTTCAGATAAAATCAAACCATACCTATGCATCATGGGCATACCTCTTTGTTATCCGTGACAACCATGGACTTGTAAAATGTTTCCGGGTGAAGTGATCTAAAGTATGATTCCACATGATCCTTCATAGACTGACCTGCTGCAGCTGCTGGTATGTCTCTCACCAATACTGCAAACTCTTCAGGTCTTACTTCTGGACTTATTTTCGCTCCAGCTCTTAGATCAGCGACATGTCCATATGCTTTCCACAGCACATAGTATGTCGTAAAAGAAACGAAATATATTCCAAGTAAAAATGCCCATAACCTAGGACTTCTCTTCTGGTATAATCAAAACAACAAAAGACCGAACAAAATCCAGGTGAGAAATCAGTCTTGATTGATCTACGGAGGCCTACAACTTGGCCATTATCCTCAAGACAAAAGGTGAAACTAATATATATCACATAAAAATAAGCTATACATGGTTGAGATGAGATTTTGTTGTTTTGTTTCCTATATGGGAATTTGTTGTCCATGTAAATATGTAGATAGAAGTGCTAACAAAATCGTATTGCCTAAGAAACTTCTTATCTTGTGCAAAATGTTACTGTTTCAATCTGTGCAAATTAGACACTTTGATAAGGGTATTGCAACACTCCCTAACTTGAAGATGAGTGAAGGATTGAACACCAACCATGGCTTAAAAGGGAGTTGTATACTTGCATTAGACAGTGAAATCACAAGAACAATACCAAGGTCAAGTAAATGGAAAGATAATCCATGTCTGGAAGTTTAATACAAGAACTAACTCGACAATAGTGCATGTGGACAATTAGAATTTGACACTAGACTACCATTGTTTTTCCTTTAATATCTGGTGTGATAAAATTTCATACCAATTGAGTCATAGAGCTAGCCAAATGATTGAGGATCATTTGGCCATCGTAACTTCTCACAAACAAAGTGCACTAGCATCCTATATTTTCCTAAAGATTTTGCACTAAAAAAATAATGCCAATACGTTCAAGAACTCTTCGGCTTCAGAATAAGCCATGCTTAAATGAACACTGTTAAACAATCATTGAGAGAGCCAAGAGTATCAAAAGAATGCGCATTACATCAATTGAAACATGTAGATCAAAACAGACCAACATAACTTACATTGACATGCCCCATGGTCAATTTGTCAAGGTTCTTGAAGCTTCCCTCGCTATTGCTATCCGAGGAAGATGGTGCAGTAACAGTTGCTGCCACTGGAAGAAGAACTGGCAGCAGCACAATTCCAGAGAGAACCAATATCGCTAAGACTGCATGAACAAAGGAACAAATTACTTGAGATGATTGCATGACTGATGGTGGCATTTCTCAGAGAGTCATTCAACAAATCTGCTAATTCTTGCTGAAAGCAACAACGGAAATCTCCGAGACAATTTATCAAACAGTTCATAGTTGACATCTATATAAAAGTTTTGAAACTCTCCATGTATATTTAGCATACTTGGCACGAATGGCATGAACTACTATTTAATGACCAGAAAAGGATTCATGGATCTAACGATTCGACTAAAAAGCAACAAAGAGATTTCAGGGAGAAAAGAGGAAATCCAATTACATACACAATCTAAAGCAACAGGTTTGTCTGTGTTGACAGAGTCAAACAGATTCTTGGATGACGAAGAATCTAAAACATAAGGTCAAGAAAAAATGAGACAGGCACAAAAGTTGGCCGGAAAGATGCAAACTTCCACATGTAGCTCATACCTGAGCTGATGAACACGAGGTAGACGGCGGCGTCGACGCCGGCTGCGGCTATGACGTCGGCCTCGGAGGCTCTCACGGCCTCCCTGATCCACGCCAAGGGATTCCTAGTGCCGATCCGCCCTTCCAGGGGGTCCAAGCCCCGGAGGATGCGACTGGGATAGTAGATGACGGCGTTGCCGGGCCTCCTCTGCAGCCAGGTGAAGGCCAGCATCAACGCCAGGAAGATGATGAACGACGTCCCCAGGGACGTCACGAACGAGCTAAAATCCATCCTTTTTTTTTCACTCTCCTCCTCCCACTTCCTCCCCCTCTCTTCCCTGTTGCAACTGTGCTAACTACTACTCCTCTTAAAGATCTTTCCTTTCTCGAAATAAAGTCTCCTGATCTTTCCTTTTTATATTCTTCTCTCTTCCACACTGCAGAGGAAATATTATTTGTGTGGCAGGAGAAGGGCAACGCTGTTCTCTTTGCAGCTCCACATGCTAATGATTACCAGTTATGCAACGCCATTTCTTCTTCTACCGGTGCTTCAATCAACGAGGAGCTGAGCTGGGAGAAAGATCGATGTCGACGTGACGATCCGCTTCTTGTTGAAAAGGATTCGACTGCGATGCCAAAGCCAAACCAATCTTAGCTAACCACCTAAATTACCCAAGTAGCCTTGAGATAACACTCCCTTCTCAAATGCCACTAGCTGAATTAGTGTCCGACATGTCTGCCATGGAAAGCTTCAACACTCCGACCAAGAACAACTGGCCAACAAACACCATTTGATAAAGAAGGAACAGGGCCTCACCTCTCTTGCTTTACAAAGCATGCATGCTGAAAAGAAAATCTCATATTTCATTGGAAGTCAACCGCCAGTGGATCATATCCAGCTCAGGTGTACGGGCCATACTGGGCAATACGGTCATTTTGGAATCTACCGGGAGTACACGCGGCGGCACCGCGTGCCCTGCCGACACAGCGGGTCAGAGCCTTGGGGATCGGCGGGCAGATCGGGTCCCGCGGGAGTCCTCGCGGCCCCACACCGGCATCGCTTGCGGCGGGGGAGACCGGGGCCGACGCAGGCGCCGTGTCGTCCACGCGTGCGTTTCGCAGGTCGTCGACGCCCAATATAACGGCGCACCGGACGCGTAGCGGCCACGTGGTCCGCTGGGAAGGCCCGGTTCGCTTGTCGGCCGGCTCGGGCGAGAGGATCAGCTGTCACGCAGTACCCTGCCGGGTACGAAAACCAGGGGTGTTATTTTGGCACGTGGACGTTAATTTTCGGTAGTTGATACGGTTGGCTCAATCTGGTGCCGGCTGTTGTGGGAAATCTTTGAACTGAGGCATGTGACTGGATAACGATGCGACGGGTTGATGTTATTGTCTGGGCCCATGTTCCAACGAGATTTTTAATTATTTAGCGTCTACTTGTTAAAAAAAAATATTAAATTATATATTTTCTTTATATTATAAGTCCCCCAATGCGATTTCATTTAGAAAAACTATCTATTTCTCAAGAAAAAGAAAATTACTGAAACAGAGTTCAAAGAGGGATGATCTTATCTTATTTTCAGTTGAGTTAGTCGATCATATGTTTACACAGAAGACTCGTACACAAATACCTTGCTCTTATGCTTAAACATATTTTGGTATTTCCTACTAGTACATCTTCTGATGAACATTACTTATCGACCTTCCAACTCTGTAAATGATTCTCTCTCTGTGGATTGGGAATGTAGATCAGGCATTGCTGAGTTTACATATGAATCTGTTGAAGAAAAGAAACCTGGTTGTTTAGGTTCTGGTATGAGAGAAATGTTGTCGATACTGCCCAACATCGTTAGAACCGAGGAAATTGTTGGCCTGTCTATGGGAGACTCTTGAACGCACAGAAGTCCAATTTTGGCACACCTCAAAACCTCATCCTCTGAAAATGAGCGACCGGCATTTTTATCCACTAAATCAAGGCATTTACCTTGTTTCCACATCATCCAAATCTAGAAGAAAATGTAAGCATGATCAAGATATGAGCACGGTTGAAATATAGAAAATGGAGATATTTACACTTACATGTCCTAAGAGGTTCAGTTGCAGCTTTGAGTGAGACTGACCTCTGTTCTTTTGGCCTGTTATGATCTCAAGTATTAATACCCCAAAACTATATACATCGGATTTTACTGAAAACATTCCATCCATGACATATTCTGGAGCCATATATCCACTACAATAACGGTAGAAATATATATTAGGACCTAGTATATATAATGTAGTTAGAGATAATTGAAATTGTTATTACTCACTATGTTCCGACAACTCTCTTAGTATTTGCTTCTGATTCTTCACCTCCAAATATCCTAGCCATTCCAAAATCTGATATTTTGGGATTCATTTCTTTGTCTAGAAGAACATTACTAGCTTTGAGATCCCGATGGATGATTCTGAGTCTCGAATCATGATGCAAATAAAGAAGGCCACGAGCAATTCCTAGAATGATGTTGTATCTTTTTGTCCAGTCCAACAAAGCACCTTGAAGTTCATCTGAATAAAAATAATACTGTAAATTTACTTATTGATCAGTTTACATAATTCAATATATATATTGTGTGGTCGATATGAAGTGACTAACTTAAATTATTTCTTAGATCAACTTGAATTCCTCTCTAGGAGCATATATACAAGAGTTGGGGTTTAACTCAAACTAGAGCAAATATAAAATTTTCTAGTTGACTTTGACCTAAGCTCAGTAAGCAAACATAGTCAAAATAATGAAACATTTTTAAACTAAACTAATAACCAATAATCAAACTATTTTAATGGATGTCAACTCTTAAACAAATAAAATCACTTTTCATAGTGTGGACAAAAATATATATAATCTATGTGAATGGAAAAATTCACTAACCAAATAGGATAGCATCCAAGCTTCCATTAGCCATGTATTCATAGATCAACATTCTTTCACCCCCTTGAATGCAGCATCCAAGTAGCCTTACAAGATTACGATGTTGTAGCTTTGCAATCAATGTAACCTCATTTTTGAACTCAGCTGCACCTTGAGTCGATGTGTTTGATAATCTTTTTACAGCTATTTCTCTATCGTCTTCCAACTTCCCCTACATGCAATTTAGTGTCATCTTTTTTGGTAAAAGTGTCAAATATTGTTTACATAAACCAAACTACTATTTTCACCAACAGTAAGATTTGACTAGGAGAAATTGATCCAAAGGCCTCTTGTTAGTTTACATGAAAAATATTCCTGCCATGTATAGAAATTCCCTATTAGAGCCCAAGAAAAACTCAAGTTTACCCTAGATTTTCAATCTAGAATTTTTATGTTGAAAAATGCAGAAGGTGAACTTGGGGGAAAATTTTCAACAACTGAATAGGAAATTCCTTACAAGATCATATATGCAAAAAGAATGAAATATGTTTAAGAATTCATTCTATTCCCTACCTTGTATACAGGCCCAAAACCTCCTTCACCAAGCTTATTGTCTACTGAGAAGTTGTTAGTTGCATCTCTAATTGTGCTCAAGTCAAATAATGGCAATTCCAAGTTCTTCTCTTCTTCATTTTCAGTTCTATGAAGACCTACATATCAAGAGAACAATTCATGCAGGAAGTTAGATAACATCTTCAAGGCTGGCGTGACCAGACAAGAAGTCAAGATGACCAAGTAAAATAGCTGACAAAGAACGAATTTACTTCTTTTCTTCCTCCAAATGAAGTAAGCAACACAAGCTAGGAAAAGAATTGTCAGAGGAAGTATCACAATCATCACCACCATGTATTTCCGGAGAGAATGCTTAGGCGAAGGCTCAGATGCTGAAGGATAACAGTAATTGAGTCAGTGCAAAAGTTGAATTTGATTGCTCATAAAACATATCGTGTAGTTCTTTTGCCTGATCAACAATTTAATCAGTATGGTACTCACCTAAGTCCACTGCTGCTAGCTTGACATAAAGATCTTGCCCTAATCCACCTTCATAAACTGTGATATCAGTGAGATCAGTTGTCCATATTATGCATCCACTGCCACTGTCGCTAATGTTAGAGGCTGCATACGCTCTGCAAGAGCAATTTCTCAAGCACAATTCCCTGCACTGCTCCAAACTCAAGCTTGCATTCACTGTCGCTCTAGCCGTGTCTGGCAACTTGGTGCCACTTTGGGTCCAGAATCCATCAGTCCCATTCTGGCATGCCAATGTAGTCGTCCTCACGCAACCGTCTGACCCATCCAGCAGTTCCCAGTTCCTAGGGTTCCTAGGGTGAAACCCCTGCAAGCATGCACAACGCGGGGAGGAGCTTGGACGGCAGTAGCCATTGGGGCCGCAGGAAGACACGCTATCGCACAAATCCTTGGGCACGTACCAGATAGCGTTCCAAACTTGTAGAGCCTCCATCCACACGATGAGCTGTAGGTGACCAGTGTTGTTCACGACCCACCTCAAGATGGCAGGAGATTTGTTGTTGGGCAAGTAGGTGACCTGAGTGGGTTCCACGTCGAAGTCTACGAGCCCGTCGGATCTGTCCCTCACCTCCGGGACGCCGCTGAGCCAGCGGCCGTTCCATGGCCCTGCGCGCCAGTGCGGTTGCGTCCCGGACCAGAGGAACAATTGGGAATCGCCCTGCACGTCTAATCCGAACGAGTATAGTCCCGGAGCAGGATCGATGTCGTTCTTCCAGGACGTCATCTTGATGTCAATGATTCGCCCAGTCCTCATCTTCCTCTGCCCCAAAATCATGCCCGGAATGAACGTGTCCGTCGGGAAGTCGAAGCTCTGCCACGCGAAGCTGTCAGGCTCATCGTCCTCACGGACGACGAAGTTGCCATCGTCGAGCAGCTGCGCGACGGGATTTACAAGGGCCGGCGCGAGCGAGGCAGTAGACCAGACGACGGCCGAAGTCGACCCATCGACGAGGACCAGTGTCCCGTTACTCGTCATAGAGAGGTTCCCGAAGCTGGCAGTAACCGGCAGCCCGCGATTGGCGATCCACACGACGGCTCGGACCGGGATGCGGTTGTACCACACGCCGACGTAGCGGTTGCCGGATCCGTTGGGACTGAAGAACCCCAACCGGAATCTGCCGCCGGCGGATACCAGCGACGACGCTCCGTCATCGAGGAGGAGAGGCAGATCCGGGGTCAATCTGTCTGCTCCACTGCAGATCGCGACCAGAGTCGCCGCGAGAAGGAGAAGAGGGAAGAAGACGACCGCCGCGAAGCTTCTCGACCTCATCATCCTTCCTCCCAATTTCTCGTCAAAATCGTCGGCAGCGGCCGGAGATGTTTATAATAATAAATTAATGACGATATTGGCCAATCGCGTCCTGTTCCTTCTGCCGTGTCCGCAGGGAAATAGCTTGAAATTAATTGGCAGTTGACGACGCTGACGCTTTTTTTTTTCAGTGATAGTGGACTCATACTGGAATATGCGGACACAGCTAGTGTTCTCTTCAAAAATTATCGTGATATTTAAATTTTATTATCAAATAATACATTATTTATTTTTTAGATGGGGACCACCACCATAAGGAATCATGTCGACATGTTCCACTATTTTAATATTTATGACGTCATAATGACACCAATATCGGAGAGAAGCATTAATATATATACATATACACGAGTTTAATATTCTACGCGACTTTCTTATATGTGTTCGTGAGCGCTACGCGCGATCTATCATCCATCACGCGATCGCGCGCTAGATTTAACCGTCCAAATGTGAGAATACACAATATTCCGCTTCCGACTACCGCCGCTGCCACTAGGGGTGGAGGTAGGTTTCCACGAGAGGGGGGGCCACGGGCGTGCGATCAGACTGCCAATCTCATGTCCTCCTTCTCTATTTAATGAAAATCAAAAAGCTGGGGGCGGTGGCCCTTATCTGCCCCCCTCGTGGCTCCACCCTTGGCTGTCGCCGTGCTCGCCACGTCGTCTGACTACTGTCGGTCGTCGACCCGAGCGCGATCGATGCCCCGCTTGCTGACGCATCGGTCGATATTGGATTCTGATTGGATTGTGGTCGGAATCCAACACAATTTGATCGAAAATGTGACCAGTAGTGGCACGTGTCGATTTTCGACCAGTAGTGGCACGTGTCGATTTTCGACCAAATCGTAATCGCATTCTGATCAAATCGCGATCGGAGACTGACCGAGAAAGGACCGCCGTCGTAACCACATCAGAGAGAAGCATTAAAAAATATATATATATATAATGGGGGCGGCGCCGTGCGGTGGGGTGCGAAGGTGGATGGAACGCCATTAATGAGGTAGTTTAAGTTGCACGACTTGACTTAATGAAGAAAAGGATGCTCTGTTGTCCTTCATATTTTATTTTATTTTATTTTTAAATAATATCAAAATCCGTTTTAAGAAAACAAAATTAATTATATAGCATGAATTTGTTTTTGGGAAAATAACTCACTGATTAAAATCTGATTCAGTCAGTTGTGGTTTCATGACACTGCAAATGTTCCAGCTGTCGCTAGTTGATCTTAAGGAGATCTAACCGCCATTCTTGACTTTTGACTTTCTGCCACGCCGTAGTTGACTTTGGCTTTATAATAGACAAAATGGAACTATAGTTAAATTTATTAAAAACTTTAAAAATAATAATAATAATTGCAATGCACTAGTCTACTAAAACTTGAGCCACAACAATGTTGAAATGGAGAGACAAGTCATGATCATTCCTAGTTTGATGCTTTGAATAGAAAACAAACAAACAAACAAACAAAATGCTTAATCATTCTCCCCCACATTTTCATGTCCACAGTCAAATATTTTGACAAACCGGTCAAACATACCTTGCACCTTCTTCAAAGTCTAGATAATGTTTCGAACTTGTATGATTAAAGTCAACGGGTGGCGCACGGAAGAAGAATAATCAAGAGCCCAGTGCCGTTCGAATCCATTCAGTAAACAACTCGAATAAATACGAGGAGAAGCATCAGCTAATCCTCTGATCCTCTTCAGCCATGGAAGGGAGAACTGCTTCCTCCTCTTCGTTCTCCTTGGTTTGTCTTCTTTTTCTGTTTGTGTCTACTTTCTTTTCGATCTCTAGAGGAGCAGACACCCTATCGATAGATCGACCTCTTCTCGACGACGATACGACCACCTTGATCTCCCCCAACGGCAACTTCCGGTTGGGATTCTTCAGCCCCAATGGATCTAACAGTCGCTACGTCGGCATTTGGTACTGTTCTTCGTTAGATTCTGATGATTTTTTTTTTTACTATAATAAGCTCATCGTTTTACTGGATTCTGGATTTGATTTTCCATAATAGGTATAATAATATCCCCCTTCAAACCGTCGTGTGGGTCGCCAACCGCCGCCGACCGATCGCCGACCGATCCGGCAGCCTCTCTTTGACCTCCGACGGCGCCCTCGTCATCTCCGATGGGTCTTCCAACTCCACCGCCGTCTGGTCGTCTGGTTCGCCCGCGCCGGCCCTCGAGAATCCGGTGGCGCAACTCCTCGACGACGGGAATTTCGTCGTCCGAGAGGCCGGCGACAATGGCGCCGAGGAAGAGAGCTTCGCGTGGCGGAGCTTTGACTTTCCGACTGATACTCAGATCCCCGGGATGATGATGGGGCGGCGGAGGCTCAGGAATGGGGTCGACCACAACATCAACCTGACGGCGTGGACGAGCGACGGCGACCCTGCTCCGTCGCAGTACACCTACGGCTTGGAAGTGGAGGGCAACCCGCAGTTGTTGACCTGGTCGGGGACGCAGCCCTACTGGCGCGCCGGCCCGTGGAACGGCCGCTGGTTCAGCGGCGTGCCGGAGGTGACGGACATGTCCGACGGGCTCGTCTTCTTCGACGTGCAGCCCAACCGGATCACCTTCTTGTACAACCCCCAGAGCACCGCCGTCTTGCGGTGGGTGATTCACCACTCCGGCCAACTCCAGCTCATCGTGTGGCTGGAGTCGGAGCAGGACTGGAACATCATCTGGTACGTCCCCAAGGATCTCTGCGACAGCATCTCCTCCTGCGGCCCCAACGGCCTCTGCCGTCCGAGCAGCTCGCCGCTGTGCGCGTGCCTCCCGGGGTTCCGCCCCAGGAACCCCACCAACTGGGGGCTCCTCGACGGGTCCGACGGCTGCGCGAGGACGACGGCCCGCGACTGCCGGAACAACACCGACGGCTTCTTCACCCAGCGAGGCGCGAAGCTTCCGGACACCTCGAGGTCGACGGTCGTCCCGACCCTGACTCTGGAGCAATGCAGAGCCCTCTGCTTGAGCAACTGCTCCTGCACGGCGTTCGCCGCCTCCAACGTCAGCGTCGGCCGGAGCGTCAGCGGATGCATAATATGGACGACCGATCTCACCGACATCACCGTCTACCAAGGCGGATTGGGACAAGATCTTTACGTCCGATTAGCCGCAGCGGATCTGGGTGAGCAACCAAAAATCTCAAACAAACGAAGCTCAACGATTCAATCACTGCTTAATTTATCTATCTCAATCTGATCAGTATCCGAGTCTTCTTCACCTGGGCGATCTCGTCGCCGGAATCTCGCGGTGGCGATGGGCGTAGTGCTTCCTGTGGTGGCCATTTCGCTGGCCTGCGCTGCCTACTTCGTCTGGAGGAAGAAGAGAGGTCCCCAAATCCATCAGAAAGCAGAGGGGGAGGACTTAGAGCTGCCATTGTTGGACTTGAGCACCATCAGAGACGCCACCAATGGCTTCTCCATCGCCAACAAGCTCGGGGAGGGAGGCTTCGGGCCTGTATACAAGGTGAAATTTGGTGACAAGAAGCCATGGATGCCATTAATATCGCTAGCTGATAATTAACATCAAAAACAAAACAAAAATTCTTTGTAGGGGAAATTGGGGGAGGAGCAAGAAATCGCCATAAAGAGATTATCAACGACATCGACTCAAGGCGCGAATGAATTCAAAAATGAGGTAACTTTGATCGCAAAACTGCAACATCGGAACCTCGTTCGACTTCTTGGATGTTGCATTCAAGGGGCGGAGAGGATGCTGGTCTATGAATACATGCCTAATGGAAGCCTCGATGCTTTCTTATTCGGTTAGTTCAAGCTGTTCTTTGTCCCTGTGATTATCTCTTTATTTTCTTCGAATTAAGCAGCAATTTGTGATCGACTGTTATTTATTCAGATGAAGTTCGAGATAAATTGTTAGACTGGAGAACACGATACAACATCATAATTGGAATCGCTCGAGGTCTTATGTATCTTCATCATGACTCGAGGCTTCGAATCATTCATAGGGATTTGAAGGCCGGTAATGTTCTTCTCGATCAAGATATGAATCCGAAAATATCAGATTTCGGAATGGCTAGATTATTCAGAGGTGATCAATCAGAAGCAAACACTCAAAGAGTCGTCGGAACATAGTAAGAACTTATAATTGTAATCATTAATTATTAACTTCATTTTATAATTTTTTTTATCGATGCAGTGGATACATGTCTCCTGAATATATCATGGATGGAATATTTTCAATAAAATCCGACGTCTATAGCTTTGGCGTATTGGTACTTGAAATTATAACAGGCAAAACGAACAGAAGAGTTTTTCAGCATCAGACGAATCTTCTAGAATATGTAAGTCTTTTTATTACCGCATATATATATATTGTTATCGGTATGATGATTTATTTACAATTGTAGGCGTGGAACATGTGGAAAGAAGGTGAATGGTGGAATTTGGTGGACAAAAACATCGACCAAGTATTTTCGAAAGTTGAGGTTATGAAGTGTATAAAAATTGGACTCTTATGTGTTCAGGAGTGGCCTAAAGATCGACCAACAATGCCTTTAGTGTTAACAATGTTAGACAACACTGAAGATATCAATCTCTTACCAGAACCAAAGCAACCATGGTGTGCTTCCAAAGCAATTTCCTCTGAAGATTCAGCAACCACTCATCTAGATTCAGGGTCTATAGGCAAAGAACTCGTCACCGAGTTACAAGGACGATAGAAAATTATCATCCAAAAAATGTATACAAAGAGTCGTCGTATGAAAAGTATAAGATATGTAAGAAAGATTTTGCACAAGCATGTTTACTAGGAAGTTTGCTTCAAAGTGAATTTCTTCTTCTTCTTCTCCGATTATTATACTTTGTTCTTTTCGTTCATCTTCATCTTCTAATTCGTTAACTTTGACAAACTTGTTCATGACTTCAACATCGGCATACAAATCGAATCCACTTGCCCTAATTCATCTAGAAACCTTGCGTGGCTTGACTTTAGCCATTTTCAACTATTTTCTTTGATTTTTTTTCTTTCTTTTATCCATAAATTTCAACCTTTGAACTTGACTTCAGCATAGAAACCTCTAAAAGAGAAACATAATTTTCAAAATTATAAAAAAAATTAAAATAAAAAAAATATCATGCACTTCCTCAAATATTTATGGGCAAAAATATATTCATTTTTCAATTAAAATTAGATGGACATTTTCAATTAAAATTAAATAATCATCATGAATTGTTTGAATTATCTTTATTCTTATAGCAACTACCTACTAATTTTTATATATTATAAAAGTTAAAAGATAAATGTTACACGTTGTTAGAAGTTAACATCTAACTTTTAGAATGATTATGATGATTACGTTCATTTGAAATGCAATAAATATCAATGGAGTCTCCATTATTTGTTTTACTCATTAAAATATTATTTTAATTAAATTATTAATTAGAAAAGTAAAATAATATAAAATTATCATCGTAGAAGCTAGCAATTAGTTTTTACGAAGCTAATAACAAGTTTCTAAATATTGTAGAAGCTACATGTTATCTTTTACATAGTCGATCATTATCAGATAATGTTTATTTAAAATATAATAAGTATTATAGAATCTTTATCATTTTATTTTGCTCATTAAAATATTATTTTAACTATATTATCACTCAAAAAGCATGATCAAAATTATATAAAATTATTATTGTAGAATTAAGCTGACAATTAACTTACAACGTGTAAATGCTAATTGCTAGCTTTTATAAGATCGAATGATCATATAATAATATAAGGGTATTTTGAATAGTTGGCGTTAAATAGAACATCCATTTAATTTTAATTTGAAATGGAGTGTCCATCTGACAATTTTATAAATGATGAACGTTCTCTTGATTTTTATCACCGTTGTAGAAGGTAGCAACTAGATTTTACACGTTATAGAAGTTAATAACAGGTTTTTACACATTATAAAAGTTTTATATTATCTTCTATAATCGATCATGAGTAAATAATATTCATTTAAAATAGTAAGTAGTCTACAATCTCTGTTATTTTATTTTACTTATTAAATCATTCAGAAAAGTAAAATCAAATTATATAAAATTATTGTTGTTGAAGCTAACGATTAATTTCTACATGTAAAAGCTAATTATTAAATTTTATATAGTCGAATGATCAAATAATATAAAAATATTTTAGATAGTTCACATTAAATAAATTATTTATTTAATTTTAATTGAAAATTGAGTATCTATATTTTGGAAATGAGGGACTGCTTTTTTTTTTTCCTTCCTTCGATTTGAAAATTAATTCATCCTTAATTAATTTCGTCACTCTAAATAATTAAAATAAGTGTGATACGATATATATTGTGGACTCAAAGACCAACTGGATCCCGAAACGTGTCCCTAGGCATCCAATAGCTGCTAGAAAAGTGGCACCCATAGAAGCAGTCCACGTATATAAGCCTGAAAGATCAAAATAACCCGCCACGTGGCGCATTGATTTAATGGCCAAACCTCCAGTTTAATGCCTCATCAATTCAGGAGCTCTCCCTCTAATTAAATAAATTAACCATGTATTTACAATGATTAATCCTAATGTTAATTTAATTGCCCCCTTCCAATACCTGCTCCTTGCTCATAATTTTATAGTGTGACACATGGCCTGCTCTTCCAAATCTATTTTAATTATTTGATGATCGCATCAACTTAGACTTAATATTTAATTTGATATGAGTTTATTTATGTTTTTTTAAGTTGACATATTTAATTTATGCCAATTAATTATAGGGGTAACTGAATCAAAATCTCATCCAGGTAAATTAGAAAACACTTACGATGATCTATGGTCGGTGGGATAAATCGGCCACCCCCAGAGATTGAGTCCATAAGACTGATTGAGATTTATCATTTTTTAATTTGACTTTCTTTATTTTTGCTATTTACTGGAAGGAAATTATCCATGTACTCATGTGTTGTAGTTGAGTCTCAAAAAATTCACTTTCTCTAATCTGCTATTCACTGGAAAGAAATTATCCATGTAATATCATTGTTTGAGGAGTAAGATTCTTAGATCTAAGGAGGACTTAACCACATGCATCATTGAATAGGAGTAAGAATTTATTTATATTTGTTCAATATATAATTAAATAAATAGTCTTAAATAATTTATTAAATTAAATAAATAAACTTAAATAAATGTATATTTAATTCACAAATAATGTCCATGCAATAAATTAAAAATATAGAAAGTTTTCAATAATTAAATAAATTAGAAATGAAAATTTGATAAGTCAAAGTTGAATTAAGATCAAATTTATGCATAAGTCCCTGCCATCGGATGATCTGACCAATCGAGCTAGCTCGAAGTTATTTCTTTTTTTGCTTTGCCTGAATAATCTCAACATAGCATTTTCGCGAGGCCTGCTGACACCCCCTTGAACTTCCCCGACCTCACTATCGATTGAGAATTTTATTTTCTAATGATAAGGGGAAGCTACTGCTTGAAGAGTGCTAAGAGCATATCGACCTAGAATAATATTATAAGAGGAAGGAGCATTAACCACTGCAAAACTTTCCAAGGTCATTCTCCTCCATGGCTCTTCACCTAGAGACAAGGGCAACTTAATCTGGTCGAGTGGTCGAACTTCATGTCCAGAAAAACCAAAAAGAGAAGTGTTGATAGATTGTAGATCATCTATCTTGACTCCCATTTGTTCTAATACTAACCAATAGAGAATACTTACCGAGTTACCGGCATCAACAAACACTCTAGCAACATCAAAATTAGATATGACTATGCGTATTACCAAAACATTATTATGGGAGACATTAATGCCCTCCAAATCACTGGGACCAAATCCTAATATTGGTCCAGATTGTAGTTCTTGCATGCTGACAGCCATGCACTCCTCCCAACTGAATCGCTTCCTGGAGCGATTAGAATCTCCATCGGTTGCGCCACCGAAAATCATGTTTATAGTCCCTCTAAAAGGGGTTGATTCTGAGCTAGTACTCTTTCCTATTGTGGAGCCACTGGCTGATTTTGAGGTGGATGAGCTGGACCAGGATAATTCTATCTTGGGGGATACCGAGGTGGGGGTATATTCCGATAAGAAGCCTGATGAGTTAATATATTTCTCATGCAGGGGTAATTTTCAATAACTTGTTTCAATTCTCAAGCCAACCCTTGACACTCTTGGGTTGTGTGTCCATACTCCTAATGGAAGTCACAGAAAATAGGGGCAAGTCACCTTTGGGCCATCGTTCATAACCCATCGGTCATCTCAAAAGTTGGTGCTCCTCGTAGATTTGCATGGCCTCTCCTGTGGGAATACCTTAGGGGAAGAGTGTAGGGTTGATATCTTTGTTGAACATGTTGCATAGGTCATAGGGGAGGGCACTGTTCAAGTCAACGTTTAGGGATCTCAACCAGCCTAGGTCTATTTTGTTCTCTTGTCGGGCTTGCTCAGCCTCCTCCATAGGTCATAGGGGAGGGCACTATTCATACTTCAACCAACCTCTACCCGTGCGATTGATATACTCCTCTGAGGGTGTTGTAATATGCTAGTGAAATTTTCATCTTTAAGTCCTTGTGCAAATGCACCCATTATGATTTTGGGTACTACTGAGGGAATTTCTCGTGGAGCTCGAGTGAAGCGTTGAATATACTGACACAACATTTCCTATGTCTTTTGCTTAAGATTAAATAGGCTAAGTGGGGTAGGAGCATACCTCTAAAAATTAGAGAAATGACGTAAGACTAGAATTGCGAAATCATCGAAAGAACGGATAGACCCAAGTCTTAATGTGCAAAATCACTATTGAGTTGGTCTCACTAGAGTAGTGAGGAAGACCAAACACTTGATTACTTTAGTATATTGATGGAGGAGAGTAACATTTTCGAATTGGCACAAGTGGTCCTTGGGATCAAAAGAAAAACCATTATACCTCGGTAGGTGGTCAGAAATGCTGAGGTAATTCTACCTTTATAATATCCTCCAAGAAAGACACTTGTCAAGCTCCACCCTTTTAGCTGACGAAGGTCTGACAATCTCATTGTCAGGTAGTAGATTGTCCCGATGATAAGTTGTTGGCCTCAGTAAGACGGGCATCATTAATCAGTCATTTTTTGGCGATATGCAGAAATATCTCTTTTGGAACTTTGAGCCATGTATTGCTAGTGTGATAGGTGATGGCCCTACAGCAAGGATTGCCTCGTGAATCTCGAGAAACACGAGGGACTCTTTTTTTACGCAATGTGTCTTCAATAATAGTGGTTACAAAATGAGTCAGTTTTCTTTGACCCTTGGATCTTCAATTCCCTTCATAATGGGGGCAGAAGCGATCGAGATGACTCAGATGAACCATTGAACTACTGTTCTGTTTCCGTCATCTTAGCTCAAATCATCATGACTTTTTATAAGACACATATGACGCCAATTTGATGGTGTCATTTTTGCTTGCTCCGACTCCACCTTCCCAGAAAGCTATGTGTCTCCCGTCGATCTCAAAATCCAATAACTGAGAATGTAAAGAGCGTTAAAGTTGATCGTTTTTATCATCGTGGCCACTTCAACGCTCAAAGTCAGTGTTCTTGAAGTGTAGGGTAGGTCTCTTGCAAAGATACGAAATCAAGAAGTCGAAGAACACGTCCAAGATGAAAAAGAAGAGGAAGAATATGAAGAAGAGATTAATGGAAAGGAGTTACCTCTGACTTTGAGTCAATCTAAGACAATTGACAGACTGTGTCTCAAGAACAATCAACTAAAACTGGAATTTCACGTTGGAAGTAACCAACACATTTTAGGAAGTGAAGCGACCATTTGGCTTTCTCTCCGGGACTGTAGAAGAACAGTGCAGGAAATTAAACGCCAATTTTGAGGCTAAGCCTCCAACATGTTTTCACAGTATAAATGGCCAATTCGTCTGTTGCCACTTTGCGATGACAGAGACAAAACGACTGAAGCTATCTCACAAAACAGTGGTGATGCTTTAATTAATGATTAGGTGCTTCTAGCTGCACATGTTCATGGAAGATTTGTAGTGGTGATGAATATTAATATTGATAAGCTTATTGGAGTCGACCTTGTCTGTATGCAGAGAATGAATAGTGACTGACAAAACCAATTAAAGAGATATTTTTGTCGAAGAGGAATTATTGGAGGCATCATCACTGAGACACTGACGCTCATGCTCCAGAAAATATCATAAGCTTGAGGAAGAACAACTTGTGTTTGATTGAGAAATAATAGCTAGCCAGACTTTGATTTATATATATATATATATATATATATTACTTAAACTCGCACATTATAGCGATTGCCGATTGATTGACCGATTTAATTTTATAAAACAGATTAACAATGCAGCAGTTAATATCAGAGTATTTATAATAACGCACACCAAAGGAAGCGTCCGTTTAATATTAAAAAAAAACCTCTTTTGACATTTAAAAAAAACATATTTTGCAATTTTTAACTTTCACACTGAGCACAAAATCAAACCCGCCCGCGTGTGGCACAGTTCAGATGGAGGCCCATAGCCGACAAATAGAATGACAGGGTAGGCGGCGCTCTTAGATGCAAACAGTGCTATCAAGTTCTCTATGTTCTATTTGGCCAAAGACTCGAACAAGATCCTAGAACTACCAGCTAAGTGATGACCTACTCGTATACATGACAAACCATATTCCAAAGCTAACATGTCGCACATCTGAACAGGCAGTCAATGTCAGAAACAAATATCTAAAACCAAGGGCAACCACTGGATGTCATAGATAAAGATGTGCTTTTCTACTTCGTAATTAAGGCTTAAATAGTAACAGAGATCTAAAAATATCTTAGTTTGGCCAGAGATGACAATCAGTTAAATGACCTGCCAGCAGGTACGCTGCCTAGCGTTCATGAGAGCCTTAAAGGTCTCTCACATATGGAGCACAGTAAAATGTATAGGAAAAGAAAATGTTTGGATCGACTAACTATATAGATCATCGTCATCAGCTGCATTAGCTGTGAAAGGGTCTGTTGGAGTGTTTCCAGCTGCAGCTTCAGATCGCTCTGAGAAACGGAACTCAGAGCCGAATCCCCTTGATTGCTGCAAAGTCTGAGCAAAAGCTTGGTACTTGCGAATGTCTGCGTCACTAACACTGCGACGAGCAAACTTCATTGATTCCTCAAAATGAACAGCTTTGATCTCTGCTACTTCACTCTCATCTTCTTCCATTGCTTCAGGATTCTCACTCTTCTTCCTCGTTCTTTCAATGTCCTGCAATGAATTGATGAATAGTGAGATTTAAGAAATGCCTCTCCTATAAGCTGCAACGCTGAGCAAAATGTGCCACTGAATGTACGATAACAAGTGAGCAAATACATCCAAGTAAAATCACTAAGCCCAAAGTAGAGATTGTACAGCTAAAACTGATTTTTCAGAATGGTAATCTCTGGAAGTTAGGACATTTAAACTTTCAAAGATGTATTAAATAGTGGTCATGGAAAAGTAACTTTAAGTACACATGTATTAGAATTGAAAGAAATTGGAAAAAAAATGTAAAAAAATAGATAAATTTGTGCATAAAATTAATTACTTGAGTTAATAATGCTCAATATTTTTTCATAAGAAGAAATGTTGGTTAACATATTTAGACTGGGTGTGGCATGCATTTTAATTTCAAAATTGTATTTAGAAAAAACACTGTGCTGCACTGTTTAACAGGAAATTATTGATTGGTAACCTCATCTCAAAATTGCTTTTAAAAACAATTTTACAGCTATAAAGTTTGATAAACCTATCTTTAGAAGACACTTTTCACTTTGATAATTTTCAACTCCCATCCATAACCAATTAACATCCTAGAAAATTTTACAAAATCATTCTCTTAGTTTTTTTTTCCAACCTTAGCTGAGGCTTCTATAGGTGAATCCATGGAAAGTCACCGTTAACTAACTTTTTAAATGGTTGTTTTTATACTGGAGAAAATATTCATTTGCTCTTCCCTATAGTTTACCTACTTTTTCATTTTGCTCCTCATAGTTTAGAATATTAGTTTGCAAAAGATATATACAAAATATCCCTCCTCTATCAACACAAAGAGGACTATTCATCCAAGTACAATTGACAAGGTCAAGACAGTTCAAAAAATAAATAAAATTGTGATTGAACTTTATATTTGACTGATGAATTATCCAACAGGTTTCCTTTTTTTCTACTACTCAACCTTCTATTCGAATAGTTTTAAGATTCATCATGAGCACTTGAATGAGTTTAAATCTAAAAAAATTGATTCCTCAAGGGCAAAGAAATTTTAAATAGATTCTGTTACCTTCTCCTCCCCTTATTATTTTTCTTCATATTATCGTATAATTTGGTTATCCAGTATTTGTTTTTACACATTCCATTGACTATCTTCAAAAGAAGAATGTCATAGTTGAAAGTACCTCACTTTATCATATAGTAATAATGTAATATACTGAACAAAAGGAATAGAATCCCCATAGAATCAATCTAATTTCATTCTACCCAACTAATCTTCTGATCCTTTAAACTTAAAACGCATGCAACAGAGGAATCACTATTTGCACCCAGAACAAATGACATTAAAGTTAGAGGGCATTTTGTTTCTATTTTGCAAAATATAGGGGTAAAGACATAATATTCTAAACTATACGGCCAAAAAATTAAAAATTATGGGAGGAAAAAAATCTCTTTATTGTTTATTCTGTGATATATATATATATATATATAAGCCATAAGCCCCCAATCCATTTTTCTAGGAACAATTCTATTTCAAAATTAATCAAATAAAATTCAAATCATTTACAATATGAAAAAAATGGATATATGATATTAGAATGTCGTTAAATATTCTATACTTAAATGAGATAAGGCAAATATCTCTACATTACATAACTACGTACTATTTATTATAGTATGGTATTGCTAGAATTTCTATTTTTCTCAGTTAAAAGAAATCCTATAATCATAATTTAGATCCTCATTATTCATATTTGCTATAGTATATTTTCATGATCGAAATATTATTTTTATTATAAAAGTTCTACAATATGATTTTTTATGCTCATTACAAACATTACAAAATGCTATTTATCCATCCAAATTGTATTTACTTAAATTGTATTAACTATTAAAGTATATCACTAAATTAAATTTTGATTGTTTTCATAAAGGGCAGACCGTGCAACCCAATGCATAAAGTTCCCGTCAATGCAAAATCCCAAGAAAGGATCGGACCATATTGGATCTATTGTACATAACCTTACTGGAGGCTATTTCTGCGACTCAATCCTGTAACCATAAGATCATATGACAACAACTTTACCTTTGTGCCAAGGCTCCCCTTCTTTTGATTGTTTTCATATTCAATATTTATCTAAAATTTACACCAATTGTTATATGTATATAGAATACTTTGCAAAAGTTACTTGGAAAAACACTCTCCTCAAAGTACTGTTAACATCAGTATTCCAAAAGACTTTTTGAATTCCAAAGTGTTTGGGCATCTAAAAGCACTTTGGGAAGGCATTTTCATACCTAGCCTTATTGGTCAATGCAGATTTCTAGACTCCAACATAGACGCAATTGTTGTAACACTAATCAACATGGCAAATACAAGTATTATGCTTAAAATATAATCATTCATATATTAACAGGCACAAATAGGCAAAACCAGAAGTAGAAACGTACCTTTTCAATGTTCTCTCTGATAGCATACTTGCATGCACGTTGACAAATTTCTGTGATATCAGCACCACTAAATCCCTGAGTGTACTTGGCAAGAACCGCTAGGTCAACATCTTTTGACACAGGAGATTTCCTCAGACAAGCCTTAAATATTTGGTATCTTGAGGCCTCATCTGGCAAAGGAATATAAATCAATTGGTCCAAACGACCTGGTCTAAGCAGTGCAGGATCTATTATATCAGGTCTGTTAGTAGCCCCTATAATGAAGACAGTTTTTTTGGCATTCATGCCATCCATTTCAGTTAGTAGCTGGTTGAGAACCCTATCAGCAGCACCTCCAGCATCACCAACACTACTGCCTCTCTGTAAATGGAGCAAAGGATTATGACCATTTTGGTTCGTATGGTAAAGAAAGGCAGAGCTCTGATGAAAATAATAGCTTACCTGTGTTGCAATGGAGTCAAGCTCATCAAAAAAGAGAACACATGGTGCAGATTGGCGTGCTTTGTCAAAGATTTCTCGTACATTTGCTTCACTCTCACCAAACCACATGGTCAGTAATTCAGGACCCTTCACGCTGATAAAGTTTGCCTGGCACTCATTAGCAATAGCCTTAGCTAACAAAGTCTTTCCACAACCAGGTGGTCCATAAAACAAAACACCCTTGGATGGGGACATCCCAAACTTCTCAAATTTTTCAGGATGCTCAACTGGGTATTGTACAGTCTGTAAGAAATGGAGAAAATATAATAAGAACTTATTCATCATCAAACATTCTTAAAAGTAAGATAATATGATTACAAACAAGATTACCTCTTGCAGCTCCCTTTTGACATTCTCCAAACCACCAATATCATCCCAGCTGACATTAGGCACTTCAACGACCTGACCAAGGACCAAGTAATAATAAGCAATCCGTGACAACATAATATATTAATCAAATAATTATTGAAAAATGCTAGGACATCAAATAAATTAGGGCTTCTGGAATTTAATTTTCGTGAAAACAATATGTTCAATGGTATTACAGGGTATTGAATTTTTATGATCCAGCTATCTAGAAATTCCCGGGTTAAAAGTTTCATTGTTGAAATGTATTTTCAGTCCAGTTTCAAAAATTGAGAAATGATAGGTGATCCTTACAGTTTCACGTAAAGCAGATGGATTGCTTGTTCCAAGAGCAGTCTTGAAATGTTCATTTGTAACAGACATAGAGTTGAGAATCTCGGCATCAATAGATTCATCCTCCAAGTCAATTATGTCCATCTTTTCACGAATACACTGTAGAGCAGCTTCAGTGCATAGTGCTGCAAGATCAGCACCAACATAGCCATGAGTGTCCTTGGCAATCCTTTCCAAATCAACCTGCATTACGTGATTATGTCATAAGACACACTAAATTGATATTATATATATATATAGCAAAAGAAATGAAAGGCAAAGGTTTATACATCTTCAGCTAGCTTCATGTTCTTGGTATGAATACGGAGCACCTCCAAGCGTCCAACTTCATCTGGGACGCCAATATCAATTTCCCTGTCAAACCTACCAAATCTTCTGAGAGCTGGATCAATGCTATTTGGCCTGTTTGTAGCCCCAATGACAATTACATGGGCACGAGATTTCAGACCATCCATTAGTGTCAAAAGTTGAGAAACTATACGTCTCTCAACTTCGCCACCAGTTTTGTCTCTCTTGGGTGCAATTGAATCAATCTCATCAATAAAAATAATTGATGGTGCATTTTTCTCAGCTTCTTCAAAAGCCTTTCTCAAATTGCTCTCACTTTCACCAGCAAGTTTTGACATAATCTCAGGGCCATTAATACAGAAAAAGAAAGCTCCAGTCTCATTTGCAACTGCTCTAGCTATCAATGTCTTCCCAGAACCAGGGGGTCCATACAATAATATGCCTTTTGGTGGCTTGACACCAATTGACTTAAACAGTTGAGGGTGCCTAAGAGGTAGTTCAACTAGCTCTCTTATTTGAGCCATTTGTTTTCTAACTCCACCAACATCATCATAACCCACCTCATCAAGTCTGTCTTCATCCTCCCTCTTTATAGGCTCCCCCTCACAGAAGATCTCTGTGTCAGGTGCAACAATACAATACTCTGCAGGATCAGTCTCTATAACCTTAAACTCAACACTCCGCATCCCTCCCCTGACAAGGAAGAGATCTCCTTTTCTAACAGGACGATATGCCTCCAGGAAGTATGCTGCAAAAATAGTTAACATTTAGATCTAATCAATATTTCGTGATCCTATCTTAAATAGGAACAAACACCAAGAAAAGGAGAGAGAAGAGCCACTGATCACTGAAACCCTACTTAAATTTCTTAGATTTGCCACCACTTATCCATCATACTCCAATACCATTTGCTAAACCACATCACTGCTCACAAGTGGTCACTCAATTGACTCAATTCCTGACCCCTCTTTTGGTAATTGTCAATTGAGAGAGAGTACAATCCATGGAAAGAGAATGCAGTAGCCTCTCTCAACCAACAGTGGTCTCAATCCCCTTTAGTATTTCACAAAATATAGCATGCAACAATCTAGTTAGTATTATCTCCTACATAAGATAATTTTATTTTAATTCTTTAAATATTCATAATATAGCATGCATCTAACTTTTAGTATCTTTTTTTATCTCATATATGAAATAATTTTATTTTAACATTTCTTTAAATTTTTTTGAATATGTTCCCATTCCACTAATACTACAAATCAGATAAGGCTACCACTTACAATTTTTATCATTTGATCTAACTAACAATACCCTTTGACAACCCAGTAACTACCTAGGTACATGATTTTTAGTCTCGTAAGTCCTATCTCATCACTTGTCCATGTTAACAAATCAAATCTGATCTAAAATGGGTAACATAATATAGTATATATATCCATATCCAATTTCTATCTTATTGAGGCCACTTTAGACTGTTCTCTTCAATTTGTAATATCTCACCAAAACAAGGAGGTATAAAAGTCACCCTAAGAGTGTCATGAGAGAAAAAGGGATAACAAGAGTGTCAATCATGAGAAAGAATAAAACAACCTAAGAACATGCTTACTAGGTAACTTCTTGAAGAAATCAAGTAGAACATGAAATAACATAAAAAAAATATCAGCCACGGTAGATAAGTTCAATAAATAAACAAAGAAATGCAACACTAATTAGTGACACAGAGAAGATTCATAAACATTCTAACAAGCTATAAGTGTCACAATAATACATGGTTCCGATTAGGTAACCCATGTCAATATGTAAATAATGTTCCAAAATATAAAAAAAGTGTAACACAGAAATAGCTGGAAATACAGGGGGAAACAAAAGATTGTAAAGAAGATATATTAACAACAAAAGTTGGACATAACTGTATTGGTGAAGGAGATCAACAGTCTTATGTGATTACAGTCCATCTAGATTAGAAGAATATTTCAAAGAAAAGCTGGAATGGTCATTTAATTGAGCATTGAACAACATGTGATCAGCAATAACAAAACCCCAGTGTAGACAAAAGAATGATACTGTAGAAGAAATGAAAAGTAGAGAACAGTGTGAACAATTATCAATTGCATAGGCGTTGATGGCTCAAAAGAATACTTCAAATGCATAAATTAAACAAGGTGAAACTATCTAAATCACTGATGCTAGGAGGTAAATAAAAGCAACATAAAAGAAACTATTACATCTCATTTTGAGTGGTAAACTTCACTTAAACCCAAAAAAGATAAATGAATGATCACATTCACATACCAAGGTAGATATAGTTAAATTATTAATTTCAACTAATAAATTAGGATTTCTCTAAACAGAGATAACAAATAGCTTGAGTAACCACTAAATGAAACTCTTGAATAAATTGATCATGAAATATTACATTCAATATAAATTGTCCACAAAAGGTAGATCGCATAAGATACTAAATAAGAATGTTGATACTTAGATTATTATTTATTCAAGAAGTTCTCCTTCAAATTGAAGAGAATTATGATTACACTGTTGAGTGCAGTTATAATATTTAAATTAACAAGGAACTGCTGGATTGTAAACCAACCAACAGTATATCATCAGAATCAAGTGTAATATAGAGAAAGAAGTAGATCCAGATTATACAAGTTACAACCTCAGTGGTATAAAATTATCTTATGGACAAAGTTGGCAGTCTAAGTAACTACATTAAAGTGACATATGAAGTCTAATCACATAAAGGATGAATCTGAGTGTTGCATTGCAAGCAAAAGAATTCAGAAGACTGACCAAAAGATGTAGTAATGAGTTTGATGTTGTTATTCATTATCAGCAATTAAGACCAAGAAGCACCTAAATCCGATTATGAAAATATTCAGCATAACTCACGTTTCAAATATGCATCAAACAGGTTTCCTGTGACTCCTTCAATTGTGTCATCAATTGGCAGTATATGAACACGCTTTCCATACTTGACATCTTGGCATTGGTGCACTGAGACAACATCCCCAAGCCTCACCCTAAGGTTTGATCTGACAACTTTATTCATCCTGATTTTTGGCTCATCACATGTGTCATCAGCAAGTGCAATGCAGATAGTATCCCTCCTTTTCTTACCCTATATATACAGATGTCCCAAATGCATGTCAAAATATTTGTCCAAATTGTACATAGAACTATAACCGAGATCATAGAAACATACGCCACTTTGTTTTAAAAAAAGTTCTTTTTCTAACCTCAAAATTGAACATCAAAAAAGCAGTGATGAGTAAACATGTATATTTGAATATAGATTTTCTTTCAACTAATTCACAAAATTTCAGTTTCCAAATAGATTCCGATAAAAATAAGAAACAAAAGATCCACAACAGTAGGAGAACCCCTAACCTATCACTAGCACTTCATCCGCAGTGCCAAAAACACGAAAAAAATTTGAACAAGTCGACAAAGATTTCCAGCACTACAGATTCGACAGACTTCCACCGAAGCTTAAAGATCCATAAGTTCTAGAAAGCACAGATCAAAATAAGGGAGCAATGGATACCTTCAACAGTATGGTATCTCCACGAAAGAGCTGGAGCTTCTCCATTGTTTCTGGGTGCAAGGCAACCACGGAATTATCATCGTTAGTAGCCTCATCTACGATCAACCGGTTAGGCGCCTTCTTCTTCTCGAGAATCGCCGTGCTAAAATCCTTCTTCCCCTTGCTGCGGAGGCATCCACCCAAATTTGAAAGTAGAACACATGAAAAATTAAAATCAGAACCCCAGATCCAACCCTAAAGAAACATTCTGGCATCCACAAGGAAGGAAACTCACGGATCGGAGGACGAAGTCTCGCCTTGATTCACCATTGGATCGTGATCAGCAGGCGATGAGAAAGCTGGAACGAGAGAGGATCGAATTCCAACAGGCAAAGCGAAGTCTAGCGAGACGTTTATTATATAGGCCTACCAGGTCAGGGGCGACTTCTTCGCCAAGACATGAGCTTTTTCTTTGGGACGTTGATCATTCTGCGGATACACGATCTACCGTTCGCGGTATGTATATGCGGCCTCTTGTTGGTGGGCCGTCGATCCAGTCCGTTAGCTAAACGTCGTACCGAAGATACGGGCAGTTGGGCACGTCGACGTAAGCAGTGAGCACCGTATCACGCGGTTTGTGGCCCATTAAACCAGTTATTTTGGCTCATTTAATTAAAATATAGTATATTAAAAATTAAAAATTTAATTTTTTTAATCTAAATTAAAATTTAAAAGCATTTTAAAATGAATCGATAATTACATATTTCGAAAAATTACAAAAAATTATGGTAAAACAAACCAATCGAGTCGTTCCATTTTAGAAAAATTAAACATGAAATTGGATTCAGAATTAATAGATCAGAATATTTCTGTTTTTAAATTTAAAATTTTTTTATAGAAAAAAGACAGTTTAAGAATTGATTTCTTTGTATCACAATTAATTGAATATTGAAAATTCTTAAATTTACTTTAAAATTGTTTTCTCAGGAAGTAAAAGTTAATAGACAGTCCAAACAAGAGTGCGATACGGCACCGCACGCACTGATGTGAATGTATCTTTGCAAATTTCAGCTCTGTGCTGAGGATAAAAGAAGATGCGTTCGTCTTCCTCTTTGATCACCTGAATCATCTGCGCTCGAAGGCTCAGTTCATGCATCTGCCAAAACACAGCGAGGAAATAAATATTTATCAGAGCGGGGATATGAATTAATGCTGAGACCAACCTCCAATGTAATGGCTCTTCTACAAATCTTGATCAATTCCTCCAGACTTTCTATCTCTGATCTTATTACTTTGACCAACTCGATGAGGATTGCGTCTACTTCTCCAGCCTTATTAGGGTACAAATACGCAAGATGGTGAGTAGAGAGGGACTTATTCCATCAGATATGTGAACTCGTGATGAAATTCTACCTCTGAGTAAAAGATTCCTGCTGCACCAGCAATTTCCTTCATGATCTCCATTGACGTGCTCATGTTGAGATGGAGTGACACCAAGTCAGCCTGCATGAGAAACAAGAGATCAGTGGAAAAAGTTAGAAGAAAGAAAAAAGATATTGAGAAGATTGATTTCGTTGCCTGTGTTCCTTCGACCAGAGGAAGCGAGAGGCAAGCAGTGCCTAAGAGCCTCACAAGGATGGCTACAGCTTCGATGTGCTTCTTCGCATGGGGCTCCCAGTGGCTCAGGAGATGAGCCTGCGGTTGAAGGATTTGAAGCAGCTTCATCTTCTGCTTTCTTCGTTGAACCAAAATCCGCTTGGCTGCCACGAGGTTCCTCAATTCATAGACACCCAACCACACGTCGAACAGCTTCTCCTGCGAAATTTGTGCCGGTAAATTAGCTTTCGATCGAGGTTGACAACTTGACATTGCAGACAGAGTATTGGGTGAACTGCTGTAAATTAAGGAAGCTTGTTAGTGGGCGCACGTCGGCGTTTCGCCGGGAGGCCTCCATGGCCTCCTCGGCCTTGGCGTTGGCGAACCGCCACTGCCCCAGCCGCGACGAGAGCATCCGGAGCTGGTGCCACTCCTCGTCGGCCGGCGCTGCCTCCTTTCTCTTCCTGAAGAGACCCAGGACTCCGCCGCCGCCGCCGCCGCCGTCCCCGCCCCTCTTCCCCCCGGAGGCCGCCACAGGCTCTCGGCGAGCCTGGTTCCGCGAAGTGATCGCGTACGTCCGGGAAGGCGATCGTGCCCACGCCGGGAGTCGCCCATTGGCCTTATTCCCAACAGAGGAGTCGTGCTCTGCGCCGCGTGGCGGGGAGCGGCCGCGGGAGAGCGCCCAGGCGGAAGGCAGCGGCAGCCTCGGCTTCGGGTCGGGCGCGGGGAGGCACCGGCGGTTCTCCTTGGAGGGGTCGGCGGCGTCGTCGAAGACCAGCCTGCGGAGGGGCGATCTTGGAGGCGGAGTGGCAGCGCTGCAGGGCGACGGGGTGCGAATTGGAGAGGGAAGACAACAACAGGGTGGCCTTGGGAGAAGAAGACCCGCGAGTAAGGGAGGAGACGCCGCTGCGGCACCGAAGTAGAAGAGCACTTCGCCGGCGAGGCGAGAGCGAGCGCGTGCCGGTCCCCATATTCATGCTTCGAGCTCAATTTGCGCGGGCAACTCGAGGAGTTGGTGGAGCGAGTCGTTCGATAAAATGCCTTGAAAAATTTACCACCCTCGAACGCTCGATCGGAGGCACGTATTCAACGGGGAACTTGAAGGCACGTCGAAGAGCACCCACGACCTAAAAGGACACTGCGAGCAGCGCGCACGTTGCTGTACGTATCGATGCGAATAAGAGAAGGGAGCGGGACGTCAAGATTGGAAGAGCTCCTCCGTCCCTTTCTATCTTGAATCTTGATATTGGAAAGGATAAGATAACCCGTAGTTATCGACGAACCTAGAAACGAAGAACATTAGACTACCACATTTCATTTTCTTTTAATGTGTTTTTTCGTATGAACCTTCGCACCAGGAGAGGTGGTCGATTAAATTTAGTAGTTGGGTAGTCGAGCTCGTTTTCATGGAGATTGATTATATTATCGCATCCATTTAAACTCTCCTGTGTTGCACTTCCACCTACCAGTTGAAATCCACTTGCGGACTATCTTTTGGAGTTAAGTGGCTGTCCGCCTCTTGCTTTTATCCAAGTGTCTGAGTAAAAGGTGTTGGGGCCTTGTCATTGGGACTAGCCAATGGCCACAACTCAAACAATATCCAGCGTGCTTATCACTTAGAAGCATAGAAGTCTTATATCATGACAGACTTTCTAATAATTGTTAATCATCTCCAATGGGTCATGACAAATATATTTTATCGAATATGTTTTAAGGCATCTTATTTTCTTAAATAACAAAGAGCAAATCATAATTTGAAATTTACTAAAGAGTGTGTTTATTTTCTAAAAACTCTTCGACTTATTTTCATTGGACTCATTACTACGGATGAAGGTGCAATGTGTGACATGGGTTTGGTGTATGATGTGGCCTCCTTCCGGATAAGACGTGCCAAAGTTAACGTGCCAATAATTAAGAGTTAAGTAGTGGTCAAGGTTAGTACTGACTTAGCACTCTGCAAGTCAACATGATCCTAGGGAAGATAACTCTATCCATGCGAAGTTTGGATGAAACCATGCATGTGCCGCCTTAATCTCAAGTTTCATCTCAGCCTCAGACGTCATCTCGATTTCGGATCTCATCTCGACCTCAAATGTGACCTCAATCTTAGATCTCATCTCGATCTCGGATCTTATCTCGACCTCAGACACCGTCTAGATTTCAGGTCTTATCTCGGCCTCAGAGCCCATCTCGGCTCCAGACTCCATCTCGGTTTCGAGTCTCATCTCGACCTTAGATGTTGTTTTAGTCTCAGAGTTTATCTCAACCTCGGATGTCATCTCGGTCTCAGATTTCATCTCGGCTTAAGAAGCCGTCTCAATCTCAAAGCTCGTCTCGCCTTCATATGTCATCTCGGTCTCGAGTCTCATCTTAATCTCAGATGTCATCACAATCTTAGAATTTATCTCAGCCTCAGACGACATCTAGGCCATGAGCCCCACTTTCGCATATTCTATGAGTTTTTGTAGGCCCACTAATGGGAGATGCGAATATTCCTGAAAACATGCGGTAGTGTAAGAATGAATAGATGGTTACGAGATTGTCAGATTTTATCCTCTCAGATACTAGCTTTTCTGCATGTAATACCAAAATGAAACGGTTGTCGGAGCTAATTCCCTCATACGCTTACATAATGGCACTGCTCCATCTGATGTGGAAATGTTCTCCGATGACTATAAAAATCGTAAAAAGGAGTTATTCTAGAGGTCTCTTTTTGGACTTTTCTCTTTTCATCTTTCTTTTGAGAAAGAACTTTTTCCTTTCTCCATAGGATCATAATTTAAGCGTCGGAGTGGTTTGCCAGGACTTTCTAACACTAGCCTAACCTCCTATTGAAGCGTGTTTCAGGTTCTCTTCTTCTCTTCGACGAGATCTTTCCTGAGGTCGCATACGTCGGATCATTCGTTGACTAGTGGCTTGACCATCCATGATATTCAACCAAAATAACTATCAAAACTAGCTAATCTATTGAACATGACTCCTATAGACTACAAGTTCACTATAAGTGTATTGATTAAAAGTGTATGAGGGCCCTTTTGGCCTTGGATTTGTACCGAATGAATATCATTGTACTCCTAAATTTCTCTAAATTTGTCTATGATTTTTTTTAAAAAAAAATAATTAAAACTTACAAGCCAGGACGCATTTTTAGCCTAAAATATTTAATGATTAAATCTCATATTGCACTCTAGGGCTCCCTCATCTGTCCATATTTAAAGTGTTTAATAACTCTAGATGTCTTAAGTTCATGTCAAATGGATATTGTTGTACTTTTGATACTCTATTGAATTTTATATTTGTTTTCCTTGATTTTGAGCCCTATATGACAGTTAAACATTTTTAGTCAAAGGTATTTAATGGTTACCAATCAATTGACTCTAGCCAAATGGATGTAATTCCAGTCAGTTAATCACTAATAAGTATCTTTGGTCATAAATATTGGATGGTCTTAGAGGCTTTAAATTTATGTTAAGTGAGTACCATTGTAATCCTCTTCCTAAGTGTATCAATGTTATTCCCTTTTTTGATCGAGTCCTTTAAAAGTCATTAATGCTCTGTTTATTTCGAGGTAAGGATTGAGGAAAGAAAAGAGGTAAGGATTGAGGAAAGAAAAGAAAAGGAATTTTTTATTTGACGTGTTTATTTATTTCAATCGAGGAAGGTGAATGAAATCAATTTATTATATTATTTATTTAGAACAAAGGAAAGAATTCATTGTGATCAACTGTAATTGATTTATCTTTTTATAGATGATCGTAAAATCAATTGTATAGAACCGCTGAGGTGATAAATTCCACCTTTATAGAAAAAAAACAAAGGAAAGAAAATTAAATAATATATTGTCCAAAATACTTTTTTGATTTTTTTTAATTTTAGACAAAAAATCAATATTCTTTATTGAATTAAAAAAATATTAAAAATATTTATAATTATATTCTTCAATATCCAATGTCTTTATTTTATTTTTTTAAAAAATATTCATATATGTTTGTAAGAGAACACACGTAACTGATATAATTTTAGCATTCACGTGATGCAAGAATTTTCGAAATGAAAAAACACTATATTACTTTATTTTATTTTTAAAAAACATTCATATATATATTTGTAAGAGAACACACATAAATGATACAATTTTAACATTCACATGGTATAAGAATTTTAGAAATGAAAAACACTCTATTAAACCCACATAATGGAATATTAATTATTTTTTTAATTAACGTATCTACTCTCTTAGTTTAGTAGTGAACATTTATGAACATAGTTGAATTGGTTACGATAAAATAGAATTGTTGAAGTGGGCAAGGATCAAATTTCGATAAAACCGAAGTAATGTCATCCTTCATCGTGGTCAACTACAGCTTCGCGATTTACCTCCTCACAAATAGTCGTATAGGACAGATCGTGTGGGATCGTTGGAGTGACAAATTTCACCTTTTTACTGAAGTAGTGAATATTTATAGATTTTATATTTTAAATCTTAGATAATTAATTTTTCTTAATATTTATTTAGAATTCTTATATATTACTATTATACTTAAGTTTTGATGAAAATGTAGTGATCTTTATTAGATTATGATCAGACCCTTGCAATGCAAACTTTTATAGATTTACACTATACTCGAGTTCTCATCGAGAAATAGTGGTTCTTATCAAAACATTATAGTCGGATCTTGTAATGTGTTCTTTCCAAGAAATAATCTAATATTAACACAATAATTTGATGAATCCAGTCATCAAATATATTTTTTAAAGTCCATATTGGTTGACAACCTAATGCACAATCCTTGCTTTTTTGAGATCGACAGAGTTAAAATAATACAATTTTATAATTATATTAAAAAATAATTTTATAATTAAATATTATAAAGAAATAAATTTATTTTACTAACCAAATTTATTAGTTATAAGTTTGTTTATTATATATATATATATATATATATATTTTATTATTGAATAAAAATAAATGGGTTTTATTGAAACGAAACGTAAACAAGCTTCGAACACGAGCCGTCCTAGGACGCGCCGGTGGCCCTGAATCTTCTCATCGCGCCAACTCTTCGCGTCGCCCCTCGCGACAACGACGATGCCATGGAAACCCATCCACCATCTGATCGGCTCCTCAGCAGTGCCACTTCCATTACCACTCCCCCTTCAACCTCTCTCCAGGCAGCAGCCTATCGAACATCTTTCAGCTTCCACCTCTGATGAATCTTCCTCTTCCAGCTGTTGATGCTTCTCCAACATCTCCGATAGATTCTGGTGCTCCAACCTTCTTCTTCTCGTGCCGTCGCAACCATATCTACTCCGTGCTCACCCCCGACATCGCACCCTAAACCCACCCTCGTCGTCGACCCCCATCCACAGCACCGCCGCCCTCTCCTTCAGCGGCGCTGGCTGCAGCCTTACTCCGTCGATCCCTTTTTCTCTACCAAGTCACAGAGACCTATGCTCAGATCACCGCTGTCGAACCACCCGTCATATATGAAGATATATAAGATGATTGGGGTAAGCAGTAAGCTTTGAAAATTTTAAATTAATTTATCGATTTAGTATCGACTTGTAAACTTTGTGAAATTATTGATGTACCGTTGAACTAAAAACTGTGAAAACCAAATCAAATTGTTAGGGTTCATGTTTATATATGCATCTAAGCATTTAAGTATAAATGTTGAATTTTCCAAATAGATTGCATATCGAACCGTCAGTCTACCGATAGATCAATCATAGAAGAAACTTGAGAGATATAGAAAATTTGCTAGTACTAAATTTCTATCATAAACGATGACATATTATATATTGTCTTCATCCATACCTCACAAACTTGTCGAATGACTTCCAATTCTTTCATCTAGTATTACCATTTGGTCTTCACTTTCGACAAAATCTTCCCTCAAATTGCTTAAGAGTTTTTCAATGTGTGCTATTGAAAATCATCATCTTATTGGCTTTGATGCCATGTGAAAGCCCAAAATGGAGTGGCCAAATCTGACCAAAAAAACTAAGGTAGTTAAGTGGGACTCCTCTTAACATCTAAGCATGCCTAAGACTCTCACTTGCAATGTGCAAGAAAATTTCTACTTCACATCCCTTCTTTACCCTTAACAATGTCTTCTTTTAACCAAGACCAAGAACATACAACATATTTGCACTTCCAAGGAATCAAAGGGAGAAGTATCACTAACAAATAATTCCTACAATACTGATAAATAGTAAAATCCATTACTAATTGAATAATACACCTCTTTCTCTAGTTTCATCAGTGTGGCTGCTACCTTAATGGGTTTCTTCTAGCATTGACCAGCTATGATTAGCCTAATGCCAACTGGTAAATAGCCAACAAGCATCATAAGCGACACTAAATAAGTAAAAACAATGACGAACGAAGAAGAAAAGGCTCAGCATCAAAGAGAGGGGGGGCCAGGGAAGTGTAAATTGTGTGACTTAGTAGCAAGTTTGTATCCAGTTTATGGCTACCTAAAGCTCTAAAAGAAAACAACAAACTTGAATACCATCTCTTTATGTTTTATGCATCTTATTTGCATATGCCCTGCTCCATCCCTACTGTAGTAGTTCCACCTTGTAGGTGCATCACTAAGTTGGTGGCATGTCTGGTTCATGAAACTTAAAACTATCACAGTACATCCCAAATCTCTGGCTAATCTTTCCCTGAATGAGCATTTTGTGCCTCTAAGTTTTTACTCACAAACGGCAGATCATGAGTGCAATTACTTAAAGCTTCGCAAGTTGTGCTAGCTTCCACTGGCAATAATAGTAGCAGTGAGATGTTAACTGTTCTCTAGTTTGTTTGGTCACAACTTTTGATGGGTAAGGAGAAGCCTGCTTTCTTCTACAAAAGGAGAACTGCTTTCATTCATATCCACAATGCTAGTCTTTTTCATTGCCCTATAAACAGTCATGCAGTTGATCCAAAATAGACTAGAAACAACTTGAGGTCCACATGTTTTTTGTTTTCATTTCCGTACTGTTGAATTTGAAGACCTCATGCCACTACAGTGAACTGATCCATGGTTGTTCTTTTATCAGAGCGGAGAGGATGTTAAGGTTGATAAACTTCCACCATTTCAAGTTCATCCCAATCTAATGAGCATGTTTTCCACCTTGAGTCACTTCAATAAAACCAGTCATCTAAGAGCAAAAGCTGGATGAATCTAAGCCGCTCAAGCAATGATACAGCGGCAAGGTGCTCAGTGGATTACTCAAGCACTTACGTTTTAAATCTCAGTTACAACTCATTATAGGATATTTTCCTCCCATGGAATGACAAATTTGAGACATTGGCTGCTGGATGAGGAGCCACATGTGCTTCCGGATTTGCTTGGTGGGCAGTCTGTGGGGCCAGGTCAGCCCCCTCAAAAAAAAAAAAAAGTTGGATGAATCTCTCCAACCCAAATACACTTTCCACTATAAGAAATCAAAGCTGACTGAGTTGTTTAGCTTGCAACTTCTAACTAGCATCTCAGCTATACCTGTGCTTGGTACATCGAAATATCTATTGTCCATGTTGTAAAAGCATAAAGCAAGACTATACCAATGCTCTTGTCAATGAAAGTAATTCATCATCTAACCTTTCTTGTCAATACACATACTGTAGTTTCACTTTGACAGTCAACAATCTGTTATAAAATGCAGGAAATATTGTTGTTCTTTTCTGAAATGTGGCTAATAGCAGTCTCATTTACAGGATGGACTCCACTGGTGATACTCGACCTCGAGGACAAACTCCAATCATTCTGACCAACTACTAACTGCTACTAATGGATGCGGTACGTGCCATGTATAATTGTCTCATGTCATTCATTGTTGGAGCAGTTAAATTTTAGTTGGGACAGTAGGGCTACTACCAGACTCCAAAATCCAGTGTAAGGAGAAAAACATATTCTAACTCGAGCCTCCTTTAAGTCAAAAAGGAAATCCTTCACTGTGTAGTGATCTCCTGATTCAATTCCACCTCAGTGCCATGACTTGGTAACTTAGCTTACAGCAGTGGAAAGCAGTGAAAGAGAGTAGAGAAAGCTCACAACCCCACACCCAACGCCCTCTTTGTTCCCTTTTGATCCAAGCCGACAACAACCAACTCATTATCACAAGACCTGCCCATCTCGTGATGTATGTTATTGTTCTTTGCTTCCTACTTTATTCCTTACCCCGCAATATTTGCCTAGGCATCTCATCACCTTTTATAACCCCCCCTTCAACATTACACCCCCATTGATTAGAGCCTTTGGATGCTTATATTGAAAGAAAAGAAAACTTGTGCCATGAGCATCCAGCAACTGACAACAACCAAAGGCCTACCTACCATGTGATCACTACTGTACATATTTACAATTTGAGTTTCCCCTCTCCTAGTATTTTAAAAGGCTCCTGAGAGTTTTTTTTCCTATGCTCAAGGATCAGCTTTGTGCAAAATGTGCTCGGTGAAAGAGTCGAAGCCCATAATGGTTCCAGAAAAAAAAGGAAAATAAAGCTGCAGCGACTGCATTAGAAAAGGAAAACTAGAACTTAATAAATGTGGTTCGAATTTGATCAAGAAAGGACTGCGAAAAAAGTCTCAGGATTTAATAGGGTCCAGCAGGATGTGACGGCCCAACTGTAACTCGACTGCTACGAGACAACGAAGAGAGAGCAGGGTGGGATCGATCACGGCCGTCGGCGGCGCATCTGACGTCGCAGGGAAGGCCGTGCGAAAGCTGGACGAGCCAGTAATGAGCGATGATTCCAAGGCGATGCCAATTAATAGACACGCCGAGAGTGAACTCAACTGCGACGTAGGTGCCTTCGCACGGACGTGCTTACTGCAACACGTCGATTAATGGAACAGTGACATTGGAAATAAGAGGGAAGGGAAGTAGAGCTGCTCAATGTGAAAGAAATGGCTAAATACTAGCGTAGCAAAGAGAGAAAGAAAAAACAAGGTGAAGAAAAGAACAAGAAACAGTGTAACAGTTGAGTTTTACAGGTGGGCGATGCGACAGAGAAGGAACAAAAGCAGCAGCGAAAAGCAGTGATTCTACTCTGCTCAGCTCAGTCCTGCTTCCCCATCCATCTCTCTCTCTCTCTTTCCTGTGCATTTGTGACAGATTTGCATATGCATGAAGCTAACCCAACCTAAAGATTATATAAAGAATATCAAAAGCTTAAAATAGTTGGATTAGAATGAGACAGAGCACATTTAGTAAGAAGAGCTGGGAACAGTAGTAACTTGCAGAAACAAATTAGCAAGAGGAAGATGCCTCATTGAGAATGAGACGGCCTACTCTGTTCTTGATCAGCTGATGCAGTGAGCTGCAATTGCAGCTCAAACAACAACAACAAAATAATGCAACTGATTTAGCTAAAGCAAAAGAGAAGCAAGCGGGTTCAGAAGCACACAAATATAATCACCAACTTTATCCAAACTGAATGAATTTGGCATGGCTTCCTGCTTGCTCCTTAGTTGGAAATGATGCTTGTAAATTCAGCTCGATGGGGGGTCGGCAACGCAATCCATGTCCGAAACGGCTGACAGCTCCACCTCGTCGTCCGCCATCGCCGGCAAGTTGAGGTCGAAGAGGCTGATGCTGTTTGCAGGCTTGGTGGCGGAGCCGGCGACAGGCGACGTGCTCGGCAGAGAGCGCGGCGGCGGATAAAGAGTGACGGACACAGGCGTGCCGCGGGCGACCGCAATGGAGGAGGAAGAGCTGAAATGGGCCCTTTTGTGGCCGCCGAGAGCTTGGCCGGAGCTGAAGACTCTGAAGCAGAACGGGCACTCGTGAAGCTTCGCCCCGGCATTGCCGTCGGCGGAGTCCGCCTCGCCAAAGATCTGGCCGGGCCCGGCGGCGGAGACGCACCCATTGTTCTTCTTGTGACTCGCCCGGTGGCCACCGAGGGCTTGGTACGAGCGGAAGACCCTCTTGCACGAGCCGCACTGGTACCGGGTCCTTCCCTTCCGCGGCGTCGGAATTGCAGGCGATCGAGTAACTTGCCCACGCTCCACCTCCTCTTCTTCCTCGTCCTCATTGGATCCATCTGAAGGGTGGACCTCCCCGGCGACGCCCCAAGAAGAATCGCGGGAGAGCATCATTAAGCAGAGGGCGACATCTTCCGCGGGGCTCACGTCCGACACCGAACTCGCCGGCGAGGCGCGAGACCGCTTTCCCTGGCTGCCGTCCGCTCGGGTAGACTCCGTGTCGCTCTCCCGGTCCTGGACGACGACGCTCGAGCCGGCCGGCTCGAGCGCCGGTAAGGCAGAAGAGAACTCGGGGTCCACGAGCCGGAAGCTCTTCCTGGGATTCGTTCTCAAGCCGTAGGAGGCGGAGGCGGCCGTCTCCTTACCCTCCTCCGCCTCTGCTTCTAGCGCCTGACTCGACGAGGCAGAGGAGTCTCCCTGAACCAGGGGAGCAACGGCGGCGAGGGCGGAGACCGCGTGGGATCGCATGTGACCGCCGAGGGCGCGGCCGTTGTTGAATCGGCGGAAGCAGCGGTTGCAGCTGTAGCGCTCCATGGAACTCAAACCAATCCTCTACTGTTTCCTTCGCATCCTAAAAGGAGCAGATAACCAGAAGCCCCTCGATCGCCCACAAACACCACCAAATTTAATAAATTCCAGGACAATCAATAAAATAATTCAGACGAAATCCACCAAAAAAAAAAAAAATCGAAGCGTGAACTATTAAAGATGTTAATCAGAGCTTAGCTACCCGGATCTAAAGCTTATCATCGTGAGTTTGTAACAAACTCTCCGACAATAGTGTTTGGTATCTACATGTTAATGACAAGTGCATGGCATTTGCTCCAGCGAGATGCAATTATTTTGCCACATTATTAGGCTCACGACTGCGTAGCCGATAGGTCGATCACACTGCATTTCATTTGAACAATAATCTCCAATTTTTTTTTTAAATTATTATTATTATTATTTCCGTGCCCGTCGGCCAATAAATACGATTAAATATCATATTGCAAGTGTAATGGCAACGACGGACCGGGCTGTTAATGGGCCAGGTCGATGGGCCAGGAAAATCTGGCAGAGCAGGTGAAGAAGAAGCTGAAGCCTAAGAATGTTGATTAACTATCTTATGGAGACCTGAAGCGTAAATGCTAGATAATGATTAATCTCAGATTAGTAAATTTAATCTAATTATGAACATAACTGTAGATTGTACATTTTCCTTTAATAATAGAGGAAAAAGATCTTTTCTTTTGCAGATATCCAAAGCTTGTGTCGGCCATTGAACTTATAAAGGCTATATATACGATGGGAGAACTTAAGCGCATGTTCCTCATAAGCATTGGTAAACGTTTCGTTCATGTGAAATTATGCTATGCAACTTGGTTAAGCCAATGATATTGACCCTCATACTACAGTTGATCAGAAGAGTAAGTTACATTTACGATTCAGAATGGTGTTAATATAGAATTTCAAGTTAGCTTGATAAGGAAATTTGTTCGAGAAAAGCATATTAGCTATTCAGGGTGACATGTGCACTAAGTGTTAGATTATAAATAAATATAATGTTTATATCAGACTGAGCGCTAACTCAAATTAGGGAGCTCGGAGTACCAAGCTGAGTTAAGGTGCTCAAAAGATAAAACCGAATCACAGTGCTCGGGACATTGGGTTGAGTCTGAGTACTAGGGATACTAAGCTGAGACAGAGCTTGGGAGGATAACCTGAGTCAGGAGTTCTTTGGGAGATTGAGCCGTGAGCTTATCGTTCATTTTCTTTTGATCAGTTCGAATAATCATCTCCACATAACACTTTCGGACTACTTGTTGATCTCTCCGGATTTCGTCCACTTCGTTCCCCATAGAAAATTTGATCTTTTGATGATACAGGGAGACCACTACCTATAGGTCGCGGAGTGCTAGCCAACCCAAGATGATGTTGTTGGATGAAGAGGCATCCATCGTCGTAAAAGTGTCTAAGATGGTTCGTCGCTTAGGCTCTGCCCCCAAGGAGAGTGGCAGTTTGATTTGACTGAGTGGTTGCATATCTTGAGAATCTAAATAAAGGAGTATTAACATCTTGTAAGTCTCCTACGGTTATTTTCATATGTTCCATAAGCTGCTCAGAATATGATATTGATTGAGCTATCTATATCAATAAAAACTCGAGCCACATCAAAGTTAGTAACCGTAGTCAGATTACCAAAACATCATTATGGGGAGTTAGGATGCCTTCCAAGTCCTCAAGCCCAAAGCCCAGTATGGGTCTTGACTTCATAGTTGGCATGTTGATGGTCATACATTCTTTTCGACTATGTCTCTTTCGGGCCCTATTGGAGTCACTATCAATGGCTCCTCTATAAATCATATTGATAACTCCTCGGACAGGGAGATTATCTTGGGCGGGCTAATACCTCTTATTGTTGTCTATGTACTGGGTTGTTCTATTAAGGAGAGGTGATCTGATTGCACTTGGATGACCTTGCCTCGAAAGGTACTGTGGAGGTGGGCGTTGCTGATACGGAGCAAGTCGTAGGTAGGGCCCTCACTTGAGGATTGAGACCCATGAGTTACTTTAGCTCACTATCCAATCTGTGATAGCCATTAGTGGTGTGACCATATTCATGGTAGAAGACACAATAGGTAGGAGTCTAGGGCTGTCGAGGACCTCGTTCAGATCCCAACGACCTTTTCAAGAGCTAATGCTCTTCACATACTGCATCACTCTCTTTAGAGACCCGCAAAGAAGTGGGGTATGGTTGGTAGCGCAGTTGAATGGGTCGCGAAAGGGGTCAAGGTTTCAAACGGTGCTTGGGAACCTTGGCTGGACACTCCTCTTGACTCTTGATCAACTCTGTGAGCCTCCTTCATGTTGATGTATTTCTAGGTTCGAGTGAGACGTTCATTGTAGTTGTGTGGAGGTTTCTTCGACAAGGAGTGAAAAAAGTCTCCTTCCTGTAGTCCTTGGGCAAAGGCGCTCGTCAGAATCTCAAGCACAACTAAGAGTATCTTTGTACAGCTCTAGTGAACTGTTGTATGTAGACACGTAGGGATTCCTACAATTTTTACTTGAGATTAAAGAAGCTGAGAGGGGTGGATGGATACCTTTTAGAGTTGGAGAAGTGATGTAAAAACAATGCGGCGAAGTCGTCAAAAGACTATATGAATCCGAGCCTCAGCGTGTTGAACCATTGTTGAGTGGGTCCCATGAGTGTGGTGAGGATGACTCGGCATTTGACCCTCTCAGAATATTGGTATAGTAAGGCTACATTCTCAAAGTGGTACAAGTGATCCTCTAGGTCGGTAGTGCCATTATACTCTTGGATATAGGGCGGTGGGAAGTGCCTAGGCAACTCTTCTTTTAAAATTTTTTGGTGAACGACATTTGTTGCGTCGACTACCTTCTAGCTGGTAGCAACCTGGCCGGCTGATTGTTGATGGGTCACTTATATAGATGATAGATCGAAGTGGCTCCTATGGAGCTTTGTGTTGTGGGTTCGACTGTAGGCCCTTCTTTGATCGGTGTCATCTCCTCTTCTTCCTCAACTCAAGGTACAAGATCTTGTTGTAAGACTTTTTCTACGACTGTGGTCACCATCCATGAGAGTTGCTTCCTCAGGATCGGGCCTCTAGTTGTCTCGATGATAGGTGACATAGAAGATCGATGTTGCTCAACTAATTCCTTCGACTGGTGCTCCACTATAGTTCTCATAGTATTTACCATTGTAATTTTTTGTATCGTTTCCCATAGAAGGCATCAATTCGATGGTGTCCTTGTTCACCCGCTTGGGCTCCTCCTCTCCTTCTTCCTTTAGAATTGTGATAATTTCGATCCTTCGGTGCTTCCGCTTCCAGTATCGTGCAGATTAAAGTTCATAGTTCAGGGCTGACATTGCCGGCGTGACCCCTCCAATGGTCAAGTTAGCGATGGGTACAAGTGCGAAGCTTACATGCATGCGCGAAGAGCGAAAGAGCTCGAAGAAGAAGAAGAAGTTGCCTTTGCGTACGAGAAGAAAATCATACCTTCACTTATCTTTGCGAAACCTTATATAGCCGTGGAAGTGGAAGGTCCACGTAGGCCACCAAACAAGCCCTAGGGGGGTCACGTGAACGACCGCATGAGTGAAGCACCATCCGTTGGCCAACCACATGAGCAGGGCGATGTGCTAGGGGCGACAATTGTTGGTCCGTACTTCGGGTGCTGCCTGGTCGTTAGCCCGATGTCGCCTTCCAGGTAGATAGTCTTGTTGGGTTTTGCGTCAAGGACGATCAGAGGTTGAGGTCAGAAAGAGCCTGTTCGACTAGGATTTCTCGTTATCTCAAAATCACTATGTCCCTACAGGTAAGGGATGTAGGATCGAATAAGTACTAGAGGGGGAGGGTGAATAGCGCTATCTTTTAGCGATTTTTCTCGATTTTGAAACTTCATAACTTTAATCGTGCTCGTTCTTAAATCAAGTAATATGCATTCGAAATAAGAACAACAAAAAAACCAAGCACGTAATGACAAGCTTTGTTTTTACTTGGTTCACAGCCAAAGGCTGCTACTTTAAGGCCCACGATCTTTGATCGTTTACGTACGAGCAATCCACTAAGAAACTCGTTTTCTTACGGAAAGGAGTTGTAACAATTATACAAATCCGATACGATAAAACTTTATCATAAATTACAATATGCAAAAATGTAAAGCGTTACCAATCCGGAATTGAAGATCAATCTTGTTTCGGCGCGACTCCGGCGTTACGATGGTTGGTCGGGTGTTGTTTCTCGCTCAGGGTGTCGTTGGCTTGACTTGAATTGTCTTGAATTGAATGCATGAAGCCTCTGTTCGAAGTGCTTTTATAAGAACTTTCAGTTGCCTGGATTCCCATTCCGGGCGACTCCACGTAGACCGTCGATCCGCCATCTTCGCAGCTGACTCAGCTTTACAGTCGACTGGACTCTCCCTTCCGGTCGACTTCGTGCTGACGTGGAGGGTCTGGATAGACTTTGATTTCCGCAGCGATTATCTGAACTCGAGTTGCCTGGATTCCACAATCCGGTCGCCTAGACCGTCCGGTCGACTGAATTCTGGATAGAGTCGTCCGGATTCAAAATCTCAGTCTCTCCAATGAGCATTACAAGTTAATCCCAAAACATAAAGTAACAGATTGGTAAACAATTCTTTGAACTGTTATTTGATCTTAACTTCAGATTTTCAGTGAAACCTTGGGTTAGACCGACGCCTACAATTCCACTCCGGGAACATGTCCTGACCCACTCCTCTTGGGAGAATTTACCTGAGTTGCCAGACTTGTTGGACTTCCTGCTTACCTGTGGTCCTTGGCCCCTAGGAATTTACTGCTAGGCTCCGTTCCTCCTGACCACCTAAACTTCCACCAAGCCTTGGTCCTCCTGACCTGCTTGGATTTCGCCATGCTTCCTGGTCCTCCTGACACTGCCTGAACTTGCACCTGGTGCACTTGACATGCTAAGTCTTCTGCTTGATCCTCCAAACCAAGACTTGCCCTTTCCTAGCCTACAAGTCTACAACTAGGACTTTATTTTGTCTAGCCTCAATTAGGACTTTTCTTGTGCTCCCTGCACACTAGATCAATTTTGTTAGTCCAATCAACACTTAACTTGAACCTCGTGTCATCATCAAAATTAAGGTTCGATCATCTGGTGCTTCCCGCACCAACAGAGGAGTCGGGACTTGAAAGGACCATGTTGTTGAGGGTGTCGACCTAACGTATATGATAAGGCGATTACTTGATCGAGTTAACCCAGGTTGCATCACCAATAATTGAAGAGGTTTTATCAAAATATTAATAATTTGATCATGTCTAGAAAATGCATATGGTTATCAGTCTGTCTCACTCTATTTTGTAAATCAACTTTTAGATGTTTTGTATGAATATAGAAAATTAAATTGATAGCTAAATGTTGTCCAACCAATTCTTGTGGTAAAAGGTGATAATGCTCACCTCAAATGTTGGCTGCATAATGATTTGAAGGAAGGTAAATCACGGTGACCAAACGACCTCTTCTGGTGATTCCCCAAGGACAGGAATTTAATCCTTACTTTCATGTGACAATCTACCACTTGAGTACCAACTCGACTATGATCGTGGGGGTGGATACATTTGTGGTGAATAGATGTGCTTTCATAGAAGTAATTAAAGCCAAATGGCCTCAGATGTAATATAATGGTCTTATATTTTGCTTCAACAGAGGGAATTATAATAGGTTTTTTAAAGAGTTCCAAGAGTTTAAATTTCTCAAAAAAATAGCAAACCAACTAATAGGGTTGTAAACGAGTCAAGTCGAGCAAAATTTTATAGTATTCAAACTTGTTTGATAAGGTAATCGAGTTGAGTCTAAAATGAACCAAGTTATTGAAATAGTCGTTCAAGCTTGGTTTATTTTTTTCACAAGCTTGAGCTTAGTTCATTTACATATGTTATCGAGCTTTCAATTCAAATTTCTTTAATTGTTTGAATTGTTATATTTTTAAACTTTTTAAATGGGTTGTTGAGCTTGATAAGATAAGGTTGTTTGTTTATTTTGAAAGGAAAAAAAATGTTCATGAACATGATTCACCAACTTTATTCATTAATATTATTCATGAATAATTCATAATCTTATTCATTTTAGTAAAAAGGTAGAATCTGTCATCCCAACGACTCCACACGGTCAGCTCCACCATTATCTGTGAGGAGGTAAATCGAAAAGCTACAATTGACCACGACGAGGGATTCACAATCTTGTTCATGAACATTAACAAGTTGAACATAAATGTGTTTAAGTTTATTTATTTAATTTAATAAATTATTTAAATTTATTTATTTAATTGATCTTATGTATATTGAATGAATATAATTAAATTCTTACCAAATTGAATATCAAATTTACTCATGAACATATGATTCATTTACGATCCTACCAACTAATATAATGGTATATTTTTCTTACACAATTCTCACATCGAGTGAAATGATGATATATGAGAAAATCATAATGATGTACATTTGGAGTAGGGAAGTATTCTTTTAACACATTTTTAATGCTGCTCAATGGATCCATGCATAAATTAACAAGTGTAGCTGCATGCTCAATAGGATTCAACTAGAGTGATTCAATGATGCTCCTGTGTATGAGGATCATAGGATAGTGAAAAATATATTAGAGAGTAACGTATTATTATTGGTGTAGAGATAGACATAATCCATCCATTTCACTTGTTGAAATAACTCAAAGATATATTTACTCATTTTGGCTCATCAAAGTAACCCAAAATTATATTTATTTTAAAATTAAAGATAACCTTCTAGACGAGCAATTAAGTAGCTTAATACCAAAGAAGAACATACAAGAATCCATAATTAATTTCTTGAGATATATATAGTGTATGTGGGTTAGGAGGGCAGTCTTCCTTTCATAGTGACCCACAAATGTTATGGGCTTGAGTTGCATTGCCTTGTCCTGTTATGTGAATAATTAAACGCTGAGCAGTGGATTAATGGATCCTTTGCATTTTAATGACCATAGAGAACGATAGCACATTTAGCAGTTGCTACTGCTATACCTAAAACCTCCTGCAATTATTTATTTCCTAATCCACATATATTTAATTATCATGATAATTAACGAAGATGAGTGCAGCTCTTGATAAATCATGGCGATGAACATCTCCTCTTAATCCTGACATTGAATCCATTCTTCATGTGAAGGATTATCGAGAGCTTCGGCTCCACTAGGTGCCTTTCCACGTACCGCCTCCATCCAGAAATTGTAGAGCATCGCCGCCGCCGCCATCTTCATCTGAGTGAAGGCCACCTCCTTCCCCAGACATGTCTGTGGCCCCGAGTTGAAGGACATGAACTTGTACGAAGGCTCATGCCGCAACCTCCCTTTCTCCAAGAGCCACTGCTCCGGCCGGAACTAGCTGCAGTCCTTCCCCCACACCCCCTCCATCCTCTCGATCGAGAACAGATACACCAGCACTTTGGTGCCGCGCTCCACTCTCTGCCCGCTCGGGAGCATTTCCAGTAGCACCACTGCCTTGTGCTTGAATGGGTTGGAAAATTAGTTTTGAACCAGTAAGGGTGGATGAAAAATTAAAATCTATATCATATGTGATATAGTTTAATCTGGATTATCGAATTAAGATAGACAAATCAGATTCATCTAAATGAGAAGACATAAATGTCTTTTCAGATGAATACAAAAAATTTTTACTTTTTACTCTTCTTTACATCTATTAATCTTTATTAATGAATATTAATCCTCTTTAGTGGTTGAGTCTGATCCAATGAGTCTGATTCAGATTAGGTTCAATATAATTCAATAATCCAATAGTTGGACTTATTTTAGTCTAACTCAATGAGTCTAATTCGGATTAAAGTTAACCTTATAATCTTAGAACCCATCATATTTTTAGTCAAACTAAAATATACCCATTCCAAATTAATATATTTTTTGTATGTGACCCAATAGGTTCTCGTAATATTGACAATGTATCTAAAATAATATTTTAGATATATAAGTAATGAGTGACATTTAGCAATGCATCACTGCTATTCAAGTGATGAGAATATCAAGATCCGACCTACCCTTTCTGTGTCTATTATCTTGTATAACTTGGTCCTTCTATCCTCGATATCTAGATTGATCCATGAGGCATAAACTGTCTTTTTCTTATTAATCTTTGTGTTTTTTTATTTCTAAGTAGACTCACTTAACCAAATAAGTTCAATATCTCATATTGACTTATTTGAGCATGATCATGCATTTTAGTAATCCTACTTAATCAAGGAGTCCATAGATATCACTTCCGTCATATGAAAGGGATAGATCTCATCTATATCACTCACATCCCTCCGCATAATTTATTGCATACCCAGTGATCAGCTTTATAGTACACTTTGTTATAACTGACATTTGTTGATACTAAAGTACACAACTCCTTATGTAGGGAACCGTAGTGACTTTAGGTCTAAGGACTATTTATACTAATAGTCACTATGAGAATGTTTATAACATTCATATAATGATCTATAAAATATTCTCATGGTAGATCAATTCAATACATATTCTCTAATATATATTAAGGTATTAACTTGATATCTTATATCTATGACTTATGAGATTAAGTCATCAGTTGACCTACATGTTAGTCTCAACGCATTAAAATTGCTCTTGTATATATATTAAATTTTGACTAGAAATAGTTAAGAATAATATTATATATATATATATATATATATATATATATATATATAATATTATTCTTAACTATTTTTAGTCAAAATTCTTAACTATGTCTACAATCTCCCACTATCAATTCAATTAATTGATACATTATAGACTAGAACCTACTATCCTAGGACATTATTATACTTATTCATATGACACAGATATGAAATAAATATAATAACTATAAACTTATCTTTTATTAATGAAATATGATACAAAAATTTCTTTGTCAATCATCTCATAATTGACTCTAACGCTAACACTAACACCGTGCTCAACTTCCTTTCCATACTTCATCTCCAACAACTACGTACCCTTCTTCTCCCCCTAGTAAGTACTATTCTTCATTCCCCGATCTTCTCCCCCCACTCCTATGGCTTCTTCCTCTTCTTCTCGCCCAAAGACCAAAACCCCTAAACCCCCTCAGTCTCTTCATCTTGCTTTGAAACCCTTGAAAGCAATATGACCTTGACTCATCCCTTTTTCAACATGACCTTGACTCATCCCTTTTTTGTCCACAGTGACGAATTCGTTGCGGAAGGAATCCAGTTGACGATCCCAAAACCCACATATCGTTCCCATCGTCCTCCTCCCAACACAGCTACGTACTTTCTTCATGGGTCAGTTCAAAAGGAGACTACACCTCCCTATTCCCTCTATCTATATCTCTTTGTCCACCTTTTTCAAAATTTTCCTAAATCAACTGCTCCTAACTCTTTCGAATCCTAATCAAACGATTATCATTTTCAAATATCTTGACATATACCCCTCTCGCCCCTTATGTTTCATTGCTTTTACCAACTAAAAATGACAGATCAATGGGGTCTTTTACTTCATGGCTCACTCCGATTGTCAATTTATGACAGATATGCTTTCTTCCCCTAAAGAATGAAAAAGCTTCTTCTTCTTTGCCCATAAACTCTCCTCTCCCTTTTTTTTTCTACTTGGGCGACTAATATATTATAGATTCTTCTAAATCACACCCAAGTTTTTAAATTTTCATAAATAGCTATGCAACAAACAGTTAGTTCGTGATTGATGCTCAACAGTTACTCCTTGTCTTGATCAACTGCAACTTCTCGATTTACCTCCTCACAGACAGTGGCGGAGCCACATGGGGGACGCCTGGGGGCGGTCGCCCCCTGCCTCCTGACTTTTTGTGAGGGTAAATGTTCAATCTTGGAAACCGAGGTGCTGGAATATGACAATTTATTCTTTTTATATTAATGTTTTGCAAATGTTGAAGAGTAAATGTGGTTTACAGACGTGTATGTTTTTATAATGTTCACTCTTAAAAATTGCTACTGCCTTCTCTCCGAGTAGATGTGGTTCACAGACGTGTATGTTTTTTTAGCAATGACGGGTATGTTTTTTGAGATATCAAGAAACACGGAGGGTGCCGCGATTGTTATTTATAGCTAAAAGATATCAATTGGATTAATTGATATCAATTGATATCTCAAACACGGAAGCGCCTTTTGATTTCATTGCTCCTCTTGCAGGCTTGTGATTTATAGCTAAAAGATTGAATTTTGATGGGTTTCTGCTAGGCAACGATCTCGATTTCTTCGGATATCAATTGGAGCTTTTTGAAATATAAATTCAGAAAAATATGAACTTTAAGGATATCTCAACTATTTCTGAATTATGTCAGGTATATTTTTTATATAAAAAATAATATTTTTTTATTGAATATTAGTCATTACTAATTAATATGCACATAATTTTGTATCAGGTTTTATTGAAGATAGAAAAATCAGAAAGTTATTCTCTTCTTGACAAATTGATTCGATTTATTTTGACTCCACCAGTTTCTACTGCAACATCAAAGCATGCATTTTCTGCAATGAAAATTGTGAAGAATAGGTTGCGGAACAAAATGGAAGATGATTTCTTATCAAGTTCTTTGATAATGTATATTGAAAAGGATATTGCTGGCAGTTTTGATGTCAATTCTGTCATAGATGAATTTGAGTATATGAAAAAGCGAAGAGCGCAACTTAGATTGCGTTGAATGTAACTTATTTCTTAGTTAATTCAAAATTTATTTTATTAGTGTGACAATGCGATGTTAAAAAATGGCCCCCCCTCGGTAAAAATCCTGGCTCCGCCCCTGCTCACAGATAGTTATGGGGCCAACTGTGTGAACGGCTGAGATGACAGATTTCATCTTTTTATTGAAATGATCATGCTCAGTAGCTACACATAGCTGCGAAGTTCTTGCTTCTTTGCTGTGAGATCTATTAACAAATTCTTACAAATAATCAAACTGATGTTGAAGTATTTGTAATTAACCCATGAATTGCTTGTTCTCAATTTAGTAATGTAATTTGTTGTGTTTATTTAGTAAAATTTATTTAAAATTATTAAAAGGTACGTACCACATGATATACTCATAATTTATTTAAGTATACGGGTTATGCCATATGATCCCTTTAAATATAGGCGCATATGTATATATAATTTTATTTTATTTTATTTTAATTATTTCTAAAATATAAAGTGCATCTGCAATAATATACATCACTGTAAATGGCCTTCACCATGGAATTGTCACATGACTATTATCATAAAAGATATTTCGTAACGAACTTAGGACAGAACTAACTGTTCCAACGGATTAATTGTGTTGCTATACGAATATTCCACTACGAAATGGAATAATTTCATTGAAATAATTGAAGAATATTTTAGGATAAAAATAAAAAAAATATTCTTTTTTATTGGAATTGTCAAAGAGACCTCCGTTTTATTTTTATTTTTTATGAAAAGGACTTCTCATTTTACTTTATTTCACCTCTACACATTTTACTTTCTAAAATTATTCTTATATTTTTACTATTGTAATATTTATAGAATCATAACTACTATAAAATTACACAATTATAATTGCTATGATCTTATAACTAATACACCATAATACTGATTAATATTGATCAAAAATAAACTATATATATTATAATAGTTATGATTTATAACTACTATAATATGATATTAATCTATGTTGATTAGAGAAAAAATATTAATATTATAAGAATTATGAAATATATTGTTACAATACAGTATTATTAATGTTATTATAACATTGACTAAAGATAAAATTTTAAAAATAATAATTATAAACTATAACTGTTATAAAATATAATTTATTAATATTGATTAGAGTTTAAGTGTCTATATTTGACTTAATTATTATTACAATAACGTTAAAAAATAAAATGTATAGAGGTGGAGTGGGGTGGGGTATACTTTTGATAAAAAAAAAATCAAAAAGGATATTGTGATTCCAATACAATGGGGGACGCTTTTTAATTTTTACCTAATATTTTATTCTGCCTTCTCCATAGTTTACTTAATTAAAATTTTATCTTCATAGTTTAAAGATAACTAAACTAAGGAAGCCGTTTAAACTATCATTATATTGTCAGACATTTTCATGTGATCAATTAAAATGCCATGCGCAGCAGGGAAGGAATTGAAGTGAGCATGCATGTGACTGTTTGCCCATGGCAGCTCCCCAACAGGCCAGTGAATGCCTCAGTGCCACACACACATGATTGACCTCCCTAGCATTCATTAAGCATGCACGGATCAGGTCACAGCACACATGCCATGCCATGTGTAGTTCATTCATCGTGATAGCAAGCCAGCAGTCCTTTACACTCACAGCATTGCCATAACCAGAAGAATGACAGATGGGTAGTTAAGACACAATTAAAAGGAGTGGGGCGTCTCCTCTTCCTTTTTCCTACTTCTCCATGCCTTACGAGGTCAATTGAGTCAACCCTTAAGTATGGTGGAGCTAAGTCCATTTACTTTCTCCACAAGTCATATATACATACTGTCTGAGACTTAAGACTATCACGCCAGTGCCATTAAATTGCAAGGCCTCAGCTTTCGTCCTGCACAAGGGCATCTTGCAGAGTGTGGCCTCGGTAGTTGACGAAATTTAATGTTACTTCAGAGAGGACAAGCACAGAATTTAATGTTACAGCAACAGAGTCTTCACAGAGTCTACATGGGCATGGCATGCATGGCAAACAGTTGGAATATAAAGGGCATTCCATGCTCAATGATTAGTGAGGTGAACGATCACAGTCTGTCGTTGCTCTCGCGACGTAAAACAAGGGCTTAAACGTCATGAACAGGTCGTTGTGGACTGAGAAATCTGTGACGAAATTAAACAACCACCATACAATGCCTTTGTAAGGATATATGATACAAAGAAAAGCCTAACAGACAGCTAGCCTACCATTTTGATACAGATAAAAAGTGACAGTCTACCTTCAAGAAGGATGGCTTTTAGTGAAGAAATTATATATGATGCTTAATTTATCATGGAATTTAGATTTTTTTTTACTCGAATTAAATTCTTGGAAAGAGAGGCATGAGAATCCCATGCCAATGTTTCATCAGTTTGTTTAAGTATTTTAATAATGCAAGGTAAGAGGACCACACAATGAAACCTAATAGCTTGCATTTATGCATCAATTGGTTCCTATTCAACAGTTTGGACGTCAACACTGAGCGCATAGAAGCTTTCGATCGAGTCACATTGATGGTGACCCATCGCTAACCCCCTTTTCTTTTTTGGTTTTTTGCTATCTAATCTGCTAACCCAAGTATCAGATCGGGTCCGCAAAGATGTATGATGCTAACTAATGGAAAAGTAAGGGAGGGTCCTTGTGGCGGACCCTTGACTCAGTCAATAGAGAGTCCTTTGACCCGATCAATACAGATGTCATGTGGTATGATCTAGGATTTGATTAACATAGATTCCACATGTCTCCAATTGGCCGAGTTAGTCCAAGTTGACTCTATCCCACCTCCCGAGTCCTTGACCTGTCAAGTTCCCGACCTCTTGATTCCGGACTTGTCGATTTCTCGAGTTCCTAACCTTCAGAGTTCTTGAGTTCCCGACCTCTTCGGTATACGAAGGGACGACACGATGGTTACCAACATGAAAGGATATGACAGTTATGAACAAGAAGGGACATGGTGATCACAATGGAACCCTTTAGAAAAGTGCATCCCTTGAATTTCTCTTTAGGAGGTGTGTCCTTTGAGCTTCCCTCTCTGTATAAGAGAGGGGGAAGTATCATCTAAAGTGATCTATGATCATAGTCTTTCTCCATTCTTTACTTTATCTTTTTATTATTCTATTTGGGATTCTAGAAGGGATCTCATTAGAGTAACTCTTGATGAGCTCTTTGACACATGTTATCTCTCGCATAATCGACTATGTCCCGAGAAGACTCTCCACTTGACAGGAGTGTACCGATCTGTTACAAACCGATCAACCCAACCGAGGAAAGCAAATTGATATAACTAATCTCTAAACAAACCCTCTTTTATACAATTTTAGATAAAATACATTTTGACTCCTTAATTACCCTCGTACTAATCTAATGGAGTTAGACATTTTATAGAAATTCTTACTAACCAACTAACGAGTTAAGTACTACAACTGGTGTTTGCCACCGCAGCAAACTGCGACCGCCCCGATGGACGCCGCAGTCTTCTCCTGCAGCATCCTCACCACGTGCGACATCGAAGGGCGCAGACTAGGGTTATCCCCCAGGCACATCGCCGCCATCCCCAATACCTTCGCCACCTCTCCGGCATCATACTCCCCCGCCAATCCGGGGTCCACCACCTCCGCCGCCCGGACCTCCACGTCACGCAGCACGGGGGCCATGTCCGCCGTCAACCGCCTCTCCCTCTCCGCGTCGAACGCCTCCGCGCCGGTAACCAGTTCCAGCAGCAGCACCCCAAAGCTGTACACGTCGCTCTTCTTGGAGATCATCCCGGACCGCAGGTAGTGCGGGTCGACGTACCCTGGCGAGCCCACCACCATGGTCCCCCCGGGTCGCGGCGGCGCCACCGCCGCCGAGAAGCCGACGCGCGCAGATCCGAAGTCGCACAGCTTCGCTTCCATCCGGCCGTCGAGGAGCACGTTCGCGGCCTTCACGTCGCCGTGCACCACCTGAGGGTCGCAGCCCTCGTGAAGGTAGTCCAGCGCCTGCGCCACCTGGTGCGCCACCGCCACCCGCCGCGCCCACGGCAGCACCTCCGCGCCGCCTCCATGGAGCTTCTCGTGGAGGCTCCCGTTCGGTACGTACTCGAACACCAAAGCCCCTTCTGCCTCTGCAACGCGGATCCAAAATTAACCTTGAATTAGGAAACACGCCCAAAGATCAGCGACAGGAAACGGCGATTTAGGGCAGATAAAGGACCGCGGTCGTCGCAGTAGCCGAGGAGCCGGACGATATGGGGGTGGCAGAGGCGGAGAAGGAGGTCTAGCTCCTGGCGGAAGGCATGGTGTAGGCGCTCGCTGGGGCGGTGCAGCTTGAGGGCGGCGAGGGAGGAATCCGGGAAGCGTGCAAGGTAGACGGTGCTGGAGCCGCCTTCGCCGACCACCGCGGAGGGGGAGAACTTCCCGGTGGCCGACTCTACCTCGGCCCACCCCATCAGCCTTGGAACCGCCGCCTGCTTCGGCGCCGGATTCCCCTTCTCCGGTTCGGTCCCCGGACCATCGGCGACGCGGGCCCGGGCGGGACCCATCTCGAAGTCGTCCGAGCCCCCAAAGCAGCCGCCGAAGGGTTTGCGCCTTCGGAACATCTTGAAGTACGCGACCGTAGCTAAAGAAATAGTTAGGACGGCGGCGGCGGAGGCCAGAAGCAGGAGGGTTATGAGCAGGGCCAAATGCATTGCATGCTACTGAGGCAGATAGCAGAATTCAACGAAGAGTAGGAGGAATGGAGGACGAGCTAGCGAGAAGGGCAAGAATTTATATGGAGATATCAGCTTCATTCATCAATAGAAAAAGAAAACTTATTGATGCTGATCCGGTCATCCCAAGTTTGATGGGCCATTGTGTGGTGGGGTGGCCTACTAATGGGAGAGGAATGGTGCTTGGTTGAGCACTCATCTACAACTGTGAAGAGAAATGGTGCGGTGCGACCCCGTGAGCGTCGTCTCCGATCCACTCCACTCCATTATCGCCGGCCGCCAGGCCGAGTGCGATCGACGCGCCACTCGTCGGCGCGTTAGTCGGCGTCCGATTCCGATCGGATTGTGATCAAAATCCGATGCAATTTGATCAGAAACCGCGTGAGCCATTGCCGACCGCGTTTTTGATCAAATTGCGATCGATTTTCGGTCAAATCGCGATTGGCAGTGGCCGACAGTGGCTCAAATTGCGCCGATTTCCGGCCACAATCCGACGCCGGCCGACGCGTCGCGTTCGGCCCGACGGCCGGCGATGGTCGGACGGCGCGACGGCAGTGGCGGTGAGTCGCGAGCGAAACACTGTATATTCTCATATTTGGACAGTTAGATCTGTGCGCGATCTGTGATGGATGATGGATCGGACAGTGCTCACGGACGCCCATGAAGAAGGTGCTCAGGAGATCATTTCTCTAACTTTGAATATTATATTTTTGTATTTTTTTTATTATAATTCAAGTGTTTAAATTTTATTCAATTAATTAAATTAAAGGTAGATGATCTCTCTTGATTGAATAAAGGGCACTACACCCGTGGAAGGTGGGAGCTTAAACGTAGGTGTGGCTTTGTATTTATTAATATTCATAATTTATCAACATTCGTAAACAGCGAATAAACCTTGATCTGAACTTAAGGCATATTGCCATACCTTCAACTAAATTACAAGAGCAATGCTCTCTAATTAAGATTGATAAAAAAAACTTAAGCTTCCTAAAACCTTAATTGAATACTTCTAAATAAAGTTGTCAAGAAAGAAAACAAGTTTAATACAATTAAGCTCGATTCAATCCTCATTCACCTAATCATTAATCAATAGCCCTAAATGAATTTACACCACACCTTTACCAACACAAAGTGCCGAATTTTTCTGTCATGAATCAGTAGCCCTGGATTTTGCATGACGTTTGGATTACTGAATTAACTAATTGAAATTCTAACCACAGAGAAATAAATAATTTGTTAAATTAAATTATCATTTCAAAAAACAAATCATGCTTACAAATAGAAATCATTCTCTAGTTAGGCTTGGTCAACCATTGGCATAGTTAAGCAGATACATAAGTTGATCCTCAATAACTTTGTTAATCACCCTATTACCCAGGAGCTCCTCTAAGATTGTATCATGTGATCTGGAAGGGAAATAAATTACGGAGGATTTCGTCCAGTACAACGACCCTCTGCATGGGAGGATCAATGAACCAACGAGGAGAGAACATGTCATAGATATACTTCACCTTTCAGCAGATAATTTAACAAAAATAACACTGAGTTTAACGTACAAGAACTAGACATGTATAATATTTTATTTAAGCATCGTAACTATATATTTTTTCTTAAGCCAATAAAACATTCCCATAAAAACCATTAAATATTCAACTATGCTGCATTTCTGCAAAAAAAAAAAAAAAAAATTGTGCTTCTATTGAGGAAATGAAGAAAAGATAGTAAAAACCAGGGTAATGGCAATAGTATATGATGCACAACCCCATTTGTGACTCAGTTGCTACATTGATGAGGAAGTGTCCGCATTTACACGTAAGAACTAATTTCAACTTGTGCAAACCTGAAACTTTCTTTGTGCCTGGCTTCTTAGGCCGCATAAGTTTAAAACATACATGAGATGAGGAATAAACTTTGGTAGAGCGTGAAAATGGCATAATTGAGCTAGGGGATAGTTTCAGAAACTCTGCCAAACAAGTAGATATAAGTGGAAGGTAAGAAAATACTCTTATAACCTGTTTGAAGTACCATGATCCAAAAACTCAACATTGTTTCACTTGAAGCTTGAAAAAAGAATAGTTTTGAATTGAAAGTATCAATTGATGCACAACATGCATACTCGTAATGCTGTTCTTTATTTCTAGGAAAATTAGTCAATGGGGTATGAGAGGCAATGGTGGCAAGAAGCATCTGGAATGTGAGAATTAATCTGTAACCAGAAGGATAACTATTTTTTCAACAGTCTGGGTTCGTTTTAGCAATGAGACAGTATCCCAATGTTTGTAGTGTAATGGGCAACAGTTATAATTGAGCACAGGACATACCTATGAATCTCCACAACTAACAGGCTTTTCCAATCCCTCTTAGATGTCTTCTAACATGACATTCGAGTGAACGTATCAGAGTTCTCTAACCCACACAATCACAAATGATCCTGCTTCACAGGATTCGACAAACGGTATTACATAGTTGCATGTCTTCTTTCTTGTAGACATTGCATACCTGTTACATGTATGTGACGTGAGCTATTATTGACAAGTTATTGCAATAAATTTGGCAAACTGATATATTAGAAAGAAGTTTGAGCAAAAAAATTGTTTAATCCAGATCGAGAAGTTATAATTCAAAATTTGGTCTTCTCAATTGCAAACAGAAACCAATTCAAACCAAAAACAGAAACTGAATTTCACTCACCTTTATGAGCCAAGCTTGTAGCGATTTGTTAGTTGCAAAAATACAAGGGTCGAGGAAGGCCTGCATCATTACAAAATTTGACATGGCCTTCAAGCATTTCGGAGGCATGACCTTCAGGCATCCTGGAGGAATCACACAGAAACTTTTTGCTGTTTCTGGATCAATTTACCCAACTCATTTATGCACATGAAACAATTAGGATAGCTCCACTTGCATGCGATTCTTGATTGTAAATCAAAGCCATAGTTAATTATAATAGACAAACTATAAGGAATTGGTTACATTGCTGCCGATGCAACAAGAACATCTCTATTATTTGCAAACACAGCACAATAAATACAGCGGTCATAGGAGTCAATCACCTGTGTACAACTTTCAATCACTTTAACAATAGAAAATGAAGCAGCATTGCTGTCAAAGCATTTGGCAAAAAACTTACTATTGTCAACAAAATAACTCATTCCTATAATCGACCAGTGTATAATATTGTTAAGATCCATCATTTGATGCAGAAGATACCTTGGCCCGATCAGCTTCAATCATTGACTTGATATAGAATTCACCTGCTTTATATGATGATCGGACCATGGGACCAGATGCAACATAACGGAATCCCTGCCAACCCAACATACCAAATTGAGCTAGAAGAAAATGTAGTATAAATATAATAAGATTAGGATGTACACTTTATAATGTTCATTAGCAATCAGGGAGACAATTATAATGTGAGATCCTACCATTTCAATACCAAGAGTTCGATACTTCTCAAAAGCTTCTGGCGTAACATATTCAGAGACTGGCATATGCCTTTTTGAGGGTCTCATGTATTGACCAAACGTCATGACATCCACTCCAGCTGCTCTAACTTTCTCCATTGTGCTGATTATTTGATCGGGTGTTTCACCACATCCTAACATAATCGATGTCTTTGTTAGTGTGCCAGCAGGAGCATATTCTTTGGCCATATTAAGGACATCAATTGATTGTTTGAAGTTAGCACGATGGTCTCTGACTGTGTTCTGCAGCTCTTCAACTGTCTCAATGTTGTGAGCAAAAACATCCAGACCAGATTTAGAAACTTTCTCCACACAATTTCGATCTCCTCGAAAATCAGGAACTGGATGCACGTATTAGTTGCAAATAGCATCCTAAGTTAAATGTAATGCATGGGAGCTACCAAAATGTAAAAATTAAAAAGATTAATAAACCATACCCAAGGCTTCTACCAGAATATTAGGTTTCAATGCCTTCAATTTTTGCACAGTTTCGGTAAAATGGCCACTTCCTTGATCAGGCAAATCATCTCGATCAACACTAGTAAGTACCACATAGTCCAAACCCCAAGAAGCAATTGCTTCAGCAACATTAGAAGGTTCATTTGGATCAGGTGGAGGAGGTGTGCGTGATGTCTTAACATTACAAAACCTGAAAAGGCAACAAAACTTAAAACTGGCACCACACCTTGAAATAAACGTGTTGATGTAGAGCTTGATGCAAATCCCATGATAAAACAAACTTTAAGGTTGTGTATATGTAAAATTCAAACTACATCGCAACAAAATGAGACTCAAATAAAATCATCCACCAAAGTTGCAGATGAATTTCACATCAATGACCAACAATGTGGCTGAATAACTTGTCGAGTTCTCATTTCAATTACCTCCAAATGAAAATGTAAAAATGAAATGGTGAAATGTTAGTTAAAATGTAGGTGGAACATCAATGATGGGGAGCAAAGATATGCATTTTGCATATCTATACACATTCCAAAGGTATCTATAAAGACTAGAAGGTGGGGGAAAATCATTTTCATTTCACTTTCAAACCTGTTTTCCTTTATTTTCCAATGTGCCATTTGTTACAGCTTCTCTGCAAACCTGGATCGTAAAAATGATCCAACAAACTTGCATCTGTTTTATTAAGATCTTCGCCAAGCTATGGGATATGGAGTACAAGTTGCTCCAAAAGTGACATAACATAATCATATGCTGACTTTAGGCAGTTCTGCCAGTAATATGCGCATACACCTAAATCAAACAAACAAGCCTAGTAAAACTCAAACAAATTCAATTCCATCATCCTACATTTGTTCAATTATTTGACATAACATAATCATAAAGGCTTGGTTGTTGTTGTTGTTGTTTGTGATCAATTACATAAATTTCATCCCTCCATTGATCATTATGCCTATATCACTGGTAATATTCAAATTGATCCAATCATTTTTATTGGACATTTCTGTAGTAAAACCATCTCTATCTCCAACACCTTCTACTCTTATCCATGCAACTCTTCAAAGTATAGAAACACATAATATGTTGGTTAATTTTGAACATGTTCATACCATCTCTACCAATTTTCTCTAGGTTTACCATCTATTGGAGCTAAACCAAATTACATTCAATTTATTAGCATCACCAAATTGTTTCTAAAATAAAATAAATATTCTAAAACTATATATGCACAGTATGTAACAAATGAATGAACAAATTCATCACCCTGTAAATCTCTCACATGGATGATGGAAGACACAACACAAAAGTATCGATAATTCAGATGGAGCAATATAATCCAGATATATTTAGCTCTATGTAACCTTGGTTCATAGAAATACTTGGTCTTAAAAATTAAAAGTTTTATGGCAATGAATAACAAGAATTAACCAAACCTACTTCCAAGAGAAAACCTTCACATAGGAGCTAAATTTAGGGCATTGATCTGAAGTTCTTCTAAGTCAACACACAAATATCAGGGAGGATAATTGCTAGTAGGACAATCCAACAGGAAAATTATAATAGTGTCCTTTACAACTCAGGTGATTGGACTGGCAGATGTTAAAAACTCAAGGCCCTCTTAGATTTACAAAAAGAAAAATGCATATTTTCTCATTTTTCTGTTACATGTGCAAAACAAGATATTAGATGAAGCGAGATAAGAAATATCAAAAGTAAAGGAAAAGCGGCTGAAACACACAATGTCATGCTGAGTTATACGGCATGTGAAAGATAAATGATGGAAAACCTGTATTCAAAAGAGTAGAAAATGGCATAAATAACACTTCAAAACTCATGCCAAGATATATTGCCTGGGAAACAAGAATTTGTAACACCTATATCCGTGCCTTTTCCATCCAAACCCACACAAAGCAAGCGGGTTCTAGATGCAATACATCAGTGCCTAAATGTTGGAGCTGCTTTATAGGAGCAAATCCTGGACACTTGAATTATTACTGACATAGTTAGAGTATCAATACAAGCCAAATAACAAACATAGACACTAACCCTAAATTGTGTGGAATGTAAAAGCAATCATATACTACTGTCACTTACTATTAGTAAATTGGATGAAAAGAAAATATCTCATAGTACATAAAAAACATGACCAAGTGAAAGAACATATAGACTAAGCCAATAAACAAATAGATAGACTGGTTACACTTGCTACATTAAAAATTGGATGGTAAGAAAATGTCTCATATAAATTCCAAGTGAAATAACGTACAAATCAAAGCCAATAAACAAATAGATAGCTGGACTCAAACCAAAATGAGCAGTACTACAAAATAATGACTAAGGCAAAAGAACTATCAATAATCACTCACAAAAGATTACAAACTATCAAGAATTCCTTTCTAGGTATCTTATCTTTCCATTTGGTCTTTGCATTGTTCCCCTATGGAAATTACCTGTACACATTTTGCATCTAATGACAAAGGACCTACAGACGTAAGCTAAAGTTGTTCATTTGAGAACATTATAATTCACCATTCAAATTCAAGAATATCAAATGCCAACATTTATTTTGGCTAATATGGCAACTTTCTGCCAGAATCAGGCCCCTTTGACCCTAATTATAGCCCAATTCCTTCTCCAATCATATTGAATACATAATAGTGTTACTGAATTTTGTACACAGCTAAAGTTAATTCCAAACCATTATTTCTCCAACTATTTCTTTCAACATTTTTGTTTTATCATACCTGATAAGCATGAAACTGCTTTCTAAAAGGTAGAATAAATATTCTCCTTAGCATCTACTTCATTTTTTTAATAAAAGAAATCAAGAACCTGCATAATGTATCTCCTATCGAATAAATGAGATTCAAAACCATTATTTCTCCATCTATTCCTTCAACATCTTTGTTTTATCATGTGAATAAACATGAAACTGATTTCTAAAAGGTAGAATGAAAATTGAATCTTAAGTATCTATTTAATTGTTTTAAAAAAATATGTTTCTAAAAGGTAAGAATGAGCATTATCTCTTAAGCATCTACTCCAAATTTTTTTTCTCAACTTGAAAAAAGAAAAGAAATCAAGAACCTGCATAATGTATCTTCCATCTAATAGATGTTAGTTTAATATCAAAGGAAAAACCTTGTGTTAGTAGCAATGAGTTTTATATTCTTCCTTAGTATTACTATGAATTGATATCCTTTAACTATCCCTGAATAAACAAGATAAGCAAGCATGTTGAGTTCCTATGTTCCAACCAAATGTATTCTGAAGAAGAAAAATGCTTTGAGGTGCACCATACGTCACGATGATCAGAAAGATGGTAAGGTACAATGTAGAGAAGCGATGCTTTCTAGTTAGCTTACAATACTTGATGTTGGGATCTCTTTGTGATTGGAACTGTGGTGAAATTACCATTCCTTGGCCAGAACTTTCCTAGACCTCTTCTCCTTGGCCCTTAACCCTTGAGCTACCATCTAGGTGAGTTTCACTTTTAACTGAATCCGGACCATTCTTTTAATATGATAGCTTAAGATCAGGTGCAATTATTTATGAACATTATGGGACATACAGCACCCTAAGAAAGAGGATTCAATTAAATGGCAATAGTTAGCCTTTGGGAATTTGATGACAGAGTTTGCCACCTATTGCCATATCTAGCTTAGAGATGAGGTTACTATTATATCTTGAAAATTTCTTCCTGCTTTTAACTAGAGGCCACTTTCCAATTAAGTTAAGTCCCATCCAACGAGATTTAAGTTATATCAGTCCAATCAGTTGTAGCTGCAAAAGTCATAAGAAGGACATGCATCACCAGTGATTGTCTACTTGACCACCTTATCCTCTTGGACTTTGTTTCCCATCTCAGGATCCTGACATACACGGCATATGCACCCACATCACAGCTGAAGGAGCTCATGTTATAACTCTAGTAGATGTGAAAAAGCTGGGCTTGCTATGGTTTGGGCATGGTACATATTGCTTCAAAAAAAATTTATGTTCACAAGTACTTCGCTGCTCATTCAGAATTCCTTACATGATTTGGCATTGGACAGGATATGAAGTGAAAATTTAACTAATAGAACAAGGGTACGAATTAAAAATTTAAGCAACTTTATCTTTAAACATAACCGGAGAAAATTTTCAAAGACAGAATGAAGAGAAATGAGTGGCAAGACTAGACCTGCAGCCGCGAGTACAAGTATCCCCAAGGATCATAATGGTGGCTGTGGCGGTTCCGGTCTCGCCTCCTGACCAGCACTCACCAAGGTTAGGGCACCTCGCCTCCTCGCACACGGTATGTAGCTTGAGCTCCCGGAGCTTGGACTTAATGGCGGCGTACTTGGTGCCCCCAGGAATGGTTTCTTTCATCCATTTGGGCTTGGAAAGCGGGCGCTTCTTTGTCCCCACCTCGACAGAGTAGACAAAGTCGGAGAGGGAGGGGGATTCATCTGCTAGTCGACGGCGGAGATCAGAGAGCGTCCGTGCGGGCGGCGGGGGTTGGTGGGAAAGTAAGTTTTGGACCACGGGGTCGGATGCGGAGGAAGAGTGAAGCCGGAACCCTCGCAAGACAGAAACAGATCGGGCAGAGATGTTGCCGAAGAGGTGGACGAGACGCCGTCCCATCGTCCCTTTCTGATCTTGATTTCGTAGATATCGTCCGACAGGCGGACCGCCGGTGACGAGGCGGCGAGAGGCGACGCCACTGCTCTAGGCGAACCCAATTCGGGCGAGAAGTGGTTGCCGACGGAGCAAGCGATGGAAGACGCAGCGGTGGAAGATCAGATCCCGATGGAAGGCACAGGGGAAATGAAAATTTTCTATTTTTAATTTACAATTTCTAAAAAAATAAATATTTGTGACACTGTGCTTAATTGATTTTTCATACTTTATCTTATTTGGTTATATGTAATAAATTTAGGTTCTTCGTAAAATATATTTAATTTCATTAAATTAGAGATGAATTTTTTTTTAAAAAAAATAATGAATTATCTCATAAATTAATATTTTTCCATCAAAAATTTGATCGCAACATATCTTTCATGATCCGAGCTAGGGGCTTTACTTCCACCCATTTAGAGAAATAATCTATCACCACCGGGAGAAACTTCTTCTAGCTCAGTCCTATTAGATTGAAGCTTTGATGGGGATCGAGACCAATGCCGGAGGGATTTCAATTAGCCTCTAAGGCACTAGGCTGTGAATCAAAGGTACTTATACAGATACAGAGGGTATCTTTGAAGGAGACGGATTCATCAGCGGGTGTTTCTACAACACCTCTTGTATTGAAACAGCGACAAGTTTGTTAAAATCTTCTTGGACAATAGTGATTATAGGACATTATCTTCCTTCATTAGCTAGATTATGATTCTCGACAGTTCTTCCAGTGTCATCCATCTCAACATCTCAACTCAAGACGTTCTCACAGACAACGTCAATTTATTCCTATTTGAGACTTGGTAGGGTGAGCCACAGATGAGCTATCTTCAAGGTTTATGGATCTCCGATGACTTGGCGAGGAGGGAGCTGCCTAGGTCCCTGCAAAATTCGATGAAAGTTAGAATGTAGGCCAAGGAGGACCTTGGCTCAACCACTCTGACACTTAAGTGAGATCTCTAGCCAGTAGAGAAGAGGAGAAAACAATAGTTGAAAGAGAAATGACTGGAGAATGGTTTGATGCGCATACCTTTGCTCACTCATGTGAGACGGCGTTTATGCCTCAATCTTATGGGACGAGGGGTGGCCATGTTCCCCATGTCATGATTGATAGGATGTCGCCTATAAATATGGGGAGGTCTCATCACCATGCTTTAAGGGTAATATCGTTCCATGTCTTATTAACCCTGTCATCCTACTTTCAGGGAGGAGAATGCCTCGTCATCATGCTATGGGGGTCATGTTACCCCATGTCTCCTAGACCTATCATCCCATGCTTTGAGGGTCATGTCATCACACGTCTTTTAGACTTGTCCTAGGGGTCATATCATCCCACGTTCGATTAAGGAGACCAATAAACAAAGAAGGGTTGACTTGGCTGAGCAGAACTGATGAGGTCGACATGGCCAAGCAAGGCTGGCTGAGATCGGTAAGGGCGAGCAGAGTTGATGAGGTTGGTAGTGTTAGGACATAACGAGCTGGAAGGGGGTTGAATAACTCAAATCGCTTCATCACTGAGATTGGGCAGCGAAAACTTTGAAGCAACACAAGCACGACGCACACACAACGCTAATTTGGATGATTTTACTTGATATCCGTCTTCTTGAGGTGATTAATCTAAGGGTCTACTCTTAGCTATCCACTTTCACTAAACTTTTTCCTTCTTGGTCAGAACTCGAAGGCGAAGAAACCTTCTTACATTGAAAAAGAAGCAAAAAGAAGCAAGAAGAAGTTACAATGAGTTACTTGAGAAAGATGACTTCTTCTTCTTCAAATGTTTGCACTAATGGAAGAGGTTGAGCTTAAAATCTTCTCAGCAAGAAGTTAGCACAAGAACCTTGGCTTTACATCAGAGCTCTACTCCAAATGTTTTTCCTTTGCTTTTATATGAAAGCTTAACTTGAACTGAGTTACAAGCTACTTTTCAGCCAATAATCGATTGATTCATATTATCAATCGATTGATATGGTCTTTGACAATTTTCATGTCATTGAATGACTACTTAATCTTCTGAAATCTATTTGATTATGTTGATAATTTGAACATCATTCGATTTATATCTACCATCAATCGATTGTTTCCATCAGTCGAATCGAACAATTGCATCCAATACACTTTTGTTCGATTTTTGATCGGCATTAGTCGATTGATGTCCATCATCAATCGATTGATGTCATTAATCGAATCTAACAACTGCATCCAATATACTTCTATTTAATTTTTGATCTGTATCAGTCTGATTAATGTCCACCATCAATTGATTGATGTCATTAGGTAAATCGAACAACTGCATCTAATACGCTTCTGTTCGATTTCTGATTAGCATCAATTGTTGATGTCATATGCACTTACCCTGTTGATTTCTGATATAACAGTTACATTCAATACACTTCTGTTTGATTTCTAATCAATATTAGTTGATTGATGTAAACATCAGATTGATAGATCGATCTGAATCAGATGATGGAATATCAGTCAATTGATCTAATCCTCTTCTATCAACAACTCTAAGAGATGAAATCACCTAACCATCTCTACCCTCGATCCTAAGTACCTGATGTCATATGAACCTTTTGTTCTTTGGACTTTCTTGCTTGGAGCTTTCTCGTCTCCGAGTCTTTGTCTACCTTTGCATCCAAACCTACTTAGACTTCTTGTCAAGAATCTCATCCTTGATTGTTTTGAATTTTTCATGTCTTGCATCCAGTCTCCAACCTACGATAACTTTCCCTCCACACTCGTCATACAAATGAGTTTAAACTTGTTTATTTAAAATTTAAATGGTTGTCAAATATTGAAACTTCACATCTAGAGCATGATTGCATTGCTAGCTAGGCAGATTCGGCTAAGGTTGACAGGGCCGAGGAAAGCTGATGAGGTCGGCAAAGCCAAACAATATACTAAGATCGACGAGGTCACACAAAACTGAGATCAATAGGGCTGAGTAGGACTGGCTGAGGTCAGTAGGATTGAGTAAAGTCGATGAGGTCAATATGGCTGACTGAAGTCGGTAGAGCTGAGCAGAACTGATGAGATCGACAGGGCCCAATAAAACCGAGGAGGACGACAAGGTCAAATCGAATTGGCTGACCTTGATCCGAACTTGATCTGAGTTCACTCTAGACTAACTTAGCTATGACCTTCTTTGACAGCTCCCTTAATTGGATTCTTGACCATCCTCAAAATGCCACATGAGTGGCTCCTATCCCTCAGCATCAATAACTAAAACTTGCAGGCAGCATCGTTCCCCTCTAATTGACCTTCCTTCTTCTGTACTGAATGGTTAGGAGAATCTTACTATGGAGGGAGGATGAGATATGACTTGTCTTAGCCTGCTATATAGACAAAACATGAAGGTAAAAGTGACAGGAAAAAAAAAAGCTTAAATGGAACCTGATATATGTAGACAACACTGACATCGATCACATCAACTTCATTGTTCTCCAGATATCGATCGATGAACAAGTTACATGTGAATTTATCCCTGATGACTGCCATATCTAGCCTTTCACCCGACATGACATTCTTTGAATCAGTGCATCCACAATTACAGTTCTATTTAAGTATATGCTTGTTAATTAACCTCGAACCTAATTCATTTGTTACTGGATCAGGCAATATCAGAAAGTCATTATATTAAACTGAAGCTTCAAATACTCACATTAAATGTATCATCTCTCATATGTTAGGCTGTGCATGCATATATATACCACCACCACCATCAATAGCCAAAATGGATAAGTACAACAGTGAGCATGTAAACTCGATTTGTTTCTGCAACTCTACCAGGAGCCTCTTCCCATGAGAGTGTTCCAGAGTCCAGAAGTTGGATCACCTCCTCGTTCCTTGTTATTAATATTCTTCACAAATTGCTCGTTCTTATTGTAATTTGAAGGCGTTTCTTCTACTTTGAACTCCTCAGGAGGAAACAGAAGCTTACTGCTACTACCTGCAGCAGCACTCTCCTGAAGACCTAGCAAGTTTCCAAGCCCAACATTGCTACAGTCAAAAGGAAAGCTTAGAGTGTAGTCGGGCAGTGGTATGGGCATGAATGGCCCGAGGCCAGGAGTGTAAGCACTGCAGGTGGCTTCTTGGCTGGAGTAGTCAGTGCTGCCGTCCTGCTTGAGGCCCTGCCCCTCATGGAACAACTTTGGAGCTTTGGAAGAGGAGGAGGAGGAGGTGGTGGCTGATCTCTTGTTCTTTCTCGATCCGCCACCCACAGGGACATTCCTGAGGGACCCACCCTCCGTCCAGTATCTCCTGCAGGTCTTGCAGAAGTACCTGGGCTGGCTGAGGCTGTAGTTGTTGTAGTAGCAGAACTTGGTGCTGGTGGAGTTGCACCTGGGACACTTGAGGGCTTGCTCCTTGCTTGGCCTCGCCACTGGGGTGCAGCCGCTGCTTGCAGTGGCGGCGGCGGCGGCGGTGATGGCGGAGGAAAACTTATCTCCCACGGGCTTCACCTGCAGCCCCATGCCCATGCTCTGCAGACCACCAAATGGTACACCACAAAATTCCCTTATGCGTTAGAAATGTTTGCAGACTGCTGTTTAGGCCACAGATCTCTAAACAATTAACAAGATCAAGAACATGGAGCGAGGAAATAGGGATGCGCAAAAAAAAAGTGAGAGGAAAAAAGCAAGTTAAGTTGTATAGATCTATAAAGAGAAATCCATGGACAAGAACAAAGCAAAAGTAACACCTTTAATAATACGAACGCAACTCTGCCATATTGCATGCGATCAGAGGAAAGTGAAAGTATGGAAAGAGAAAAAGTAGAACAATTAAAGTAGTTTGCTGCTTTAATTAAAGAACGAAAGGTCTGGAATTTTCTTGCTGTTTTTTTCCTTTCAAAAGCCTCAGGCCAAAGGAGATGAGATGATGAGAGAGAGGGAGATGGAAAACTAATCTTCACAGATCTCTAGGCAGTGCACCACCTGTTATTACTAAGTACTTAGATTATTAAGTAGATATATACACAAGTTTTTGAGCAAAAGTTAAAGCAAAACATGGAAATAAAAGAGTCTGGTTCTAATTACCCGAGGCCACTGGTTGGTATCCATGCAAATATTCTCAAGTGATCCAAGGCACAAGGAAGAGGAAGAGGAAGAGGAAGAGAAAGAGGAAGAGGAGTATCTAGAAAAGGGAGGAAGAAGAAGCCATCATTATAGATGATGGACCAAGATGAGTATGGAATGAGATGGGTCGTCGGCTCTAGTTCATATCTTTTGAGGAGGTGCATATTTCTATATTATGAATTGCACATTTCTATCTGTATTGGAATTTTTTTGTCCGTAGCTGTCTCTGTGCTGATACAGTGAGTGTAGGGTGAGCCGTATTGTGTTAAAGAAACGCTATGCCTTGCATTGGAAGCAAAGGAGGGCAGGACAAATCAGGTGCGTGCTGTGATCTAGAATCTATAGATTGGGCCCCATATTTTGTGTAGGAAGGAGAAAAATGATGGCTTGTCGCATAGATCTTGCAGTTCTAGTTTCCTCAAACAGTGGAGTTTTATTTCTAAGTTTTTATTCTATTGGCTAAATGCTAAAGAAAGTGTTGTGTATCAAAGGTCCAAGTTCAAACTTCACCTTTATTTATTGTGAAAGTAATTAGAAGAGGTTTAATCCAATTTAAAATGTGTATACATTTAGATGAAAGACCTTAATTTTATGATAGTCAAGCTTATCGTTTAACCATAGGAGATTAAAGAGGAGGGTATCTCTTATTACTCTATGTGAGTTATCTTAGTCCTAAACATTCATTTAACATTATGAGAGGTGAAAAGACAACTCTAGTATTATGTAAAAGTCACAATACTTAGAATGAAATTGATGCTACAATATGCTCAAGAGGACAACTATATGACACAACTCACTCATTTGACAAATTTAAATAATAATAAAAAATTAATAGAAAGAACATACTAATTAATAGTTATACATAAACTTGAAAATATAATCTGATTATTTGCATGTTATAAATTATATGTTACTATATATATATATAATGTATATACGTTATATATTAGATTATATAATTATAACATATAAATTACTATTGATATAATAATTAAACATTTATATATTTATAATGTTTTTTTTCATAAATAGGTTGACCTTTTATCATGCATGGGCTTCCCCACACTAAAGATTTCTCGCACTTTACTAATGAGGAAATTGGATCCATTCATTTTATCATGCTATCAACTATGATCATTCTTGGAATTGTTGCATATGCTAAAGAATTTCTTATGCTTTACTAATGCTACCTGGGTTATTCCCAAGTCGGGTAATGACTTCCACCGAGTACCCGATCTTAATGCTCAGATATTGACTTTTATGGAGCATCCGATCTTAATGCTCAAATTTCAACTTCTAACAAGCAATCGACCTTAATGCTCAGATTTTGGCTTCTACCCAACACTAGGCCTTAATGCTCATATTTTGGTTTCTATCAATTGTTGTAGTGTTATGAGCACCTGACCTTAATGCTCATATTTTGGCTTCTATACCCAACACTAGGCCTTAATGCTCAAATTTCGACTCTGACCAAGCACCTGACCTTAAGCACCTGACCTTAATGCTCATATTTCGACTTCTATTGAGTATCCTGTCTCAGTGCTTAACAAACCTATTGATGGGTACGTGACATTTTTTGAATGGAGAAGCTAGTAGTGGATGCCAGATTTGGTCCCTTGATTGCCTTTGTCTAAATACATGACGTCTTCTAAATGGTAAAGCGAATAGTAGATGTCAGATTTGGTCCCCTTGCCTTCCTCTGAATACATGACACTTGATGAGTGACAAAACAACTAACAATTATTGATTCTGGTCTCATCATCAACTCTTATGAGAGGAATGGAGCATGCGCGACATCTAATGTGAAGATGCCCTTCTAACAGCTATATAAACATTAGAGGGGATATGTTACAGGTATGATTTTCCCTTGCAAATAGAGGTGACTCTTCTCTAAAAACTCTTCTCATTCTCTATTCTTCTTCTCTTTTGTTTCGCTACAAACCCTAGATGTTTTCACACCAATGACTGAGTTGAACGTCGGAATAACCACACCGGTAAAGCCGACCAACCTTTAACCTGTGTTATATCTCAAACTACTGGATCTTAATTTTTGAGAGGTGATCTAACTTTCTAGGAAGGAGAGGCCCGAGCAAGCAAAATAGGATATCATTCACGAATGTATTTATCTATTTAATTACCACTATTTTACTAGCACATGTTCGTATATGTGCTAGTTTATGTTAATGGACATAATCATGTATAATCATGTGTGCTAACCCCTTGAGTTATGTGAGCCCAACAAAAAGGTGGGGGGGGGGGGGGGGGGGGGGGGGGGGGGGGGGGGGGAATCGTACTCTTCCTATCAAAGAAACTTTCAAAAAGAAAGGATTAACTAAATCCTATTGATTGTTACTTTCTCTAGACCTTAAAGAAAAGCATAAAAAGGGCATGTAAGTAGCTAGTAGGGGTGCTCTCTCATAGTTCTTGGACTGTGATATATGAATTATTAGGTGCTCCATTAAGAAGTAGAAGATAATAATTGTAATTCAATTAATAAACTTACTATAAATATTTCTTATCTTTCTCCTCTATCGTACTTATTTTATATCATGCATTCACTCTTTTTATGTCTACTAAATACACTTAGCTTGCACTTACACTTCATTATTTCTTTGCCCTCCAAGATCACAGATCAAGAGTGACCATTCAATCATCAATTAGTTGTTAGCTACTACCATAGTTTTTTAAAAAATATTTTCATCATTAATTACTTTTATTTTGGATATGTAGTAGACTTTTGGTAGTTTGGTAAACTATAGTTATGTGGATATCATAAAAGGGATAAATTATCACAGAGTGTGAGAGCATTAGTTCCCTTGGAAAAAGACACTCAAGACTGCATGACATGAGCACTAATTTTTAAAGTTAGTGTTGTTGAACTATGTTACATTATCTATTATGAACATTTTGAATATGTTAAATTAGGTAATAATATTTTACTGTAGGAAGTCCTCTATATATTTGTAAGTAATATAATATTCCAAGTTGGTTCGACCAAATTAAAATAGTCGCATGCATGTCATGACTACATATATTCCTTTTGTTCCTTATTTTAAGAGAAAAGATTCGAGATGTTAATTAATACTCCACTAATAGAAGGGCCAAACACCTTTTGGTGGATAACTACATTATCACATAGTCTCCTTGTCTTGGGCTCCTTTACGTACGTGGCTTCTTGTCTATAGCTTAAATAAGTTTAGATCGAGCGATTGTGAGATGTTTTAATTTAGGCCTTTATTTTTCTTTCTCTTTCTCTTTCTCTTTCTCATTCTCATTATTTTTTTTATGGTAAGGTTGAAGTATAAGTACATCACTTGTAGTTGCTTCTTATAGTTAGCTAGGCATATGTTCGCCCAAACTATATAACCATTTTATTCTGAGTACTTGTTAGACATATGAATGGAAAAATGTGGATGGAAGGAAGAGACTTCATGAGATTTTAATCTCATATTGTGAGTTTTATGACTAGATGATTAGTTTATATTGTTGCACAAACATGCATGTTGTGAACAAATGTATGAGGAGAGATTTTCTCTCACGCGTGAGTGCGCAGGGGGTGTAAATTTAAGATCTGAATTGCATTGAACCAAATTGACTCGTGTATAAGCACGACTTACATGTGTTGAATACTAGACGATCGCTTAGTAAACTACTCATGATAGCCTTCGGGTTCGGATATTATCCGCGACCATCATTGTATTCTGAGAAACAGACCCATGACAATCTCGAATCATCACTGGAAGTGGGGTGAATCTCTTTTAAAGAGAATATGTTGAAAACACACTCAGATTCAGGATTGCTTCTTGAGTATTCAATGTTACTTGAAAGTACTCAGGAACTTGATGGGATCACTTGAGCTACCTAGCATTCGAGTGATAACGACAATCAGTAGGAAGCATTCAAAATAGCTCAGCTAAACCAGCCCTGACAACTTGAGATTATCTTCTTAGGTTATTTAACAGATAAGTTGAAGTTAAACCTCAATTTCAATTCATCAATTTTCCTTGTAATCTCTGACAATAAGATTGTCTAATAATACTAAATTAAAACATATATATATATATATATATATATATAGGGAAAAGGGATCTTTGCCTTCGCTAAAGTAAATTAAAATACTTGATTATGATTTTCCCATGAGCGACAAATTGGCTCTTAAAATAAAATATTCTCTCAAATTGGCTCTTAGTAAGAATATCCTAAGGTTAATTAATGACTCTTAGTTTGCGTCAATCTAAGCTATAATAGCTCTATAAATATGATTATTTTTAGTATATGTTCCGGCCAATTCGCCGTGGACGGTTCATCTACCAGATCAGAACTGCTGGTGTACACACTCCTTGAAGAGAATCGTCGGGGGAGATGAGGGGACCTGAAAAGCACTAAAGAAGAGGGTTAGAATGGTGCTGGGGGACCCGATAAGCCACTCCGACGCTCAAGTTAGCACGGAGAAAAAAGGAAAAGAATAACATGCGTATATAAAATGAAAGAGAAATAGAGAGAGAGAAGGAGCCCCTTTCTCTTCTTCATACCTACGGGGTTTATATAGTATCAGGCGGAGCGTCATCTATGGAGATCGGTGCATGTTGGCTATTGATGCGCTATTAATGTGGTAAGGATAATCTTTGAGGGTTTTCAAATATCCAATGGTTCAGATTTGCTGATCTTCATCTGACGGTCTTGTGCATTAATGTGCAGGATTTTAGGGGGCTAATTTTGGGGACTTGGTTGTCATCCTTATCCTTTTGGATGGGTGATAACTTAGCCGGATCAGAAGCCTCCCCTTCAAGTCTAGTCGAAGGAGGCGTAGTCCGACTGACTGGACTATGTATAATGATCTGATCGTCTTGCTTACCATATTGGTGCTGAGTTGTTGAGATGAGATGTCGAACTTGAAGTGGACGAGACGAGATGGCCGGGATGAGGTGGCCGAAATGGCCAAATGAGTGGCTGAAAGACTTGGATGAGTGGATGAGTTGACAGAGTGGCAGAGTTGTCGGGCTGCTGAGTGATAAAGGGGCCGAGCGAGGTCGAGGCCAAGTGAGGTTGAGGAAGATGAGGCTGAAGTTGAATAAAGTAAGGTCGAGGTCAAGACCGAGGTCGAGGCCGAAGTCGAGACCGAGGTAGAGGCCGAGTGAGGCCGAGTGAGGCCAAAATTTAGTAAAGTGAGGCCGAGGCTGACACCGAGGTCAAGGCCGAAGTTGAGTAAGGTGAGGCCGAGGCCGAGATCGAGGTCGAGGCCGAAGTTGAGTAAGGTGAGGCCGAGGCCGAGATCAAGGTCGAGGCCGGGTGAGGCCGAGATCGGTGAGGCCGAGGCCGAGTCGGGTTGAGGCCAAGTAAGGCCGAGAAACTAGACTGCTGAGCTAACAGAGCTGCGGAACTTCAAAGTTGACTGAGCTAAAAGAATTGCTGAGCTAACTGAGCTAACTGAGCTGACTGAGCTGCAGAGCTGACAGAGCTGATGAGTCATCTACGACTGGGCTGTCATAAGGCAATGTCATCGAGAACGGAGCTCCGAGGTCATCGAGCGCGGAGCTCGGAAGGTCATCGAGCGCGGAGCTCGGAGGTTCATCGAGCGCGGAGCTCGGAGGTTCATCGAGCGCGGAGCTCGGAGGTTCATCGAGCGCGGAGCTCGGAGGTTCATCGAGCGCGGAGCTCGGAGGTTCATCGAGCGCGGAGCTCGGAAGGTCATCGAGCGCGAAGCTCGGAAGGTCATCGAGCGCGGAGCTCGGAAGGTCATCGAGCGCGGAGCTCGGAAGGTCATCGAGCGCGGAGCTCGGAAGGTCATCGAGCTCGGAGCTCGGAAGGTCATCGAGCGCGGAGCTCGGAAGGTCATCGAGCACGGAGCTCGGAAGGTCATCGAGCGCGGAGCTCGGAAGCCAGCCTGTCGTAAGGCTAAGTCGGCGAGCGTGGAGTTATATGCTTGTAGAGCCAGCAATGTTTCTGATGGAACTCGCAAGACCGTAGATATTTTCATCCTCTGGGTATGTCTGAGCCTCCTGATAATATAAACTAGCTGACTCAAGGGTTAGTAAAAATTGATAGAACATATATGCAGTTTGTATGATTATGTCAAGCTTGCATCATATGACAGGTAATAAATAACCTTATCAACATTTTAGATATCAAGAACATAGGTGCTATGTAAATAGATGGGCTACCAAAAAATATTTTTTAATAATCAATAGTAGGTAAGGTCAACTCTTAATGAAAAGAATAATCTATCTGTTACCAACTCGCCGATGAATTCGGAGCTGATCTTCCTTGAATTGTTATTACCGGAGCAAGACTAATATTTTGTGCCAAGTGTTGATGTTGATTTAGTTAGCATTCTTTTGAATTTGCCAAAAATACTTTAACGTTGAATGAATCATTTCTCTAAGCTTAAAATTATATGCTTCTGAAACTTAAGTCTCTTATATTTCGATTTCAAGATTTGACTCTGCATTACTTCAGAAATCGGAATGAGATTTCATTATAAGCTCTAAGCATCTCAAGAAGGGAAGAAAGATGTAGGTTGCAGAGATAAGTAGACATTAGTTGTGTGTCAAGATTAATTAGAATGCTAACTCCACAAGTGATTATTTGATCAGTTAGAATTTAGGCCCTTGTTAGCCTAGGATTGATTGGTATTTGCTTTCAAAACTACACTCCTTATGACCAGAGTTGAAGCTCATGAATTTGACATTTGGAAATTATTGGAATTGAAGTGCAACTCTATTGATTGCAATGTGATTACTGCATACGTGAAGAAATAGAACAAAAACAGAAAGAGAAAAAAAACCTAAAACTAAAACCATGTAGATAGAATAAAGAATAAACAATATGTTAGATCTGATCAAGTTGGATCATTGGTATGTTAAACCATTGCCAAGTGAATGTTGAAAGTTAGAATGCAGTAATAGAAGTGAGGTTGGTACCAAATTTCATACCAGGAGAATCCAATTGAGTTTGATAGCTACGACAAAACTAAACCTGTGCCAATTCTCAACTAAGTTGTGCCAAACCTTGATGCAAGTTTTTAAAGAGTCTTGTTTTTGTTGTGTTCCTTTCTCCAATTCTTTGAGATTCACAACCTGGAAAATTTTCAACAGTCGCTTCCTTTCTTTTAATGAACCTGCTGCAAGAGTTTTCAAATAGTGAAGAACTATAAATTGTATAGCAGTATATGGCATGGAGAGGACATATAAGGATTGATTCTTCCCTGAGCTAGGTAAGTCCGGCGCTTCTGCTTTTGGGTTTGGTTAAAAGTAGCTTTCTAATTGCATGAGCAATCTCGCGAGTGTTATTGAAGTGAAACCTCGGATTGCAACCCGTGGCCTGAGCAGACTTGGTAGGGTTGGAAGGAACTTCACCATAAAGTCATTAGTAGCCTCTGACTCTCCATGGATAAAATCCTTGAATCATCATTGGATGTCTTGTAGATTGCTGACAGGGAGGAGCCTCAGGCGGTGGCGAAGGCTCATCCTCTGGCTTGTCTTAGAAAAGATGCAGAGAGGGAAGTACTCGTCGCCTCTGTCCTCCCTTGGATGGTAATCGTCACCTCTGTCCTCCCTTGGATGGTAACAGCTTAGGGCGGAGCGAGGCGAAACAGGGTGACGGTGGCGGACGCGCGGGGCAATCGCAAATGTGTCCGGCGGCAGGCAGTGCGGACGTGACACCCGTGTGTCGCACGTGCAAGAGGGAACGGTGCGGGTGGCGGCAACCGCCGGAGACGTGTTTGCCCACGAAGGCTGTCAGCCATGGAAGCGATGCCCTTGAAAGCATTGGGGAGGTTCCGATCGGGGTCGGACACCCATTGCTCTCGGTGCTACCACCGTTCCAGCGAGGAGGAGAGGAACTCGGCCTTGGCACCGTTGGGCTTGGAGATGACAGTGTAGAGACCGCCGGAGGTGAGGAGGGGATTAGTGGGCTCGCCATGTCTCCCGCCGAGTGGTTGAACACCCCCTCCGTGCTGCGCTTGCAGTCCGAGACGCTATCGATGTCTCGGATTGGTGATGCCGTCGGTGTCGAATGAAAAGTAAGAAAGAGACGGCGTCAAAAAGAAAAAGCATTAGTACTATGCATATGTAGCAATATATAGAGATTAGAAGAAGAAAAGCAGAAGAAGAGAAGTGCTGCTGAGAAATTATTAATATTTGCAGAAATATAAGTGCAGAAGATGCTGCAAAGCAAGAAGAAATTTCCGAAGAACCTAGCACGGAACTCGTAGTTGGTGAGGTCGGCCATCTGGTCCATATCAAGGCGGAAGATGTGCTCCCCATTGAAGGCATCAAACTACATGCCAGGGAAACCCAATGTTCGATAACACCATATTGTCTCCATAATTTATAAAGACAACCACTACGAATCAGTGAGTTAAACCTTCTGTTCAGACAGGCAAGTGAAGGGTAGTCAGACCTGCATATGAAGGTCAAACCAACTAGTGCAACATCATCGTAGAGTCCAGGAAAAAAAACTATTATTTGATCAGTATAACTATCTCCAGTTTGAATCTTCACCGTGAGCCTTTTACTTTTCAACCCTCTAATATTCAAGCTATCGACATTCACATCTTTGTCAAACATATCCTTCTCCTCCTCCCCCTGTAAGCTCCAATTATTTGTTAAAAGTAAGCAAGCCACGAACCACAATCCTGACTAAAAGATCCTAAAATCTGTAATAGACAATTTAGAGTGGCATTCACGATTCCCAACTTGCAATGTTGTAATTCCATTCCTCTGAGGGTGAGTACCTTGACTATCAGCAGTCACGCATACATAGATTACTCATCGGATAATGGCCAACCAGTCTCAATTGGTCACAAAATCATTTTCAGAGCATCATCCGTTTCTTGCCTAAATCCCCATGAAAAGAATGGTATCATGTATCTAAGCTAGTAACAAGGAACCCCAGATCTCCAGATCCAAGAACAAGCTTCGACATCGGAGGACCAACTACAGGGCATAGCCTAGAGAATCGATCGAGGGCATCGCCAAGGTTCCAGATCCGCCGACGGCGATCCGAGGGAGGGTCCGTCCGATCGCTCGCGCTACAAAAAAATGGGCGAAGAAACGAGGAACTGTCAACCGGCACAACCAGATTCTTCCCCTCCAATCTATGTTCACCTCTTTGGATGGAGGGGAGGCTTCTGATTGTGGTCGTGAGGGTTGTTGCTGCTGAGACAGGACACTCTACGGCTTCGAGGCATAGTCGAGCGCAGCGGCAAGGCTGAGCATGGGATTGGACGGTGAGGTGGAAGGATCGGTACTTCCACAGACAAGCAACCAGCGTGACGAGGGTGGAGGAGGAATATCCAACGAGGCCGATGCCCTCATCGTTCTGTAGGCCGGTGAAAGCCAAGAAGAGGTTGATGCCCACGGAGGAGGAGATACGGACGGGGCAAGGCACCGAGGTTGATGCTCACGGAGGAGGAGATACGGACGGGGCAAGGCACCTTGGCTAAGTAGGCATGTAGGCCAATAGAGGGGCGAGGCAATGCGGACATGCACGGCGGCGGAGGGAGTAGAAGGTGAGGTCGATGACAGGGATGTGGAAACCACCATGAGCGTATGGAGGGCGGACTGGATCCGAAGTTGGTCTTCTACTGCTACGTGGAGAAGTTGTGAGATGGCGGCTACTTTACCGATTGCTCCTTTTCCATTAGCCCTTTCCGCATTAAAAGTTGCACTAGTATTAATTGGAGGAGGAGTATTCGAAATAAAATAGTAATCAGATATGTCCATGCTCGAATACAGAGGTTATCCAAACTATTTAAAAGATGATATTAATTTATGAATAGAAATAAAATGAATTCATGAATACTTAGCTTTTGACGGAAGAATTTTTTATCGTTATTAGGACGATTGAGGAGAGAAAAATTCAAAAAGAGATACTTGTTGTAGCTTTTCTTTCCGATGGAGACATGATTATTACTGGTTCTTCCGGTGTAAGCCATCCAGCGTCTTGGCTCAGTTTTCCCACAGACGGCGCCATTGTGTTCCGGCCAATTCGCCGTGGACGGTTCATCTACCAGATTAGAACTGCTGGTGTACACGGTCCTTAAAGAGAATCACCGGAGAGATGAGGGGACCAGAAAAGCACTAAAGAAGAGTGTTAGAATGGTGCCGGGGGACCCGACAAGCCACTCCGACGTTCAAGTTAGCACGGAGAAAAAAGGAAAAGAATAACATGCGTATATAAAATGAGAGAGAAATAGAGAGAGAGAAGGAGCCCCTTTCTCTTCTTCATACCTGCGGGGTTTATATAGTATCAGGCGGAGCGTCATCTATGGAGATCGGCGCATGTGATTAACTATTGATGCACTATTAATGTGGTAAGGATAATCTTTGAGAGTTTTCAAATATCCAATGGTTCAGATTTGTGGATCTTCATCTGACGGTCTTGTGCATTAATGTGCAGGATTTTAGGGGGCTAATTTTGGGGACTTGGTCGTCATCCTTATCCTTTTGGATGGGTGATAACTTAGCCGGATCAGTATACATAATTAATTTTGTATTATATTCTATATGATTTTGTATTACCCAATAATATGACTTATTTATGATATGGTTAATATGACATGACACAAATTACCACATTGAATTAAAGGTGTTTTCACTCTCAAGCTCTTCGAGAAACTTTATATTCAATTTTATCTTATTTATCTTAAACCATTAGTTTCTAAAGGTTTTTTTCCCATATAATTAAAATTTCAAATTTAAGTTAACTATACTCTTATCAATTATCACAATACTATTTAAAATTAACAACTTATAACATGGAGCTTATCTTGAGTACGATTGATTATCTAATCTAGCTATAGCACTAAGGCCATCTGCAATGCGCGTTCATCGCGCGTTCAACGACATCTCTTGGGTGACGTGGAGGAGAGAATCATATGAACGCGTTTAATATTTTAAACACGTTCATGTGGCAGTGGGCCCACCATATACATTTTTTTTATTTTTTTAATGTTATTAATGCAATAGCGTTGCACATGCCCTAATATGAAACAATAAGGACATAGTGATTCCTTTAATATAGAAAAAAAACACTCCAATTTAATATTAGTCACATTATTATCATGCATATATTTATCTTTTATCACATTACTGTAATGTTAAATTATTATAAATACTTGAATTAAATCAAAGACTATGGCATGTCTAAATCGAAGAACTTGGATTCTAATAAGGATTAACTAATGGAACTTGGGCTGCTTCAAATATAATTTTGTTTCACCAAAATTTCTAGTAACTTCTATTTTTATATAAATACATTTACACTTCAATAAAATATACATATATTTATATCTTTTGTGTCGCAAAGATTTGCACTTTCTAAGAGAGATGGACGATCTTCCTCTCTGATTTATCCATCGAATAAATTTGAAAGTACGAATAATTCATCGTCCAACCATCAACATTTTAAATTTTTTATTTTATTGAAGAAAAATATTATAGAGTATATCGTAGTTAGGATTCGAACCGCATATATATATTTGTCTGAATATGAAAACTTTGCTTGTAGTTGAGAAAATATTGCCCCATGCATGTGAAACTTGGAGATAAGAAGAGGCTACTACCTTGTCCCTTTCTTCTTCCCCACCACCACTTCAATCTGCCCCATGTGATATGTCCACTGAGAACCAACCCATTATTGTAACTAGTGAGATCAAACTAAGTTACAATCCGTATCTCACCTACCATGACTTGTCCTGTCAGTGAAATACTAGCTTTAGATTCAAGTTTGTCTACTCTGTATTTTTCCTAACTACTATTGATCTGTTAGGAATTGTGCAAATTAAGAAGGATAATGGATTGGATTTGAGTCGGATTTTATATTTTATATTTTTATTTTCATCGGATATTCAATTTTTATTTTCATGATCTCTATATCTATCAAAGGACGAATATTTATCCTTATCCATATAATCATTAAAGAATCGAATATTCTCTATACTAATAATTTTTTATATTCCATTCATTATTCAATAAAAATATATTAAAAGTAATATCATATTCAAAAAATATAATTATATAAAAATAGAATAAACATCTATAGGTTACGAGGGCAGAATCTGAGAAGGAAAAGATCAAATTTATTTTTTTATTTTTTCTTTAATTAGTTGTCGGTGAAATGAAAGAAAAAAAGTTAGTGAGGTATAGATAATTTTACTAGACCCGCCTCCATATCAGTATAAAAAATTCTCTTACTCGATTATTCAATTATTTATAATCAGGTCCAAAAAATCCCTCTATACCTTCCTCCATTCAGGTCGGATATCAAATCCTCTATCGGGTTTGGAAGAAATTGTCATCCTTAGTGCGAATTAGAGAGGGAGGTGAATAACTCTGATCGTGTAAAAAAAGGATATAGAGAAACGAGGAAATATAGAAATATGAAAAAATATTTTTGTCTATTCAGTCTCTTATAAAATCTTTTACATATATATACAAGTTGGCTAAAAAAGATAATAAATATTTGATATTTATTACAGCAAGATAAATAAGAAAAATAATAAGCAGGTAATTTTTTTTCGAATAGCATATTCCAATATGTTTTTGATTTCCGAAATAACATATTTCAACACTCTCTCTCTAAGTTGGAGTATGAATATTTGAAATGCACACCTTGCACAAATGAGATTGAAAGAGTGACTTTCTAAATGGTTTAATAAAGATATTTGTAATTTGAGCATTTGATGGCGTAAAGGTAGTAAAAATTTTATCCAATTGAATTCTTTCCCTAATCACATGGCAATCCATTTTAATATGTTTTGAAAATAAGATTTGTAGCAATATGTAGTACTACTTTATTATCACAATGACATATGGTAGGACCCAAATTATTAATTTATAAATCCTATAAAAAGTATCTCAACCGAGTTACTCACATGTAATTGCTATACTCATCGCTCTATACTCTGCCTCTATAGAAGAACGAGAAACGATTGTTCGTTTCTTTGTCTTCCAAGAAACAAGAGAGGAACCAAGGAAAACACAATATCCAGATATCGATCACCTTGTAGTAGGTTAACTTTCCCCATCAACATTACAATAGCCAATTAACTTAATGTCATATTGCTTGAAAGAAAATTATCTTGTCCAGGTGTTCCCTTTAAATATCTTAGAACTCGAATAGCTGCATTAAGATGTGGTTTACGTGGATGATGCATGAACTAACTAAAAAGATGCACTAAAAGTGATATCTGAACAAGTAATTATTAAGTAAATAAGTTTTTCAACAAATCTTCTATATCATGAATGATCTTTAAGAATTTCTCCATCTATTTGTGTGAGTTTAAAATTTTATTCCATAGGACAACTGATTAGAGTAGCTCTAAGAAGACTCATCTCATCAAGTAGATTTAATGTGTACTTTCATTGTGATATAGAAATTCCTTATTTTGGTGTAGCCACTTCTATTCTCAAAAAGTATTTAAATTTTCCAAGGTCTTTTATTCGAAAGTACTCATGTAGAACACTTTTAAGAGTCCTTGCGGCATTAGGATTATTTCTCATGATTATCATGTCAACAATATAAATCAATACAATCATGAATGAGTCTTCATATGCTTGTGTGAATAATGAGTAATCTGTCATAGATTGCTTAAAATCGACCTTTTGAATAGCTATAGAAAATTTTGAATACCTATTACGAGAAGCTTGTTTTAATCCACAAAGCGACTTGTTTAATCGGCAAACGATGTTCTCCCCTTGTCGACTATAACTTGATGGCAGAAGCATGTATACTTCTTCATTTAGATCACCATGGATAAAATCATTTTGAACATCAAGTTGATGAAGAGACTAACCACTCACAACAGCTATACCTAGTAGATAACGAACAATGACTAACTTGGCAATTGATACAAAAGTCTCATTATAATTCAACCCTTCAAATTGTATATAACCTTTAGCGACAAGTCTCGCCTTGTAATGCTCAATGGATCCATTTGAATTGTACTTGATTTTGTACATCCACTTGTGACCGATTGACTTCTTTCCTTTAGCTAAGGAAGTAAGGGTTCGTGTATAATTTTCTTCCATGCTTAAATTTCCAAACTTATGGTTTCTCTCCGCTTAGGATCTTTCTTAGCTTGGGCAAATGTGTTAAGTTCCACAAGACCAGAGATACAAGCAATATTTGACATCATACGCTTACAATATTTGAACTAATATGATTATTGGGTTGTCGTGTCAAGAATCGATGCATTTCCGAATTTATTCAATAGACAAATTATGGGAAAATCATTCACATCTAAAATTAGTCGTCGAGCACAAATCCAGATACCTAAATTAATAAAAAAAAATTAGGAGTCTCGTCTCATCTCAACCCTTTTTATTTAAAAAAGTAAAAAATATATATACAATTACATTAAAATCAAGGTAATTTAAATTAACAACCATTGAGGTTGAGGGTGTGAACAAATACAAAAACAAATAAAGAATATGAATTAGAAAATAAATTTAAATATTTTTCTTTTTTTTAATAAATAGTTTGAATTGGAACACCGTCACAAATCTTCAATAACAAATATACAAAGAAAGAAAAAAATAGAAAATTTCCTAAGAGCTAAGAGGTATGGAAGTAGACCCGACCACGGGCCGGGTCCAGCCCGGACCCGGACCGGGTCAACGGGCCAATTGGCCCGTTGACCCGGTTAGCCGGGCCGAACCGGAACCGGCCCGGTAGGATGCCGGGCCGGTTACGGTTCAAGCCGTTTTGAACCGGCGGACCGCCGGTTAACCGGCGGGTTGAACCGCCGGTTTGATTTTTTTAATTTTATGATTTTTTTTATATATTATCAATATATTTTTATATAAAATATATTTATTTTTATTTAATTAAATTATAATTTAACATGTCGTTGCTAGAGATCAAACCAGAATATCCCGGGACACAAGCACATATACTCACCACTGTTCTACAACGTCTTTTGTTTATAAAATTAATATAATTATATATATATTATATTTATATTTATTTAATTCAATTTTAATACGCCGTTGATGGAGAACAATTCTCACCGGTCAAAGACGTAGACACTCACCACTGTACTCCAATGACTTTTATACATAATTTCAATATGATATTATATATAATATGGTTATATATTTATTTCAAATATATTATAATATGCGATTGGTGGGGATCGAACGCGAGAGTTCCGCATGAGAAATGGATACAGAGACCACTATACTACAACATCTTTAATAAACTTATTCAATAAATTTATTTATATATTTATTTCAAAATTATATTTACATGCCGTTAGTGAGGATCAAACCAGAGTCTTCCGCGTGAGAGAAAGGAATACGCACCACTAAACTACATCGACTTTTCTCTCTTTTTTCAATATTTCTTTTATATACATTTTAAATTTTTAATATAATAATCTCGAACCGTCGTGAACCGTGAACCGGCGGTTCCGAACCGTGAACCGTAATCGTCTTGGACGGTTAAGGTTAAGGGTCGACCTACCATGAACCGTCGAACCGATGGTTCTAAACCGTGATCGGGTCTATATGGAAGTAGGGTCACGCTGAGCTTTTGTGATCGAGTAATTTTTCTCGCAATCACAAAATACAAATAGAGGCAGGGTCATGGCAATGTGGGTCAATCCGGCATGCAAACTAGGCTAAGTCCGAGTCTATGTTGAGCGTGGCATGACCAGATTGGCTTGTGCATCGCTTGATCCGTACCCATCAAGCCACCTTCACCAAACTTATCCACGAACCAGGCTGGACTTGATGCTGCACGATCCAAATCTTATAATTTTTTTGGATAATTTAAATGTCTAAATTTCGTCTATCTTATCTTTTAATTTATCTACTAAATAATTCTTAAGTATTATTTATGCACAAGTTCATTTTTAGAGTATTTATTTATCCTATTTAAAAATTAAAAATTTATTATTTTATGTTATAGAAGCGTCCGTACAATTTTTGGTCAACTTTCCACATGAAACTTGTACTTATCCACGTCAGTGGACCCCATTAAATCTGTTAAGTAAGCAGCCGACGATCCTTGATCGACTCAGTTCCACGTTGGATTCAAATTAATTTATTTGTGGTTCTAAATTGCACATATCTAATCATAGATTTAGGAGATAAAGGAGATGCTATAAATAGACCTAAGAACTAATCTTCTTAATCATCTATACGGATGATATGGATCCACGTTGGCACCGACCTACGACCTAATTTATTACTTGGATCACAAAAATCGCTCCTTTTTTTTTTAATCTCAATTCCTTGCATTTCATTCCTTTCCGCGCCGCAAATCGAAGCATCGAATCGATTCGCGTAGCGACGGGCGCTTGATCTATCGATCTGGAATCGATTCTGGCGTGAATGCCTCTTTCATCCTTGCTTCGCTTCGTCGTGGCGTCGTTGGCTGCGGGGGATGGGGTCGTGGATTTCGAGCATCGTTAGGGCGGAAGCGGACGCCGAAGCGGGCCTCGGGGACTTGCCGGAGAGTTGCATCGCGGAGGTGCTGCTCCGCCTCGACGCGCAGGAGATCTGCCGCGCGTCGGGGCTCAACCGGGCTTTCCGAATAGCGGCGTCGGCGGACTTCGTGTGGGAGGCGAAGCTGCCGAAGAACTATGTGTACCTGATGGAGATGGCAACGGATGGGACGGCCATCTCATGTGTTTGCAAAAAGGAGATCTATGCGCGGTTGTGCCGGCCGAACCCCTTCGATGGGGGCACCAAGGTATCTTTATCTTTCTATTCGAACTAGGGCACTGTGAATTGAATCCAAATTCCTACAGTTTGAGGGTGTTGAATCATCTTTCAAGTTTGATCTTTTGGATAAAATTTTGAGTCTTTCTCATACTAATTGGAAAAAAATGGTTCTTCATACCTCAAAAATAGATTCTTTTCAGTGTACTTGGGTGTTGACAATGTAAATTATCCCCTGATTGCTTATTTAGGGTTTATCTGACGTTAGCTTTAATCACGGTGAACTAGGAATTTTGGCTGGAGTTGAACAGGGGTGGAATCTGCGTGTCTATTTCCTCAAAGGCATTACTGATTACAGGAATCAATGACAAGCGATACTGGAAATACCTGCCAACCGAATCTGTTGAGCCAGAGGGGGCAATGGCCGTTGGCCCTGAGGAGCAACCAGTCCTTACCATTACTGGCGCTGAGGGGGAGAGTCTCTACCCCCTGCTTCGACCGTCCTGGGACCGGCTGAAGGGGAATTCACTGCTGTGATGGTGAATTTGGAATCCTCCGCTGAGACTGGGCCTTCTACTGAGGTGCCGAAGACCATGAGTAATCCTCTTGGAGAGGTTGTGGGGGCTTCCCCCCAGAAGAGAGGTGGAGAGGAAGGAGTGCTAGCGTCTAGCCCTGTAGAAGAGCTAGATGCCACGCTAGTCCAAATTCCTGATGCAGTTTCTCCTGAGGACCAGATACCCCTAGCTCAGCTGCTGCCTCTGGCCGCTTCTCCTCTGCAGTCAGCTCCTTCCGAGCTCCGTACCAAGCGTCGCCAAGACAGGGGGAAGTCACCGGCCCTCTCCTCTGACGCTGCCCCAACATCCGAGGCTCTGAGGGGAAGAAAAAGATCTCGGGACACCCGTCCTTCTCGCATCCCTGCGTCCTTTTCCTGCTACTTCCTCCTTAGGCCCTGAGGGAGAAGCTTTTTGCTTGGGGGAGGAGAGCCACCCCTATGGGCTGCCTTTTGCCCGTATGTCCAATGATGTGCTGCGCCAGCAGATGCTGGATTCTGCTGCTAGGGTATATTTGATTCCCTTTTTCCGATTTCCTTTTTGGGTATGAAGCTTATCTGTTTTTATGTTTTATTAGACGCTGATGAGCTGCCAAGAGCTAGACCGCCGGGTGCCCCGGTTGGAATCAGCCAACCATCAGCTTCATATCCAAGTATCCAACCTTCAGGCGCAACTGGCTGTTGCAGAAGCTGAGAAAGCTCGGGCCGACCTGATGAAGGTTTCCTCGGAGCTGGCTAAATTTGACCAAGAGGCCGAGCTTCGGGCTTCCCGCCTCCAGCACCTAGAGCAGGAGAAGCTGACCCTTCAAGCTTCCTTGAGATCTGTCAAGGAGACCTAGCTCAAGCGCGGCAAGAGGTCCATGACAACCCTAGATTTGCTATGGAAATGTCACGAGTAGGGTTGCAAATTAGAATTTATAGATTTTATCGAAAACCCATGATAAATACAAACAAGCAAGTATAGGGGCCTCGAGTCGTATTTTTCCAAGGACTAGTAGAAAATTGAATGAATTGAGCTTTCGTGTCGTGTTTTTTTTGGGGTTTTCAATATAAATGGGGTTTTGGGGATTTTTGAAATGTAATGTGAATTAAAATTCAAGATATAAATGAAAAATGCATGAAAGCAAGAAAGAAAACCTAAGAATTAATCTAACCTAAGAATGCAATTCAAATTGGCTTAAGCAATAAAACCTAAATAGCTAAAAATAAAATCTATCTACCCTAGTTACCAAATGCAAGAGTTAAAATCTTCATGTTGTAGGAGATCATAAACAAGAACTAGGGGACCTAATGCAAGGCTCTAAAGCTTAACACAACTCAAAACCTAAACTTCCCTAAATTCAGACTTTAGATGGCACTGAACAGTGCCAATTGGCACGGCCAGTGATGGAATTTCAGACAATTTCAGTTCAGCCGAGAAGATGGAAACTAAACCAAGCAAATTAAACAAATCTAAGCAAATTCTAAAACTAATTCGAATCCAAACAACAGCTAACTTGAATCAAACGCCAACATTCACAAAGATATGAAGAGATTGAATTACAGGAACAATTCAGAAATCAGAAAAACAAGGTTATCAGAAACTGAAAAATGCAGAAAAACTGCAAAATTCATCCATCCCTCATCTTCTTCTTCGATTCTCCTCAGCTCGGTGTCAACAAGCTCTTGGACCTCGTGGAAGCTTGAAAATGGTCCTTGGTGTGGTTTTCCTGCAACGCAGATACTGCTCAGCCCGAAGACACCCTCCTCGGGCAGAAACAGAGCTGGCGCAGGACTCGGAGATGGCAAAATCTGGATTCCAAGCTTCTTCCTTGCTCCGATTAGCTTTCTGATGATAAAGGAATGGTTGGAGAACCTCAGAGAACCCCTCTATTGGCTCGAACCTTCGGATTGCTCAGCCAATGGCCGGAGCACGCAGAAACCAGGTTGGCGCCGCCGGAAGAACCCCCGCCGACGAGCCTCCTCCAGCTGCCGGATTTCACCCAAAGAACCGGATTCGAACTCCCCGTTGATCAAGGATGGCGATGGAATTGATTTGGGAGGATATGGGCACGCCGTGAGTTACGTCGAGGAGCAGAACTTCGCTTCTCGCGGGGACGATGAACAGTGTCGGGCGGCACTGTTCATCGATTAAGGCTATGGTTTAAATACCGCCGATTAACCCTTTAATCTCAGCCGTCCGATCTCTGAATCAACGGTGCAAACTTGATCTAGGCTTTAGGGCAGTCTAGGGTTTCCAAAAAAATCTGAGATTTTGATCGGGCTCGATCCAGATCATGTCCTTCATGTTGGCTTGATCAATTTGACGAATTTTGACTCGATTTGACCGCGGTTGAGCTCGAGTTGGATCCGGTTCAAACCCTAAAATCAATTAAAACCAAATTAATGCCAAAATTCACCATTAAATCACAAAAATTATATCAAGCCTCAATTTATGCAATATGGGACAAATATGAATGAATCGATTCATTTTATAATATATTTTCATGTAAAAACCCAAAAATAAATCGATTCAAAATCAATAAAACCCTAACTCATCAAATTATGGTGATGTGACTTTCCATTTCCTTCGAGGAGCTACAACTATGTTTATACTTGTATTAGGGCTGCTGTTTCACCTTTTTTCGGTGGTGCAGCTCTACACTTGCTTTTATATTAGTCGATGTAGGGCTTTAAGGCCTCCGATTAGCTCTGCTTAGGTTCAAGTTCTCTTTGATGTTGTTGTCCAGTCTCTTTTG